>NC_089807.1:13467934-14067934 GCF_029633855.1 Hoplias malabaricus | reverse complement strand
TCCCATCCAGATTTCCTCGTGTTCTTATCATGATGGAGAGGGCAAGCATCCACAGGAGGTCCTCCACTTAACACCAATTTGCCTCCCCGCATGTGCTCTTTGATGTAGCCATCTTGGAGAAGAGGGGGAGTCATAAATATGTGCACTTTTCAACTCGCCCTTCCACTGCGCAGGCACAGGGACCAGACCCCACAACTTTTCCGGTGCAGGGTCATAAACCCACCACAGGCTACGCAAACAAGGCCACGAGGCACCCGAGAAACTGCCTTGCTTTATATGGATCTGACTCTACAGCTTGCAGTGTATAGCGATGGAGAATTAGAGTTCAGCTTTACATTTGAAAGTAGATTCATTTCACTGATTAAAGCTTTTAGGCCTTCATCACAGATATGACTTCTTACATACTGTACAGCATTGTCGTAGCTCACTGAAAAGAGAAGAGAAACTGGTTAAAAGTGTGGATTCTTAAGTTTGGAATTTATATAAAAAAAGGAAGTCATTCAGCGATTGCAAGTAAGCAATAGATATAAAATCTTTAGAATCCTAAGGTAGAGGGTTGACATAATAACTCAGGAATATTTTGACTCAAAGAATGATGCAAATGATGCAGGACTTCATCTATCCAACCACAACAAGATAATAAATATCTGACAAAAATCCCTGAGTAATCAAGCTTGGAAAACCATTAACAAATCTTTAAAAATAATTAGATTCCAAAGGAAGAGGTTAACTTACACATCAGCACAATCAGCAGTACCTCTTTATCCAACTGCTGAGTAACCCAACATCACTCAAAAGTACTCTATTATCATCAAAGACAAACAAGCCAAGGGTTAATTTACTTATAAATCCTGTTAGCATTTTCATAATGCATTATTAGCATTTGACATTAGCCCAGGGACTCCTGAATATAAATATAAAATAAGAAAGAAAAAAAGAAAGAGGTGAATATTTGATATATTTAATAACAGTGTCAAAAACTTTGCAAGAATTTTATGGGTCAAATATTCAAAACTTAAACATCATATACTTTTTATAAAATAGTTACTGATACTACATTGTAGTTTGGCAAAATGTAATTTTAATACAAAAGTTTTTTGGCTTATAAACTATTAATATATTTGATATTATTGTGAAAGCAACTGTTCACATCACTTCCAAGAGGAGGAGGAGAACCTCTGGCCGTCTCTACAACAAATCCACAAAGAACAAAACCAAAAGCTTTCAGTCTAAGCCAGGATCCACTATCTTTGCCAGCAGTTTAAGAATCCTGTCATGTAGCTTTGACCTGAGAAGATAATGGCGGCGGCTGGCGAGTGAGAGGTGTTGACAAAGCCCTCCTCTCTCTCACAGCCAGAGCTTCAGCCAAGAAACAGCCTGCTACAGTAAAGCATCCATTTACACATTTACAGTGGAAATACAGGGGAGTAATTGACACAGCCATTTTGTGAGATGACCTAGACAAACTTTTCTCTTCAACAGTCCAGGAGATGGATAAAAGTTTTGGGTCTTTTTGAGTTTTCAATACTTGCAGAAATGTGAATGCCTCAGGAGGCTTTGTAGTAAAGAGTGTCAGTGTTTGGGCTGCTGCACACAAAGAATGGGGTTCGTGTAAGGCCTGAAAGAGGAACACAAGAATGAAACGCTTGGAGAGCACTTCACTCGCTGGAGAAGGGTCGTCTCCGGATGATGACAGAATTCTTTTAACCCCTGACTTACAGCACAAAAGCTGCCATTGTAGCAGGAGACTGGATGTGCAGGTTTTTTTTGTTTTTTTTTGGGAGCTTTGGATGAATGTAAAATAAGTCTTCTCCTTTTTCTTCCTTTTGGGTATTTCCTTTCACTACTTTTATTTCAGACAAATGTAAGGAAACGTCATTTACTTCAAATGCAGTGCCAATAGAACAAACAATAACGGGCAAGTAGACCTGCTGCGGCAATAATCTGCTGTTTTAGGAACAGGTCTGGCTTTGAAAGTCCAACTTTTTAAATCTCTGTTTTCAGCTGTTGTTCTCGAGCTAGAATCCCATTAACACAACACGAGGAATAAAACCTGTTTGCTGAGGGTCATAGCCCTGAGAACGCTTCTCTGCTTCTCTTTATCCTGGTGCGTGCTGCCCAATGCAACAATGCATATTATTTGAGAAAGGAGGAGGGGTGGTCTTGGCTCTGCTCTACATCAGAAATAATTCTGCTTTTATCATGCAAAGTCCAAGCCAGTTGTGAGCATCCTGTGGAAGAGATTATGGAGCTCAGGGTTCCAGCAGGCCCATGGACAAATGCAGAAAATGGCCTCTGTAGTGTCATTTCAGAAGGAGCAGCCAGTACATTTTAACTGGCCAGTAATCTGTAACACAAGCAGCAAGCGATGATGGAGGAGGCTTTATATTGAGGAGCGTCAGGGTGCGAACCTTATTAAAACCATCTGCTCTCAAGAACACCTCTAGCACCTCCAAAAGCTTCCAGAACACAAAAACAACCACAGGCACTACAGCTTCTTTCAGCGTCCAAGGACAGTGTGTGTGAGCAGAGTCTGAGATAAGAATGTTCAGAGCATGTCCTGAAACACAGAGTGTTCCATCAGAATACAGTGCCACAAGGGGCCAGTTTCCATAAAACAGCACTGATTTGCCAATGGTTATTCCGTCTGATGTGACATCTATTTACTAAACAACATCAGTTTCCTCTTACTGAGAAAATAGTGAAATAGCTGTACATCTTTCAACCACCATAATTTACCTAATTCTTTTAGCATGATGTTTTTGAGGATTTTGGCAGTATTTGAATCTCATGTATTTTGGGAAAGTTCCACGGTGCTTATGCTGAAGGCAGGAAAAAATCATAAATATCAACATCCAAAAAACTTTTGGGCTTTGATCATACATAATTCTTACTCTGTCTTTATTGCAGTACCAAGAAACAAGGTTTCCCACAGTTTAATAAAGATATTTATAACAAGAATAAAAATATACATTATATTTATATAATACACTACATATATTTATAGGAGAAGGAAATAATTTTAACTTTCAATGGACGTCATTGATAATGTAAACTGATTTTATTCTAAATAATGTTCACAAATTGTGAAGGATAGCTACTGTATCCAAATGATGTAGAAAAATAAAAATACACAAAAAATGGAGATGTCAGTTTTTATTTGGAAAGCAATAATATATCCTCATGCCCAGTTAAAACCATGTGTCTCCATTTTTGTGGATTTTTTGTTTATTACATTATTTGAACACAGCAGCTGTCCTTCACACTGTGTGAAAATTTCAGGATGAATGGACCAATAAAAATGCTCCAAAATGACCTGAAATAGAATATTCTTTTGAAAGTTGAGTTTTTTTTCCTTCTCCTATTACAGTATATATATCAAGGGACTGTGAAAGTGGACGGTTTTGTGTCAGGTTTTTATGGCCATATATATTTTCACAATGGTTTTTAACATTTTGCACAATATATTTACCTGAAATCTTCCACTCTAACAATGCCCGTGTTAAATTAAGTGTTACCCTATCTCTGTTCTCATTTGTACTGATCTTTTTAGGACTGAACTGGTCTCAGCACTGCAGTAATGACCTCTTTATTGCTCAGCTGTGTGCTGTACCAGGGTTCATGTGGCTCTGTGCGTCTATCTGTCTCTCTGCCTCCTGCTGTTATGACCCGTGGGAGTTGACTAACCCCAGCACTGTGCTCTCGCAATGAATTCTGCCCAATCTCCAGATCCATCTTAGATAAGGCGGGACACCTGGTGACAGGCCGCAGGTCACAGCTTTATGGAGAGGTTTGTTTGGTGTGCTTTGTTTTAAAATAACAAGTCCTGGTGATGAGCCTGCGATGATGAGATAAGGCCCTCATGGAGGAGAGGGGAAAGTGTTAGAGGAAAAGGCAGTGATCAGCACAAGACACATAAAGGCATAAAAGGCTCAGTGACCACAGGAAAGGTCAGTTTAGCACTGCATACCGTGACCATGTTTTAAGAGGAAAACACTGGGCTCAGGTTCAGCACATGATGTCAAATCCAGAGACAGGAAAATGGCAGTTACCACACCTAGCCGATTTTATCAGCCCGCTGTGACTGGAGTGTGACACACTGATGAGCTGTCCTGTGACTTATGTTAAAGGACCCATATCTGTGGGAGCCAGTTTGTCTTTAGGTTTTTAGAAGAGTTTGATGTGGTATGTAAAAATGATTAAAGTTAAAATATGAATGATCAAAGCCATTCATTATCTATGTACTGTGTGTGTGGGAATATGCAATATATTTATGTGTCTGTGTAGTGTAGACTGTGTAGACTGTGTAGTTATATATATATATATATATATATATATATATATATATATATATATATATATATATAATGTACTAATCAAAGTATAAGTTGATGATACTATTTTGAAAACAATATTTTGTTACATTTACAATTTCCTTTTAATGTGAAGTCACCATTTTGGAGATACAAATTTTGTTGTGACATTATTGATGGAAAATATATACTTTCTTGTAACCATTTTTCAGTATACTGTAGTTGTGTCCATTCCCATTAGAGTGATAAAAAGTGTTAGACTAAGTCTAGACTAAGACTAAAGCCCCTTTTATGCATAAACATGACAGAGATATTGTCCGAAGATTACCCAGAGGCGCTGTATGTGTAAATGCAAATGTCCTTAACAATTCTATTGTACATTGCCTGGATTTTATCCTGCCATCCCTTATTACAAAGTGGAGAATTCACAGTGAAATAACACCCTGCCTCCACGTGCACTACACAGGCGTCGGCCCACGGCTAAATCATATGCAAACTTTCCAGCTGTGAGAACACATCTGACACAGAAACTCAACGATGGTACATTACATGTGTGAAAGGGCAACTCTGGAAAATGTCGGGACATGTTTCTCCACACATTTTCTGGAGTTCATATGTGAAAATGGGTTAGGACTAAAGACAGGGTATTATCAATTACAAAGATGTGTTTGGTAAAGAACCACACAAATATCATAAGTAATCCTTTGGCGGAAAACATAAGTAAAAATTTAACCGTAGGATTTGAACTTTTTCAGATTATTATTATTATTTTTTTTAAATTAAGATGATGTTTTAGAATGAGGTTAGTGTTATCTCCTGTTAGTGTTATGCCCCCACAGTTCCTGCTTTACAATTGAGCAAAAATGAAAGCTGGCTGACTTTTAATCGTTCTCTCTGCATGATTCAATAGGAATTCAGCAGATCAAGCCATTTGCTGATATGGAGATATAAACAACCACAGTGAGATATCATTGAATAAACTGCTGTTATCATTGTTGAAAAAAATACTACTGCAATGCAGGGAATGCCTTTCAGTGATTTACAACTGTCACGCCTGCATCCAGAAATAACAGTTTGGCCGGTCGTTTCCTTCTTCACTTTCGTATGAAAAGGAGGCTAAATTTACAAGCAGAAGGCTTTAGAAAGCAATTCCCAGAACACACACTGACAGAGCTAAGACCCCTGACAGGGCTACAACACATTAGCTGTGCCTGACATTGTCCCCCTGCAAGAAATGAAATTCATATTCCCCCTGGGTAAACCAATTCATATTTGTGCAGCTGGTGAGATGACAGTGGAACACGTTCTAGGTATTTACATATTTACATAGCTGGGCAATGTTAATCAACATCTATTACCATTTTAAAGTTGCAAAGGTTATAGTCCAGCCTTCTGACATCTTGTGTATGTTCTTAAAATAAAGGCGTAACAAGGGTTTGTGATGCCAGTTTTGTAGAGCAATTAGAGTTTTAAAAGCAAGACATATGCCAATCAAACTTGGAATTGTTTGGAAACTTTCATTTTTAAGGAGGAATCCTATGATTTCTGAAGTGTTTGATACATGGTTGAGATATAATTCAGTCCATTTAGAGTCCTTAGATGTGAAATGGTTCAGTACATAGACATTTATAGACTCTGAAGTCTGCAGACTTTCTTAGAATGACTAGTGATGTGCTGATGTGGGGTTGTTTTTTATGTTTTTGGTAACATTGGTGAGAGTTTTGCCTTACAATATCCTGCATCTCCACCATGAATGGATTAAAAAGAAATAAAACAGATTAAGGGCTCATACCTGCCACAAAACACTGTCTTAGAGCTCTTAGAAACAATGCGTAATTACTATGGTGTACGTTTTAGTGACATTACAGACATCTATTTCGATATCTGTCACCACCAAAAAAGTGTGAACTTGGTACGTTTGTCTAGTAACAACCATTAGACTACTCTGAATGAATTTGTTTATATCTTAATAATTTATGTATATGAGATTGGTGGAGAACCTCTTAAAAAGTGCAGACTTTTGCTTTTCATTGTACTGTCACACTGCACCAAATACTCCTACCAAAAATGTTCATGGTGGTCCAAGGCAGTGGTTGAGTGAATTTCCTAGGTGTTGCATAAGAGCTTGGAGTCTTAATGCCAAATAGAGAGGATCCCTGGCTTGTGAACTGCAGCAAGGCTTCAATTTCCTGTGTAAACTCTGGTGGTGTAAGCAGGCAGCAGGGTCGCCCATTAAACCACAGTCAGGAGGAAGGAATGCTGTGACGCCGAGGCATGTTAACATTCTTATGTGGCTGATGGAGAGGAGATACGCCAGGGTCTGATTGTTTTACCACCCTGAGAATGAGGGCGGCTTTTACCAGGGCCAGAGGACACTGGCTTTGCTTAGCGTCCTCACAGCCAGTGAACCCAGACACAGAGGCTCATCTCGTCGCTGAACGGTTAACAGTGTTTTCTTTAGTGCTAAGCACCTCTGACAGGATCCTTGGCCTTGATAACTAAGCAGATACCATTTTGAAGGATTTACAAATGTGTAATGGAGTGTGCAGGTTAATCCCTTACAGAGACATCTTTCTGCATTTTCAACTCAGCACTTTCTAAAAGAAGGGTGTATGTTGCTCGTTGGATCAAAGAGCTTCTCGTCTCTCAGCGTGGATGTCACTCAGGGAAGTGGAGTGTTTTATGTTCTGTGTTTAGGGGCCCAGAGGAGCTTATTGGGTTTCAGGCCAGTCCCCTGGGCCAGGAAACGGGCATCGTACACAGAGGTTTCAGCACTTTAGCACATGAGGCAGTGAGGATGAGGGCTGTCTACTTCTTGGTGTTTTATAGCTGTATAAATACCACATGGATAAATAAACCCTATGAGCACTAATGTCACCTTGTACCATATGTTGGGGCTTAAGGAGCCTACCTGGCCTTACAATAACTTATGTGCTCACTTTTACGTTGGTTTTGTGTTCATTCTTAAGATGATTCATTTGAAAGTTGGGGTCATTTATACATATAAAGCTGAGCATAAATGGACAAGTGCAAATTTCAGGTGTTGTTATTTATAACTCAAATATTTGTGGATTTTTATATGCTCAAGCACAGTTCAGGATCAGAACATGTGTAAACCTGAGTATTATCATTTAACACTCTAAAACATGTTTGACTTCATTGTTGAACCACTGAAATCTAGTCAGAGTTCCTTGTTATCACAGACACAATTCAGTTCTTACTTGCATACAACACATAAAATTACCAAGTCGGACTGAATACATTACAGTGCAATATTACATACTTACAGTTTGCTTATTCTAGCAAGCAGTGGTTATGTTAATTTTATAGAATGAAAATGACCAAAAATGACAGTGGATGCTGGAATAAGTGGTTTTAACTGTAAGATGTGATAAGGCTTCATGTGTCGGTTGAGTGGTTTAGGCAGGTCTTACAAAGCTTCACAAACCAACACTTACACTAGTGAGGTATTGGGAAAAAAAATACTTTTGTCTTCTTAACTTTGCTCATTTTCTTCTTGTTCTGCCTGTATTGTGTCATATTTTACAGAATTCTCACTAAGGTACAATTTATATAAACAGATACTATGAGCTTAAATCTGTTATTGATTTAGTTACACCACACTTATTTACCTGCCAACGTAAACCTATTTTAGCCTTTCCAGGGTTGTTTAAATGTCTTATATGTGCCAGCTCCTATTTAAGTCAGTGGTCAGGAGGTGAACACCCTCTATTCAGCTCAATAGCTCGTTTACTCAATAGTGCAGTGTGTTTTTTTCTCAATAATAGTTCTCTATGTGTGTTGATCAGCAGATAACAAGCAGCTGCACCGGCTCACTTACACTTTCCTGTACTTTTGCCTCTGCTTTATTTTTTATCAGTAAGTTTATCATTAGTTTTCCTAAGTTTGTCACTGCAAATAAAAATAGTTCCTAAATGACCATGTGATTTACTGTTCTTAGCTTGAGTAACGATAAAGTAGTTTGGGACTTTTTTTAAGGCCTTGGATTTTATCTTCTTTCTAATAAATAAAAGGGTGGTTTCTCTGACAGGGATTATGCCTAGTCCTGGGCTAAAGCCACTCCATTTCTCAGAGGAGAAATCCCAATTCAAACTGCAGAACTGCTACGTAGTCCAAGACTAGGCTTAATCCCTGTCTGAGAAACCACCCTAAAGAGTTTAACAATTAGAGTAATGCTTGTCTGGTGAAGACTGGTATAATAGTCTATCATGTTGTGCATGGATATTAAGAAAATTGTTCTTATTTAAAAAAAATCTGAATCCAAAAAACCTTTTAAAACACATATTTTCTTTGACTCTCCACTTACTTATGTGAATTGACCTCGTTCTAATCTTGTCAGGAATATCTCCTTTATTATTTTTTTAGAAGCATGTGAAAAAGAAATTTGTAGTTCAGCTCTGATGTGTTTGTGTGAGTTGTGTTGTGAACTCACTGTGTGGTAAACACAGCTGTAAATCATTATTTTAGAAAAGCTGTAGAAGTCTCAATGTATTTCAAAGTTAAAATGGCCAGAGGATGGCCAAAAAAAGTAGATTTTCTGTTAGCTTCCCTGATGCAGAAAAAAATTGCCATTTTTCTGGAAAACAGCTAACAAATTAAGTCGTCTCTGACTTCACAGTACTACGCAATGCAATCTGTAAAATGCACAACCTAAACAGAGTAATATATTATTATGTTCAATAATCACAATGTGCTCTCACTGTTTTAATCAAGGCATCATTACTCTATGTACAGTGGTTAGCTTACTTTAGAGGTTGGCACTTGTTGCAGACCCCTGACTGAACATATACATGCAGCGGCTCACTAATAGCTGACCTTCACTTCACCTTAAACAAACCAAATGAAGAGGAAAAATGAAAGCTGTTGATGTTTCCCAAATTATAATCACCACACTCTGAGCAGTGTGTGTAAGTGTGTGTGTGTATGAAGCAGCTGTACTGAGACTGACTGAGTGAAAAACAATTAAGGCTGCTCCCTAGGGCTGAGTGTGGCTGGAGGTTTTATGTTAATAACCCACTTCCTGCAGACTGTGATCTCACATCCTCAAAGGAGCAGTGGCCATTACTCACAGGGGCCATAAGGGCCACAGGGCCAGCACCCAGGCCAGGGGCCACCTGGGGCTGTAGGTGAAAGGAGCACTGATACAAAGACAATAGTCTGGAAAATCATTGTATCATTAATTTTACATATCAGCTGCATAAATAAAGGTAAAGAGCATGACCCTTGGATTTGAAGAGTGCAATGTGAGTGGTGAAGATGTGTGTTAAAAGATTCACCTACTGACAGGAATTCTTTCAATTTAACATGCATATATCTACATTTTAGTAGATTGTTTACACAGAAATGAATGAGATTTATATAGCATGTATAATCCTCATAAGAAAACATTGACCAATGGAACAGGAGGCTCTGAAGTAGCAACAAATCGGCAACACAAGTGAGGATTCTCAATGCATTGGACTGCCAGCAGATTACAAACCCCCAGGCAATGTTCTGGGGAGCAGTGGAACTGTGGTCTCTGGAGTGATGAAGCTCCATTCAATATCTTTAGAATGAGTTGGGGTGATTACTGTGATCCAGAGCTAATTGTCCAACATCAGTAACTGACTGCACTAATGTTCCTTTAGTCGAATGCCATCAAATCCTGATATGGGATGTGCTATAGCAAAGGGGGACTGACTACACATTAACCTTGATTCAATAGGAATGCTGGATGAGCAGGAAGCCATATAGTGTAAAAGGAGCATTACTGTTTATTTCAGTCATTTGAAATATTTACCCAAATGTAGCTTTGGAAACATTCTCAGGTTCTTGTTTTGCAGCAGTCAGAGTCAGCCACTGGGACTAAAACAACACTACACTATATTTGTACACAGCTAAATTCAACTGAAGCCTTGCCAAAAAATATGGAGAACTGCATATTGCACAGTGTAGGTTTACAGTGTGTGAGAGAAGGACAGTGAATAGTGCAGGCTGTCAATCAGAAGTCTGCTCTGAATAATAGAAGCATGAGATCCTACTGTTTCTACATTCACTGAGTGTGGCAGGCGGATTATTACATTATCACAGTCTAGCAGGACTCTGTGCGGAGGCCTGAAAACTGAGCAGTCTTTCCCATGAAAGTGAAGAAAAGCCTTGCAATGCCTGATTTCCCTCATAAATATTTGGGCTCATGGCAAAATGTTTTCCCAGTTATCGGATAAGAAGGATGGAAAACATTTGTAAGAAAAACTACAATAAAAATGTATAGTATCATTTTTGTTTCAGTATTATTTTAGATTATGCTACTTGTTTTATTATTTGTGTTTAATGTTGGCGTGAGCAAGTTTTGAAAGATTGAAAATAGCACTGTTTAAGCATTTTACTAACAATGAAAAACAAGTCTGTGGTAAAATGATTTCTTCTCTCAGAAAATGGTAAATCGTATTACCAAGATTTAGACTTGTCCTGCCATTGTTGCGAAGATATTGTTAAGAAAATTATTAGTAGAAATACTGGAATTGCACTTGCTTTGTATATATATTTTAAAATATAATAAAATTATTTCATTAATTCATTCATTATCTGTAACCGCTTATCCAGTTCAGGGTCACGGTGGGTCTAGAGCCTAAAAATTTGTAATTTTATTATTGCACATATTTAATCAGTGTTTTAAAAGCAGTTTTAAATCCAGAGTGCAAATATTAATAGCTGTTTAAATATATTAAAGCAGACATAGATTTAAAGTAAAACTCTCTTTGACCTAAAATCATCTGGATGTCTTTCAACGCTTGTAAATATGCACCTGTCCAGGGTGCTTAATCTTAATCAGAAGTGATTGACCTTGGTGCATTCCTGAAATGACCACATAGCCTCTGAGGAGAGATATTAGGCTCCTGTGCAGACCACAGATCCTCTGGTTTTCTGGGAGTTTGATAGCAGGTGAGCATGGTCAGTGTTTATTTGTACTGTGTGCAATAACAGGCTTACTGCCCCTGCAGCATGGACACCTTTCATCCAACTTGTCTCTCCGCTGCAGGAGTGTGAGAGATGAGCCTCGGCTCCGCGAGCTTCAGTTCTCCTGTTTATTTCTCTTGGCTCCCTGTGTGTTTATTCCATCCATTCCTGTTATTTCAAATGAAATATGCTAGAACAGATGCTTGCTATGGCAGTGCATCAGTGTCTAGTGGACTATGTTGTCATTGTCAGAGCAAAACACTGTATCTCTATTTTCATTTCTATTTTGCGGTTTGTGTTTCAACATCATGTTAAAAATCTAGTCGTCCTTTATAATGTGTAAATATTTTGTGATGAATGGGTCAGTAGAAATGAGGCAAAACTACATACACTAAAATCTTGTTCCTATTAAAAATGTCTTTTTCTCTCTGGAAGTACAACTCTTAGTTTCAATAGCAACTATAAGCACAATATGGATTTGATTTGATAGTCTGCTTTTAATCGCAAACAATTAAAGGATAAGGGTCTCTAAGAGTCTCTAAAGGCGACAACAAAGAAAGTAGTAGAAGAGGCAGTAGTGTATAGTCCAAACACAATGTTTGTCTGAATGTCATATTTCACTGGTCAGTGCCTGTACAAGAGCTTAGGTTTCACTCCAGATGTTTTCAGAGACCCAGATGATCAAATCTCAAGCTCTTTCCATGGACAATTTCTTCCAATTCACCTTTGTACTGTGTATGGACCCCTTGGTTTTGAAGGCCCTGCTTCCTGGATGTGGTTTTTTTTTGCACTTTGTGACAACCTCTGTCTCACTGCAAAAACAGAGCAACGGAAGTAGGGGTCTCAGAGACCTCATCTCAGAACAAATATTATCTTTTGACCACTCACTATGTTAATACTCAGAGCTGTGCTTTCTCTCCATTTCATCCTTAAAGCTGCATGCTGAGTTCACTGCCACCCTGGGGTCAGAAACATGACCCCCCCTCAACAGGTCACTCGCCTCATTTTATTATTAGATTGTTTTGAACATGAAACAGATTGTTCAAGTTTTCTTCCGAAATCCATTAGTACCCATTATTCATTTTGACTGCTGCACTAGGGGACAGTTCCAATGTTCTGTCATGCATGAATTACGATTACAATCCTGTTTGTGTTTTGTAACAAAAACAGAAAGGTTAACAAAAACATCTATGTTCATTTATGCCTAAAGTTTGACTTTATTATTAATATACTACATTTGATGCAGTTAAAAGACCACTATCAGATCAATACCAATGGTTTAAGAACTGTTATTGAAATGAATTGCAATAGTCATATACCATCTTTTTGTAAGGTCATTTCTTATGTTATTCATGTTATATGTCACCGTCCAATTAAAAACATGTAGCTCAATTTTTTATTATTTTTGGAGTACTGCATCATTTGACCACAGCAGCTGTCCTTCAAATTTCATAAAACGTTCATAATGAATAGACTTATAGAAATGCTCCATAATCAACTGGAAAAAATATTACTACAGTGACTTTCATTGAAAGTTAAGATTTTTTTTCTCCTGTTAAATTGCTATATTGTGAGATATATGTTTTAATTTTATGCTCAGTAGATGCATCAACAACTACATATGTGAGGGGTATTTTTTAAATCAATATTTATTGTTTGCTCCTTTCCTTTATTTCACCTTCCATTCTCTTCAGAAGACTTGCTTTTAATTTATGAAAGAACTCTACCATATATTAATATTTTCAATATTTTCATATTTTCAAATTGAAAATATTGAAATATCATGCTCATATAGTTCTGCAATTGCAGCAGGACCACCACAGAGCAGGTATGATTTGGGTTGTGGATCATTCTCAGTGCTGCAGTTGATGTGGTGATGGTGTGTTAGTGTGTGTTCTGTTGGTGGATCAGGATCGCTGCATTGCAGAGAAGGAGCCACCACCTAAATTATACCTGCTCTAAGGTGAAAGGTCTTGATTACTACAATCAGTTATTGTAGAATTAAAAACTACATCTATGTGGTATGGAGATGGACAGTGATTGTGGAAACAAAGAACTCATTGCAATGTTTTGGCTGATCATTATGTGCTGACCTAAATTTTAATTGAGGTCAGAGAAAGACCTTTTTGCCAAAAACATCTGCAGCACTTTTCCCTCTTGAAGGCAAAGTGATACAGTGCACATGGAAGGAATTCCTTTTCTTTTAGAGCTTTGTTTAAGGCATATCGAGACTAAGGGGCTCTAAAAGTGATTACACCAGACACTGAAAGGCTCAGGGTCATCAGCAGTACCATCATATTAACACCCCATTCACCAAACATGAGGACAGGTCCCTCTCATATATGTTTATGCTCACTATCCTTTCACAGTGATGAAGGGTAGATATCTTCTAAGGATGGGAAATGAATCCTCAACTCCTTATATTCTGGAGTATTCTATGTTGTTTATTCATGTCTGTTTCAAGACATGCCCCTTGTGTGTAACTTCAGACAGAGATCAAAGCGTTTATAGCACAACACACTGTAAATCTGTAGACCCCTAGCCTTAACATGTATGACCACTGTGAGCACTCTCAATTCATGTGGTGCGTCTGGCCTTGCACAAATTGAAACTTTTCTAAAGGGATGTTTATCAAAACCATCGTGTTGCCTCTCTATGTGAGCAATGTCTCTTTTTATTTCTTCCTTGATTTCAGTTACCAACAGTTTGAGCATTTCCACAGATCCCTCACCTCACACTCAGACATCACACCCAATTAAATCAGCAATTTGCAAGTACCAAGAAACTAATTAGAACAGTATGGGGGATGACACCCCTGTAGACTCTGGGATTTTATCCAAAATGTCTTCATAACTCAGCCTCTGCATCAAAACGGGGCAATGTGTTTATTCGTTTATGTCATGTCACATTCTTGTTTTTATGCAACAAAAGAGACCCCATAGAATTAATGTCCCTTACTCAGTAAAGTTCCCTGCTAGTATTAACCCAGAGGAAATACAGTATGCAAAGGAAATATTTGTCTTAGCCAGAGGCCCTCAAATCCGGACCTTGGATCCAGGTTCCAGGTTGGAAATTTAAAATGGCTGGCCAGTATAACACTAAGGCCAATTTATACTTCTGAGTGAACTAGGTGCCCTATGCCATTGTGAGTGTTTATATTTATTCATTGCCTTGTAATTAGAACACCAAAACACTAGGGCTGAATATCAGTTTTCTTCCTCTACCCTTATGTAGTACAAAATGTAGTGGTGTAGTACTGTTATGATTAAAATCTATGAATTGCATGATTTCGGGTGTAGGATGCCATTTGGAATTGAATGTAGTTTACAAGTGGTACCAGGAAAGAAACAAATACAGTGCCACTACTTTTTTTGCCTGGATTCCGTTTGTTTTTGTTTGTTTGTTTGTTTGTTTTGTTTTGTTTGTTTGTTTGTTTGTTTTCTTCTTCTTGCTTTGATTTCCCTCTTGCTTCACTTTTTTTATTCATTCCATGATGCCCATAGCCATAACAATTAATTTTAAAAATGAATAAAAAAGCCAATATCTGAGGAAACCACTTACTATGAATTGCTGCAACTGCAGATGTACCTGACTGGCCAGGTACAGTGACATACTGGCTAGTGGTTTTAAATCCCTGCCTGGAACCTGATCCAAGGTCCAGGTTTAAAGACCAATGGCTGTCACCTTAACATTGAGTGCTATACAGGGTGTCTCAGAAGTAAGTAAAAACCCATATAAAAGAAAGTGATTCATTTTTAGATCCAAGCTGTTAGAGGAAGGGGGAATCATGGCCACAATTGGTTTTCCGCTTCCCCCCACAGTTTGTGTCTAAAATTGGATGGTTTTTGTATGGATGTTTCGTACTTTTGAAACACGCTGTATTTATATAAAGCACTACCAGTCCAACTGTGACCTCAGTTTGCACTAATAGAAACGAAAATGAAAGAGGGTGAGGAAGGGTGGTTCATGTTAAAGTGTGGCCGTGACCCCTCTGTCCAGCTCCCTGTGTGAGGTTAAGACAGGAGGTCACTTGCCATCACCTATGCTCAGTGTGAAGTGATCAATAAGTATGACTTTGTCAGTTCTGTTTTAACTGACCAATGAGTGGACAGTACTCCAATGTCACACTGCTGCCACTCGTATTCATCTGAGCTGTCTCCTGCTATTTTGCTTCCCATTAAACCCATATTTAACTTGGGACACTATCGCTCTTCCACTAGCATGTTTAGCAGGAGATTGTTCATTTATTCTTTTAATTGGCCTGTCGTTAGTCTGCCAACACACACAGCCTTGCATACAACTGTGGAAAGGCAAACATGACAAAGATGACATAATGCAACTTTTTGGCACCTTTTGTGTTAGCCTCATGACAAAACATTGAGCCTCCATTTTTTAATTCCGCACACTGAACTGGAATTGGAAATGAAGGAAATGAAGGAATTTTGACACCATGCTAGAGTTACAAATTAGTTTAAAGTTTAAAACCTGACAGATGATCCATTTATGTCTAAATCACAACAGGAAAATATCCCATATTTTTCTCACAATAGTTGCAATTATAGCAAAAACCTATTCAATCAATAAAGTTGCTTTCACAGCTGAGGAATTCCAATAACTTTCCAATAGCTGAGTAGACCAGTGAAAAGCAACAAAATATCAAACAACCACAATGTATCAGCACACAACCAAGCACACCACTTTCAGTGTTCAAGCCTCAAACTAGGAAAAAATATAAGTTGTCTTAAGAATATAAATGGTCCTGTATACAATTCACAGAAAGTTTAAATCGCAGTAACTCTTGCAAGTATTGGTCAGCAGAATCTTAATGAGAATTTTTTCTCACATCATTCAGACATAGAAAATCAGCACAAACAGAGAGTTTTGTTTCTTGCAATCCAACAAGATATAAATGTCCATATTTCCCTTCTGATTTATTTGGTGATTTATTCATACCTAGTCACCATTTTCCTCCCTGTTCTCATGATCTATCTCCAGCCCTACTGCTGTTCTCTGCTCAACTTTAGCTTTAAGTAATACTTGGCCAGAACTCCAGCCCACATTCTTAGAGTCCTCCTGCAGTTATATGCTTTCTTCTCATACTACAACCATATGCTTTGATAGTTCACTTAACGTCATGGATTATCGGTACAGATAGAGTTAAATTCAGCATTATACCAATAGCAATACTTGTGAACAGACTGAGTTTTGCTTGTCCTGATCAAAGATTGTCTTCCTTGATCCTTTTTATTAAATCGTATTAAAGGCTCTCTTGTGTGATTGTGTGAACCCTTGTGTGATTTCCTGACATCAGCACTTACTAAACATGTATGTACAGCATTAAAGTTTACATGGCTGGTTTGAATTTGTGGTTTGGGAATGGGAATTAACATAAAACACATCATGACATATGTGGAGCCTTGCCAAAGGCTTTTGCAAGCACCAGGGTCTCCTCAGTGCTTGTTTAAGTCTGAAGAAGATGACCATACTGGGAGAGTGACAGTGCTGCAAGAGCTCAGCTGCTGCTGACTTTGGCAGGCTCCAGCATGGAGAATACACGATCCATAAAATTCACAGTTTCAAGCCAAGTGCACTGGGTAAAAATGGACCAGGAACAGCCTTTCACTCTTCTTTTACGAGGATGCCATTCTAAGGTTATATGAGTCACAAATGTCTTGGTGTTTTGCCCTAGCACTTTGCTGTGTGGGAACTTCATGTTGCCACTGTCCAGTTGAAAGCATGTATCTACCAAAATGGCAGCTTTACAGAAGAAGGGAAAAACCTTCTTAACTTTCAGTGGTAGTCAATGTAAAAAGATTTTATTCCTTTATATTTTATTAAGTCATTTGGAGCATTTTTATTGGTCCATTCATCATTAAGTTTTACCACAATGTGAAGGACTGCTGCTGTGTCAAATAATGTAATAAACTAAAGATCCACAAAAATGGAGATATATGTTTTTAATTGGAAAACAACAATATGGAATATCGTTGCATGTTTTTTAAGTCGTATAGATATAATCCCTGACAATATCTGCTAGACTGAGCTTAGGTTTTTACTACATGTGCCATGAAACTGAGGTGCTGACTGACCAGATTCTTTATTGGACTGGAAAAAAAATTCAGTAGGACCGTGGGTTAAAAAAAAAAACAATGTTGGGATTAAAAACTAAGCTCAAAATAATACGAATTAAAGAATACCAATAAATTAAAATGACATTTATAAACAAAAATTTATAAACATTAAAAATGCCTTTATAATATGCACATAAACAACACCATAAAAACAATTGCAGTTACCATCTTTATCAACAGTTTAAATGTGATGAATCAGCTATTGGTGAGATCATACAGTTAAAAAAGTCTTCCCTCGCTCTCTCTTAAACATTGTTTTCTCTTGCCTGGTTTTAATAAAAGCTGCCCTCTGTCAGGCACAAGCATGAAAACATAAACACCCATAATGAATATCTTTGCCAATTAAAATATCCCCAGCTGAAATTTCAGCAGCTCTCTGTGATGGTGTTAGCAGACACAAGACGTTTATGACTGATGCAGCCATATGATATTCAGGCTTCATTAAAAAGACATCCACATTTCATTTGGGGCTACTTACCCCATACATTCCAGCAAATTCATGTTTCTTGTCTGTGAAAACAGCGCTCCAATCTGTGTGTGATAGCAGCAGAGATGAGAAGTGCTATTATATTCTCCCTCAGTGTGCTCTGAACTACACTACTATATTCTCATTCATCTCCTTGACAAATCAACCCAGTAACAGCAGCCAAGGTTATTATTGTGTCTTCTTTTTTCAAGCTTACTACAACTCTTAATGAAATAATTTATCACTGGTATCTCTTACAAGACTCAGAGGAGACATTGCATTAGGAGAGAAACCTTTAAGGTCATTCAGCTATGAGCACACTCCAGTTTCATTATTGCTCTGCAAAATTCTTATCCAAACTAATTGTGAGTTTTGGAATTACAAAAGCAAATTCTGAAAGACGGTTACTGTTGATAAAATAATGGCTGAGAAAATCTTCATTTCTCGCATATATGGTGTACACTGTAGATGATTTGAATTGAGTCCAATCATTTTTTATTATCTGCAAGGACAATAACACACCGCGACCTGAAATGGATTAAGTGGCAAAGAAGAGGATGATGATGATGATGATGAACAACAAAAACAACACCCTAAATTACTCTATTGTGTTAAATCTATTCAATCTTGGCATTCTTCACAAAACTGTTTCATATCCTGAGTTCATCCTTGTTCATTAGTTTTGTATGTGTGACGTGTTAGAAAATGATATGTTTCTGCCGTCTTTCAACACTTCACACATACAAAACTAATGAACAAATATGAACTCAGCACATGAAACGGTTTAGTTAGGTTTTCTTATGACTGCCATATATTCATTCATTATCTGTAGCCGTTTATCCAATTCAGGGTCGCAGTGGGTCCAGTGCCTACCTGGAATCATTGGGCACAAGGAGGGGGCGCCAGTCCTTCACAGGGCAACCCAGACACACACACACACACACATTCAGACACTTTTGAGTCACCAATCCACCTGCAACATGTGTTTTTGGACTGTGGGAGGAAACCGGAGCACCCGGAGGAAACCCATGCAGACACGGGGAGAACACACCAACTCCTCTCAGACAGTCACCCAGAGCAGGAATCGAACCCACAACCTCCAGGTCCCTAGAGCTGTGTGACTGCGACACTAACTGCTGCGCCACCATGCCGCCCTTGACTGCCCTATAGATAAAATTAAATGAGATAAACAAGTCATATGTATGAATTGCCTAAATATTGTTTCAAGTGGAACACTGCATAAGACATTTTTTTCATGAGCCTGATAGAAAATATACATTGCAGAATTTTAACATAGTACGTTTCACTGAGGAGTTTAGAATGAGTTTTTTTCTTTAAAATTGTTCTCTAATATTTGTATGTGAATGATCACATATAGGTTGTTCACACTTCAGCAAGGACTTTGATGAAAAGTACTCAGTAGCACCTCTTTGTGCAGACATTTCTGAACAAGATTGAGATTGTGAGAAATAGTGCTCCTTCTGGTGAAATTCCCTACCATGAGTGAGTATGTGTGTGTTGAGTGAATGAGTGAGTGAGTGAGTGAATGAGTGTGAAAGCTACAGTTCCTCAATGTGATGGAAATACATTGAAAATGTATTAATCAAAATGGAACAAGATTAATATAAAAATAAATGTCAGTGGACCTTTGGCACAGTTAGCAGCAAGACCTTGTTAGAACTTGTGAGGAAACAAATAGTTTATTAGTTGTGTATCACATTTGCATATTTCAAACCTACAGTATAACATTTTAAGTGTGCAGCTGTGCATTTAATTAGATTTATTTTTTTCCATATTTGCTTTGTACTTTGCAAAATTGTCTGCTAGCTTTGCTTGGGAAGGTGACTCTACAGTGGCCGTTTGAAACTCAGTGCTGATGCAGTAAACATACACACATCACATTTATGTCAGAGTTAAAGAAAGACATTGTCCACAAGTACATATTTCTGAAGCAATTTAAGTGTAGAAAAGCCCAGTAAAAACAGCCAGGGCCATTAGCAACACATACACTGTAAAAAACCTTCATAGTATGAGGCTAATAGCACAGAAATTAAAAATAATGAGAGTAACTCTGGCCAATTATTCATTATAAGGCTGCAAGCAACAGCAGGGGTCAGCTCCTTAAGGCTGTGTTGCATACAGGTTATACATAAACATTTGTAACACTAATTTGCAAGCAGAAATGTCATGCCAGTCTATCTGTGTGTATGTATTTATATCATCATCATCATCATCATCATCATCATTTTCTTCTCCGCTTTTCCATTTCAGGGTCGTTTCAGGGTCAGTTATTATATTAAAAGTTGAGAGTGTTAAAGCACAGATGCATAAGTATTTCCCAAGACACACATGAAAGGGTGTCATATAGTTCTATTGTTCATCGCCATGTAAGGAATAAATCATAAAAAACAGACAATGTTGAGTACTGCATGATGCAGGCTCTCTCCAACATGTCAGTGTGGGAAAAGATTAATTGCAATCAAACATAAAATTCTTTGTATTAGTTTTAATATTATCAGCAGTAATAATAATAATAATAATAATAATACTTATTTTATATTACTAGTAGTAGTAACAGTAGTACTAATCCGAAAATATTGTATGTACTGACAAAAAGCTGTTAAAATCTGAGATAGCATCCAGCCTGGAAGGGTAAATGGTAATTTACAACCTTGCTGTTCATGTAATGTGCAGCCTTTACAGCAAACACTTCCATGTCACAAATATCATGCAGACAAATCCTCTTATTGCTTTACAGATTACATTTTTTTTCAAACATGTATATGCTTTATAACACTATAGAGTTAAATCCATAAAAACTTTTGCTTGCTTTTACTCTAAAGTGTTTTGTCATAGTCTATAGCCTGTGATTTATTAACCCTGGAGCCAGCAAATGACATCTGGATCACAATGTCTCATGATAATGGTATGACTTCAATACTTACCAATTGTGTTCTCATGGCCCAAGCTCTCAGCAGACACTTCACAGAAACAGTTTCATTTGTATAGCACATGGTGATTCATTAGATAAGAGCTTCTGGAGAGAGGACTGAAAAAGCCCCGTTTTTTGCCTCATAAGTACTTTTGTTCTGAGGCTGTAACATGAGTGTTCTGGATTTCCAGGCAAAGCTTTAGCCCAGAGATGTTGCACCATTCTCCCTTTGGGAAATAAGAGGCAGTGATTCAAGCAGGGCCTAGTTATTTTATTTAAAAAATTGTAATCCAAGAGACAAGACAAGCAATATTTGCTATTATATTATTTTACCTGACATTCAAAGAGAAGATGGATGCATACTACATTGACATTACAGCTGTATTTGGCCTCCTTTAGAGCACTGGAGACAGAAGAGGTGAGGTTGAGGCCTTTGTATGTGGATCTTTTGTAGTCGTTTTTGTAGATTTAGACACTGTACTTAATAGCATAAATGAATGTATAAATGAATATAGCATAAATGAATGTATATGAAAATACTTAAGGAAGTACAAATCCATCAAAATTGTACTTAATTAAAGGTACTTTGGTAAAAGTAACTAATTACCACACACTTCTGTCATAAACTTGGTGAGTACTCTGAGTTATAACCAGCATTATGTCGCATTCCACTCTTGGCAAGAGAAACCTTAAGACAAGTCAGTATATCCGGTATTTTTCTTATGAGATTGTTGATACAATAAAAGAAAAATCTAATAATTTCTAAACAGTTTTTGTTTGTTTAAATTAGTTTTATGTCAACATTTTTTTTCTTTGACAGATATCAAATCCCTTAATGGAAATATGACACATACTGACTAGAATTCAAGATGATTTCACTCGCTAAGAGAGAATGTTTGTCAGTGTGAGCACTTGTGGTTGTGCAGTTTTGTGGGGGGTCTCACTCAGTACTGGATCTTCACAGCTGCCTCATCTAGAAGACTACACACACACACACAGCTGACTGTCCTCCCGCTGGCTCTCCATGGTCTAATGCCACTGCTCATTCACCATCAATCATCACCTGTTGCTGAAAGCAGAGCTCAGTTCTTTTCTTGTTCTCTCTGTGTGAGGTACTCATTTTCCTGTTAATGATGTTCAGTGCTGTTATGAAATCTAAATTTCACTTTCAGAAGCAATAACTCTAAATCTACTGCACTAATTCACACTGAAGACACAGTATGTTTCAGATTTGAGTACTTAAAAATGTTCTAAATGGACCCTTAAAATAATAAATAAATAAAATGCTGCCAAAATTTGATAATGGGCCTTTTAAATTAAAACACTAATCTTCATAATTATAATCCCTTATACTTTATTTAATGAACCGATTAACTTGATGTGTAATACCAGTTAAAACCACACAGGGGCCCTGTGCCTCATTCAGTCAATGCTATTCTCATGAATAGTTACAGTTCAGTACAGTGTAGTGGCCCTAGATGAACCAGTCCACACTTATTGAGAGATCACACACACATAGTGGAAATCAAAACATGAAAGTGCTTAACTCAAAATATCCTCTATAGACAAAACTAAAAATTATTTTAAATTGATCATTTACATTCCATATCGTCCATACATGGAAATTGCACTATTTTTGTGATGTAAAAAAATATGCATTTACATATATCTGCCTACGAAGCCAATACCACCCCAGCTTTTATACCGAAGTAATAAGGAGTGTTTCCTAATACAATGTATCCATTTACATACATCAGTTTAAAGGCACAGAAACCAAGCTGGAACCTATTCATTTAAATGTAATTACTGGTAAAAATGGAATATTACAAATGGAACTGAGAGGGGGAAATGCTTTGTAAGAAAAATATAGTACATGGCCTCTTTAAAACACCTCCCCTCCTTCTGCGTGTAGCACAGAGAGTGATTAGTACCTCTTGTTCAAAAAGGACTTCTTTCAAATGTCATATCAAGGATCATATCCACCAATCACAGATTTTATTTGACAGTCAGCAAAATTTGAATTGTTGAGGTTAGAAAATATGAAATCACAGGAAATGGAACAGGTCTGTTTTTAATCTAGCACATACTCATAATGGTGATATCTAAATGTATATTTGTGTGATCAGTCATTCTGATATTGTATATATGAAGAAATATGACCTACACTTTTAAACTTTTTTTCAGTAGGATACAGTTGCCCTTGATGATTAAAAGATTAGGGCAGACCCAGTGTCATCAAGTCCAGTGTTTATACATTCTGATAAAGTTGCCATTGTAATCACGATTAAATCCAGATCAAGCTGTGACGAATAACAGGTCCTTGAGGGAGGAGAGATTAATTGGTAGAGGAACAGCAAAGAACAGCAAAGCTGATTTATATTTGACTGTGGCATGAGTCCAAAACATGGACAAGAGCAACAGCCAATTCACAGTTTCTGCTGCTTTGTTATTGTAAACCTGAAGTCCTTTGGACATGCTTAATCATCCCCATGCAGCTCAAACAAGCAAAGCAAAACACAGAACTGCACCTTTAAAGTAATATGATATGATTTCCTTTTTCATTTTTACAGCACACATTTTCAGGTTTGTTTTCATAAGGGCATTGGCCTACTCCAGCACACTCCCCTTGCTTTATGATCATGATGGAACCCCTGCTGCCAGCTATGCCCCTGTCTCAACTCACCTTTATTATTTCAGTAGTGGGCAAGGAGCTTTCCACATGTGAGCTGTCACTAAATGTAGCCATTAAATGTGATGTATTATAGCTGTAATATTGTCAGAAATGAATGAGCCTGCTTGCTGAGAGCAATGCCTCCAAGATGTGCCATGCTTTCATCAGTGTGTCACTGCTTAGTTCTCTGTTTTATTTAAGTCTCTCATCTGGGTGGCAGCAAGATTAATGCTTTTTGTGTCAAAGTGATATTTACACTTACCACAGATTAGGGATATCTTCACTAAATGTTCCGTCAGCAAGACGCCAATTTCGTGCATTATCATTAACACCATGTAAATGTTTACAGAAGTATTGAGTGAGTGAGTGGATAAAGACATCACTAGGTTGATAGTAAGAGGAAAGTGTCAGGTTCTAAGTAGCTGAATGTGTCTGTCTCTTTTAATGACTAATAGTACGAGTTCTACCTCATGCACTCTTTTTGTAAATAGGATTTTTAAACCTGTAGAAAAAAATGGTTAACTTCTGACAGAATCAAGTCATAGATGTCATTCAAATCAATCAAGTAAATACGTTTTTCTCACATATGATTCCAAAGATTAAGATTTACTTTTTATGAGGTATCACAAAGCTCAGTTCCAAATCAAAGTGGGGCAGTATATAATATTCTCATATAATAGAAATTAATAGTTGTTAAATCCTGAAGGACTTATTAAATTTGAAGGGTTGATGACTGTCCATATTAACTTGAAATGCTTTGCAAAAACGTTGGGAAAGAAATAGTTTTACTACTTTATGCGTCCTTTAACTAACACATAATAATCATATGGGGACTTAAACAATGCTCTTGTTTCTTTCTATAGTCCATAACCACATGCTGGTAGGTTGATTGGTTATGATAAAGCGTCCATAGGTGTAAGTGTGAGTGAATGTGTGAGTGTGTTTTCCTGTGCGGGGGCTCCATCCCAGGTGTGTTCCTGCCAGGTGGGCTCTAGGAGGGCTCTGGACCCACCACAATGTTTAATTGTAAAGGAGTTTAGAGACAATGAATGAATGACTAACTTCATGATTTGGTTCAAAAGCTGAATATTTGGCCATATACCATTTGACAAGTCTTCGATCGTGACACTGTTGTTGTGTTTATGTCTTTTTTGTGCCAGTTTATTAGAAGATAGATCTGGACATTCTTGCACCTGTACTGAGAATGCATCTTTGTGCATACTCACACCGTGAATGTGGTTTCTTCTTTGTCATCATGTTAAGGTAAGCACGATTCTTTCTAAAAAGAGACGTTGTCTAGAAGGCAACATGTGTTGCATTCAGCATTACTTGTCCCATCACAGATGTTGAAGTTACTCATGCCACCCCCATAGTGTGCTCTGGCCTGTTAAGGTTACCCTGGTAATAGTCTGCATAGTCGTTTTCTTCTTTGGCCTGCAGAACACAATGTTTTCCATAAACATGTTTCCAAATTTCCGTAAATAATCAGAGTCAACAAAACATGGACTCGCCAGACCACACATGATTTTCACTCTGCACTAGTCTATTTCAGATGCCCACTCTGTGTACTTCAGTGCCCTCATTACTGCATGCATTTGTGAACAAAGCTAATCTGGTACAGAATTAAAGACAGCTAGCTGCTATAATTAAACAAATATGCCGGCATTGACGGTAACTACATAACAAAAACAAGCAATACGTGGTGGTATCACTGAACCCCCGGTATATGGTATGCAGCTAAATGTGTGAACCCACATGGCTGTGTGTTGTCCTGGTAACTGAATTTCTCTGTTTTGTTCGACTAATGCTAGGAAAAACCATGTGTTTTCTAATGGTTTGTGCCAGTATAACACAATTTGTTGATTTATGTTTACCGTCAAAGAGAGTCCGGCGGGTTTTGTCCATCCCCGCTAACTTCTCAAATGTTATGACTAACCATCAGGCATTCAGCCTTGTCCTGTAGCCATGTGTTGCCAATAAAAGAGGAATCACTTTGTGCCCTGGTGCTGCCCGATCATGCCTATTTACATGGAGATTATCATTTAATCATTTGAAGATCATTCAGCTTTTTAGCTTGAAAGTCAGGGATAGTATTTGGTATTTAATCATTTCTGGCAAAACTATTCTTGCAAGGACAAAAAGTAGTAAATTTATTCATTTATTTTAATAGTGCATGTATGTGTGTCGTACAAGTGGGGTGATGGGGATACTTTTCAAAATGTAACACATGCAATCTCAGCTAAATGTCTCATTCTATAGTCCCTTAAACTAAGTCTTCTTCTATCTTGATCACAGACATGAAGGTCTGCTGAACTATAGTAGAGGAGCTCAACACACACTGTGTTGGTGTAGGTCCAGAGACCTGTCGAGGGTGGGAGAAAAAAATGCACCCCTCTGACTCAGGATATGAACTGCAAAACTGTCTGGGTATCTGAGCATTTGTGGTAAGTTTAAATCTTTGAAAACCCATGGACAGACTCAGCTAAGGACATGTAATCGTCAACTTCCTTCAAAACATTAGATATAAAATAAATGAAAGAATCATGTTTATGATTTATGGCTCTACATTCTTATGTTGAAGGTGGTTGTATTTTACAGCATAGTTCACCAGAAATTCCAGAAAGCTTAGTTTCATTCTTATTAGGATTTTGTGCTTGTTGTTTACGACGGACCTCACAGTTTGAGTCAAGAACACATACACATGCATACAAGTACCTGAAGTAATACAGCATGCCTGCTAATCTGCAAATCACTCAACCCAGGCGGAAAACAAAGGTAGCCTTGTGTGCAGTGTAAGGCGATTTACATTTTTCTTGGTAAGAGGAGTCATCTTGGGAATAGCCGTAAATAAGGGCAGAGCTCAGCTATTGCCAGGCCAAGGCAACACAGCTTTAACTCATATAGTGTTTTTCAGTGAGGCCTCAGCTAGCTGTGAGCCGACAGGGCTGCTACAGACATGAAGGTCTTTAGTGGCTCTGATGCTCCTGTAGCACGTAGAGTTTCTACATGTTAAGTAAACTGTTCATTTACAGTCCTCAGCTGTGATATGGTCCTGTCTTCTCCATAGTTTACTGTAGTTTATTTTAGATTCATATTTTACTTTATTATAGTCTAGATACATTAGAGTGACCAGATCTGAGATGGTGAAAAAGAGGACACGTCTTGACGTAAAAAAGGACTACTGACGTGCAGACTGACCAGTTAAATGTTTACAGAGAAGGTTATCGACCAATAACCATAGCTCTACAGTCAGACCGTCCAATCCGAAGATTTTAGGCTACTTCACCATGCCCCCTTCTCACTCAAGCGAACCAAACGGAGTAGGGGAGGGCGGGACTAGTTTGTGAACGAAACGCTTCTCCAAATTCTACGTAAGCTCTAGAAAAACAAAATCCCGGATGTTTGTGAAATTCCACCCGGACATTTTTTTAAGTCTAAAAAAGAGGACATGTCCGGGTAAAAGAGGACATCTGGTCACCCTAAGATACATAGTATAATTTTGGCCCAGCCACTGAGACCTGCATATCGATGCAATTGTAATGTTGGTCTCAGTCCTGGATGAATGAGAGAGTTGCATCAGGAAGGGCATCTGGTGTAAACCTGCGCCAAGATAAATGTGTGGATGAGCCACTTTGTTGACCCCTAGGGGAAGCAGCCAAAAAACACAGAAAATGAAGCCCAATATCATTCATTCATTAAGTTCTGTAACTGATTCATCCTGATCCAGGCGCCAGGCATCACATCACAGGGCCTCACATACACGCTCACACCTGTGGACAATTTCACACCATCATTCCTCATACGTTCTTGGACTGTGGGAAGAAACCAGAACATTCAGAGGACACCCACGCAGACCAGGGACAAAACGCCCAACTCATTACCTGAATCAAGGGTCGTACCCAAGACCCCAGGACCTAGAGCTGTGTGGTAGCAACACTACCTGACTACCACTGTGCCTCCCCTATGTGATATTATTCATATTAGGTGTACAAATTGCCCTGTGAAGGACTGGCATCCCCTCCAGGGTGTATTCCTGCCTTGCGCCCAATGATTCCAGGTAGGCTCTGGACCCACGTGACCCTGAACTGGATAAACGGTTACAGATAATGGATGGAATCGATGGATGGTGTACAAATTTTCTCGTGCTCTTTTTTCATTTTATGGTAAATATAGTTATTCTCATTCTACAAAAAAATAGCACCTTTAAACCGTCTAAACCAAACTCATAGGTTTTTGTATACAATATTAATTCCAATAACACTGCAGTGCTTTTTCCTTGATGCAGTGACTAATAAATACTTCTTCTCACTTGCCATTATAAAACTACTTACTTTTTAGGTTGAATAAAATGACAACTGCCATTTTTAACACTAGGAAGAAATTACCAATATATGTTCTGAAACATATCTGTACACCTAATGCATAATTCTCTTCATTTCATCATGTAAAATTGTCAATAAATGAGCACAATTTGTTCTAATGTTTAAAGGCATCTCCTAATGAAGTGTATCCATTGCTGTGAGAGCTTTTGTGAGGTCAGGTACTGATGCTTGATGAATATTTCTAGCTCACGAGAGACACTTTAACTCATCCCAAAGAAAACAGTTGCGCTGCCCAACAGCCTAGTGCTGGAGGAGCAGAATGCCCCTCTACTAGACTCTTAACACTGGTCCATGTTCAGCAACTCCAGAGTTTCTTATTTTATTGGCAGTGCTTTACTGTGGAGATTATAACAACTATTATGCAACTGAATGCCTGCAGAAGTGCAGATATTTTGCTCATTGTTTTTTGTTGAAGTGAAGTTTGTATATGTCCTGCATAGAAATCACACATAAAAGAAAAAAGCAGCATGTGAAATTTTTATATTTTGTTTTATTGTCACACAACAAATATGAGTCGTTCTGATTTTAGTGTTGCGTTTTTCATAAATAGCAGGTTGTTCCACCTCGTCTGAGCCTCTCCAATCACAGCGCTGGATCAAAATTTACTTGAAAGCACAATGATGAGGTTAAATTGAGCAAAACACACAAAGAGCGTGGAGAATATTGTACTGATTACATACCATGAAAATGAGGACGAAGAAGAAAAAGAATCAAGTGAATTGACTCAAAAACAGCTTTTTCTTAATGCTGTGTGGCTTGCTTTGATTTACACTGAGGCATATTCTCAGCAAGCACAGAAACGGGTCATTCAGGGCTGTTTAGACAGAGTAAGAAATATGCCCTGTCGTTTGCTCCTTGTGGCATTTTGAACAATACAAGTCTCAGACATTTCATTAAACCCCCAGGGAATTGTGTTAACGTGTGGAATAAAGTGGCATAATCTGTCTCCTTTATTTTTGTTCATTGCAGTGGATGTGTTCATTTATTTTCACTTAGAAAATCCACACGACATCATTGGATGAAGATTGCTTAAACTTTGTGGTAAAACTATATAGAGTCAGCTCTGTGGACACCGATTAAGTGGAGTCTTGCACTGAACCACAGTGTTGATGGTGATTCAGTTGTAAAGATTCAGTTTGATCTGGGAAAGAGAATGAACTGTAATGCTGTTTGGTCATTTTTTATGTTATATTGTGATCCTTGACTGTTCTGTGTTGTCATGATCTCATGGTCTGAATCTGTCATAATGTACTATGACAGGCCGAGGGACTGCTTGGCTGACCTCTGACACCGGGACCTCAACGCTGAGAGATACAGTGTCTGCTGGGCACTGATGACCGTCTGCCTGATGTCAGGTCTGCATACTCTACATATGTGTATGTGCTGCAGACCTACCCCAACCACCATTAATCATCTTATTTAGACCAGCTTATCAGCCAGACGTGAGTCTCTCAGTGCACGTTTCTGTCCAGAAAAATACTCTGAATGTAGCATGGGCACATTTGATGAATAGCCTGATTTGTGCTAGGTCATTTATCCCTCAGCAGCTCCCTATGAAGGTCAGAAAAGTCACGTTTCACCTTTTCATGTGTGGATTACCATATGTGTATTTGTGGTGTTTTTAAGAATAGATGATGCTGTAACTACATCTACGTTTCTTCCTGAATTTTATCCCTCACCGTGCATAGAAGTGGAATGCATGAAGAACCAGCTGGGAGTGGCCACTGTGATGGATTCCGCTGTTATAATAGGCAGATTAAAAGGGTAATACCTCCTCTTGTACCCAGCCTGCAGCAGCTTCCAGCTCAGGCAGAGAGATTATCAGCCAAGGGCCAATGTTGCTATGGTGCTACTACTTACACACATAGCTGTAGCTTCCAGTTTCTCGTACCAGTGGAATAGCGTAATTCTGTCTCTTACATTATAGAAGCAGTAAGTGGGAGAGCTCTCTGACATGGCAATGGGAGACTCTGTTTTGTGGGTTGTGGTGGAATGTGTTTGCAGAGTTCTTGGCATTTCAACTGCTGCAGGTAGGATTTTGTAACATGGTATAATCCAAAGTTCAGTTCTTAAACATAAAGCTGTTGTCATTGCTTTGCACATATTTATGTGTAACACTGGGTTTTCTAATCACAACATTTTGTGATCTGTAGTGCACTGTGGGCGAGTTTGGTTCTTTTGTGTCATGCGATGTATTAGTGTGAATATGATCAAAACTTCACTTTTTCTTTTCTTGTCTTCATTAAAATCCTGCATATTATATGCAAATAGATTAGGTCAAAATAAGTCTTAGCAGACTTCTATTTTTTTCTGAAAGCCAGTCAGGAAACACCTGGTTCTCAGACAGTTATACACAGTTCCCACTTAAGGTCAGATTGAGGTCAGGTTAGGATGCAGACATATAAAAAAATCTTAAACTTATAATTTACTATGAATTTGAGTTTACTACATGTTACTCCTCCACTGAGATTTGCCTTCCACCACACTGCTTCTCCAAACATTACACCGCTGAGAGTGGTCCTCTTAAATCACTGAGAAAAATGGTCACATTACTCATGCTCTCCTCCCTAAACAATCTCACAGGGGAGGTCATTGTCCCCACAGGAGGACCATTTACACCCCTCTGACCTACTGTTTCAAACACATTCCTTTTAGGATTTTTATATATCTGTTACAAGGAATAAATCAAGTATTCTTTAGTTTTATGTTAGAAAGTATTATTTCTTGTTACAAGAGATAGTGGGCAGCTATCTTTTTTTAGGGTCAGAAAAGTCTGAGAGGTTTTGGACTTGTTCTGAAAAGGGCAATTCCTAACTGGAAAGTTTATTACTTATATTCTGTTATTTATGGGTTTGGCTGAAAAACATAGCATTCACATTGTGAATAAAAATATAATAGAAGTAAAATGGAGGGAAATATTTAATAGTGACATAAAGTAAAATAAATATTAATTTTAAAAATTATAATGTGAAATTAGTATTTTTCAGAGTTCTGTTGCTTAATGAAATGGTGCCACCTCTTCCGGAGAAAGAGGATAGAGGCAATTTGCCTTCAACATATGTGTGTCAAACCTGACATCTAGTGGCTAAATCTAGTAATTACATATAAACCGCGTCTCACACTGTGACGTTTAAGCCAAGCGGTCCTGCTTAAATTAACCACTACTGTGCGGTGTTATACTACGTCTGCCATTTATTAAACCAAGAATAATATAAATCAAATGATGGATTAAAATACAGTGTCATACTGTTCATTATTAGGAAAATAACAGATGGCATACTGTCAGAAAAATTGTCATTTTGGTGGTACGTTTTGCTGTCACTGTGGTACATTATCCGTAACTTTAGTTAGAGAACATCATTGTACCATGTTCTATATTATTTGTAGATTTTTAGTTGTGTTGATTCCATATGCCCAATTTCATCAGGGCTTATGTTATTTTATTTCACACAGTTCTATAATGACCTTTTACAAATATTCACCTCTCCTTCTGTAGAGGTTAATGTAATGTACCTTCAGGGAACACAGCTGGACTCTAACACCACTGATGTACCTTTAAAGGTATATTTGAACTGTTTGTTCAGTTCAATCTTAGGAACAATAATGGCGTTTGAAAGTTCAGCTAGCAAATTGACTGCATTCAGCTAATCATAGCTTAAAAGGAAAATACAACAATCCCTCAATTATACAATTATAAAATAATAATAATAATAATAATAATAATAATAATAATAATAATAATAAAAATAAATAAATAAATAAATAAATAAAAATAAAACAATAAAAAATACAACAATCCTTCAAATAAAAACTTGAACAAATAAATTAGATACCAGGATTGATAATCAGATCCCCGGGGTTCAGTTGGTTAGCCAATCAGGTTGCTCATTTGCAGTAATTAGTAAGAGCACAGAATTTCATCTAGCCAATCTAAGCACATCTGTACTAGCCAGCAGCTTGAAAAGCCAATAGCTCAGTATTTAACAAGACAAAGAAATGCCTGTCTTTTCTGAGGATTAGACTGCAAGACATATGACTTCTTTTACAACTAAAAGACTGTATTAACTGTGCCTGTGTTGACCTAATCTTTCTTGTGGCAGTGATGTGTGCTGTAGGAGTAGAAACTTTGTGTCAAGCAGACTTCCACAGCTTGGCTGTCTATCTCCTGTGAGTATTCTGATTGACCCCTTATTGTATTGTAGTGAGTTTATAAAAGAAAGTGAGGACTGCATGGATGCTTTTAGCTGCAGTCTTTTTACTAAACTAACACACACAAACAGCTTTATTGTAATTAGTGGAGGACGCCCAGGGGTTTCCTCCACTAGTTGGGGCCTTTAGGTGTTCAGCTCCTTCCCAGGAGGGACTCAATTGTTCTGCATTTGTGACTGTCTCCTTGAAGGTTCTCAATATGTTGTATCCACCCACACCTTCACAGCAAGCTTTCCGCCACCTGCAGCCATGCTCAATGCTCAGCACCCTCATTCTGCTCACTTGAACTTTGGTGCCATCTGCTTTGAATTTGTTTAGTGCATCACTGACTTGCATCTTTCATCAGCCACACCCCACTTCTGACAACAATGTAGCAAATTATGGAACATTCATTCATTGTCTGTAACCGATTATCCAGTTCAGGGTCGTTGTGGGTCCGGAGCCTACCCAGAGTCACTGGGTGCAAGGCAAGAACACACCCTGGAGGGTGGAAACTGGAGCACCTGGAGAAAACCCATGCACTGGGAGAACACACCAAACTCCTCACGGACAGTAACCCGGAGCGGGTGCAGCCTATTTGTGGAACATGGCACTTTTTAATTTTATGATCACAACCAAACACACACATACACACCAACTTCTAGCATTGAACATACTACAGCAAAAACAGGAAAACTACTGAGGAAGCAGCTGTTTATAATGGGAGCTGTTCTCTGTAGCCTGGCCCCTTTAAAGCCCCACTGACATGTGGAGACCATAGTGTTCTTGCATAGGAAATGACTCACTCACAGTGTCATAGAGTTCATGTTTACCCATTGGTTTAGATCTGTTTAAAATGTCTGTGATTCCATGGATAGGTCTGTTTTTATGCTCATGTATGATGGTTAAGGTTTTTGAAAAGCCTTAGATGAGGCTTTCAGTAGGAGTTTTATAATGAGATCCATCTGAAACTGGCATTCTCTTCCAGCTCTGGCGAACTGTCCAGTGGCAGTTAACAGCATTTTAAAAAAGGTTTTACAGGAAGTATGTACTTAGCTTAATCCTCACAAAATGATAAAATGTTGTGATTAAGGACAATTTAGCATTAGGGTAGAACTGGTAGGGGTTGCTGGGTAAAATGTGAATACCTAAATAAAATATTTTTTTAATGTTAAAACATCTAGATTTATGGTCAGTACAGGAACTTGTTTTTTTTATTGAAAGCAATCAGATCTCATCATTCTTTCTGAAGATTGTATCTTTCTGGGCTTGTAGCCAGTTCTTGCAGGTTCTGCATGAAAGGACAGGAGAAATGAAAGTGAGATCGAGATGGAGCCGTTAGAACATGTAGGGACAGCTTAGCGTAAAAGTGAAATCAACATACACAACAATAACTGACTTGACATTTGTTCACACTCAGCTCCAGCTACAGGACGTGACAGTAAATCCGAAAGCCTGACATTTCAGTTTATTGGAACATTACTTAACTTTTCATCTTTTGTCATGTTTTAGCATTTCATCTATTAGAGTTTTAATAGTTTTAGCATTTCATCGAGTAGAGTTTAAGTGTACATCTACATGAAATTATGTCTGTGCTATCTTGAATCTGCAAAGGGTCACTTCTACAGGGATGATGATCTTTGAAGTGGCATATTTCACCGATTCTCTTTTGACAACATGTCTTCCGTAAGTTCAGTATGATATGGCTAATTTAAATAAATAATTTTCAAATAGTGTTTATTAGTTCTGATCACAGTCTCTCCCCCCTCTCTGTTGATCACAGATGCCCACCGACATTTAAGTTCTTCATTATTTGGAAGAAGATGGCTAATGTTGGAGCCTTTCAGAAGTTCCTCTACTACACTATGATGTCAGTGGTGTGTTTCCTGCATCCAGTGTTAGTGTGGCATGCTGTTATGCCAGGTGAAGCTTACTTTTTGACTAGCTCAGCTTTTCTGTGGATGATTGAGATTGTCTTTAAATATATATATATATTATTTATCTTAAATATAATCAATATTATTTAATGCTTTTGTAAATATTAAACAAGTTTCATCATGTTTTAAGAGCACTATAATACTGGCCATCCCACACCTAGACTGTTTTTAGCAGCAATAATACAATCATATTTGTGATGTTTCAAAAAAACATTTTTTTTTTAAATATACTAAACTAATGCAGCAGCACACCAAAGACTATCATGCCACCATCAGTGGCACTGCAGCGCTGAGAATGATCCACCACCTTAGTCATACATGCTCTGTGGTGAATCTGAGGGGATACTAAGCAGTGAAGGACAGGGTAAAGGGAGGCTAACAAAGCATGCAGAGCAACAAATGGACTAAAGTGTGTAATAGTAGAAACACAAAATGCACCTGTATGGTAAACGGGTTTCTGGGTGTGTGTTTGTTACAAATGGTTGAATATTATCTAAATGCATCATGCTGAAATATGTTGCATTAAGTGATACAATCTTAATCAATTTTAGGGACTATGCTGCTGGTGACAGGATTGTTCAATTTTATTTTGAGCAAAAAGAAGAAGACGAGCTCCTCGAAACCATCCAGTGACTGTTATGGAGAACCTGCACTGTCGACTGCCTGTGTGAATGAATCAGGAGAAACGGAACAAATTCATTCCTTCTTCCGTGTTATCTCAGGCGGGAGGGTCTCCTTCATGCGAACCAGCAGCAGACTGCAGAGACCCTCAGAGAGTTCTCAGACAGAGCTTGAGACAGACCATTCCTCACAACATACAGACAGAACAGAGAGGAAAACTGAGCAGAGAAATGTACATCTGATTCAGAATTTTAGGGAAGATGAGACAGAGATGGACGAGTATGATGTGGAGTCCGAGACCACCTCAGATAAAGCACCGATGATCAAAATGTGAGGGGAAGCTGTGGGAAAGTGAAGAATGCACTGCAAATTATATAAGACTTGCATTGGCCAGCAGGGGTCATACAAATATAAAACAAAAGACACAGACCCATAATGGCAGATTGTGGCCTTTTTCCAGAGCAGTCTCTCTGGTGAACACACTGATGATTTTTTGAGCAACATTCATTCATTCATTATCTGTAACCTCTTATCCAGTTTAGGGTCGCGGTGGGTCCAGAGCCTACCTGGAATCATTGGGCGCAAGGCGGGAATACACCCTGGAGGGGGCGCCAGTCCTTCACAGGGCTCTGAGCAACATGTTGATCAGATTTACTCTGCAGTGTGATCTAAATATTCCATGTGGCCAAAGGTTTGTGAAAAATTGCTCCCTCAACATTTCTCCCATAATTAAGCCTATTAACGAGTCATTCATGATTTTAATAAAAAATACTTATTTATAAAATTATGAAAATGATTCTTCGAGGAAAGTGGCTTGGTCAGACATTTTTGCTCACTACAAAAAAAAAACAGCAAAGAGACTTCCAATCATCATGTTCCAAATGTTAAAAATCAAATCTTCTACAGTTCTGGGAGGCTTTAGTGTACATGATGGACCATTTCTGTAGGGATTTAATGCCACTCTGCCAACAAAGTATTAGTGAAGGCAGCAGAGGTGGCAAAAGTGCAAATCTCCAGGATTTCACGTCAACTGCCAGACTTCTCTAATAATCTCAAAGTAGCCTCTGAGGTGTCAGTGCCCTTAAACCAAATTTTGGGAAGTGATTTCAGCACAGTTCAGCTGATTCACAGACAGTTGCCTCTAGCTGATGTTTGCATTGAGAATAGTGCCCGTGAGCACATGTGCAGCTGTCCCAGAGGGTTGTATTTAATGCTTGAGTGTTTTATTTAATGCTTAGTGTGTGCACAACACCATACAATGAGTCTACACACCAGCTCTGTGTTTTGTTTAAGAGGTAAAACCTGAAATAAACTGCCCTTTTCACTTATATATAATTCCCCTGAGATGTGACCATAATTTGTTTTTGATATTTTCAAAACGCTTTGCGAATAAAACTGCACTGAATAATAATAATAATAATAATAATAATAATAATAATAATAATAGGTTTATACAGCCTTTCTCACACTCAAGGTCGCTTTACAACTATACAGGCATAATATACATCAATTACATTTTGCAACAAATGCATCCATTTAATCAGTCTGCTTCTGAGGTCCCACTGCTGTTCTTTAATGGAATTCTCTCTGTGATTGTATTTAGGTAAGTGCATTTAGGGAGTCTTGCCTCAAGATGGTATCAAGGCTTCATAAATCAATACAAGTCTGAGTTTTCATTCATCATCTGGCTTCTCACTGGCCAGACCTAGACAGGAGCTTTTTTCATCAACAGTGGACTGCTGCAATTTATATTTTCATCAACAGTGGACTGCTGCTTATCAAAGGCAAACATTTTGCCTTTGATAAGCAGTCTCCAATGCTGCGGTCCTGCTGATAATAATAAGTACCAAATTCTACAGGGGGATTTCCTCTCTGAGAGAATGCAGTCTATTTGATTTTTTTGTTTGTTTGTTTGTTTTGGTTTTAGAGAAATAACATGTAAACAGCTTTTGTTATTGCAATTTCATAGTCAAACTGCAGGACAAACAGATTAAGCTGGGGGAAAAAATGCTGCCAAACCACAAAAAAAGCACTTGTCAGAGGCTTATCTATTCAAAAGAATTGGAGTGAAAAATCAGAGGGGCACACTGGGTGAAAAAATGACGCTCCCCTTAAATCTGAGTTGAAATTTCCATCTGAAACCTGCGGTAGACAGGTTTATTTTTGTATTCTTTCACGTGTTTATTCTTTTGCTTTTTTTTTAATTATTATTATTAGAATGAGGTTTTTCATTGGGCCACCTCTATGGAGTTAATGTTGTGTCAGTAGATTTACCAAAGCAAAAATAAATCTGCAAACACATTTCTTATCATCAAGAGAACTCCATTCTCCTTGTTCAAATAATCATATCCCTTTAGACAAAGCTGGCTTCCCGTGGGGGAAGTGTCCTGGCAGCTCAAAGGATCAGCTTCCTCAAATATTTTATCAGGTCTTCTGCTGTCATATTTTCCTAGATGGTACTCTAGACTAAGCTAAATAACAGGAAACTCATTATCAGTGTCGGGAAATGCACAAATAGAAGATTTAGACAAGAATATAAAAACTTTTCACTTAATTTGGACATTGAACATTTTATTTTGCTTTTGTCTATTATCTGTATATTTGCAGTCTTGTTTTAGCCAGCAAGGCTTTTTTTTTTTTTTTTTTTTTTTGCTTTAATTCATGAACGTGTTTTATATGAAATGGATTGACTGCCCTCCGTTGAAGAGGCAGTAGATAAACTGAAGAAGGCCACGAAGGTGCTCTGGACGTTTCCCGGGGCAACCGAATTGTCAGACCTCCACGCGACTCTCATTGGCTTATTTTGAGAGTGGGCTCAGTGATTGGCTGATACGATTGTCACTCAACACTGTGTGTAAACGGCTCTTCTCCCTGAAGTGGCAGGGTCAAACCGACTACCCGAGGATCGACAAGAAACGAAAAAAGCTGGTGGTCGAGCGTACTCTGTTGACGCAGGGAAAGAAGGAAATGAAAGGGGAGATTAGTAAGAAAGCTTTTTTTTCTTTAAAAGCAAAAGGCAAATATTTTTTTTTCATTTACCTGAACACAGAAGTGTGAGAGAGAGAGCGGGCGGTTATAAGGTCGGATCCACAGTCTGAATGAACTGCAGGTGAGTTCAAGGCAGACGTTTGCACAACGTCCACTAAAAGATTTTTAAGCCCTATTTCTTTGTTGGTGTTTAAAAACGGACTTGTTTTTCTTAAGCACATTGTGAGATTAAAGTCAGTGTACATTTTCTGGACCCAAATCAAGGCACGTATCGCTAACTAACATCCCATAGGCAAGTCTCCATTGCTAAATGTAGCTGGATGGATTTGCTTTTGTTAGTCATTTTTAATATCACAAAAGGTTATTTTGCCATAAAAAGCCAATTTGATTTTCTTAAACCCTTTAAAAATTAATTATAATTATTAATTTAAATTTTTTTAGTAGTTTGAGATTTTTTCTTTGAACATTTTCATTATGTTTTGCTTCTTAAACTTTAAAAAGGTTTTCACCTCAGGTTCAAAACTGATTTTCTATAGAACACTTAACTGAATTTTTTTTGTTATATTTGATTTTGGGGAGTGAGGGGTAAGTCACTACTGTCCACAGCTACGTTCATTTTTCTCAGACTTGTAACTTGTTTAAAAATAGCTGGTCTCCTTCACGTTGGTCGTGGTCGTTTCACGCTAAACACTGTATGTGCTGTGAGGGGAGGAGCTCTGCAGCTGCACTGTAACACTGAGACAGACTCAATTAGACCTTAATGAAGAGCCACAGCTGGTGGAGCTGAATGATTAGTTGCAGGGTCACACTGTGATTTAAATTGTAGTGCATCCCTCAACAACACTGCTTTGATTGCTGCTCCTTTGTTAGGTAGACACGCCAGGTTGTTCGTAATTTACCATTTCATATGGCTGCCATTTAAGTGCTTTCCTTGAGACACATCCACATGAACTGATTGAATAATTTATGGTCTTAGACAAAGGTGGAGTCATGTCACAACACTCTTACTTCTGTTTATGTTCAAATTCTGTTAAAAAAATGTAGTTTCAATAGCCCCTAAAATCAGATAAAATAGCTAGATCAGAAATTTGAACATAAATGAAAATATATTACGTTAATTCATGTCAAACAATGGAATTTAGAATACAGAAAATATAATATATGTTTATGTCTTTGTATACCTAATTACATGACCCTCAGACAGCAGCCACTTGATTTTTATGTTTTGTCCCAATGTAAGTCATATTGTAGTCATACAAAGGATAATGTACATAATATCCTATGCCAATCCATTTGTGCCAGTCGCGTAGGGCCCACTCCACTCACCTGCCTGCTAACACAACATTCCTGTAATAATCTATCATTGACCATTTAAACCATAATCCAAATCAGCAGAGTTGCTGTAGACATTTATTATCCAATCAGCAACCAACTACACATAACACCTAAGGTTAGTCATTGGACCCGAGCCCATGTGTGCCCAACACATCCACTGCATTGCTAGCTCTTCACAGGGGTCATCAGGTAGGCACCTCCCCCATTAGTGTTTCACTGAATTAAGCCCACAAAATCTCTGGAAGTATTAACAGTGAAGTCCCACCCCCCACTCCATGCTAGCTGCACAGCCATCTTAAACATAATTCCACACTGGCCTCCCTGGTGACTAAGGCCATACCAAGCCCCACTGGAATATTTAATCTGTCACCAGTTCCATGTTAAATGTCTGTTATACCTTACCAGCAACTGCAATTACACAACACAGCACCCCACACACCTGCCCTGTCTTCCATGTACCTGATGTGGCCTTACTAAATGCTTTCCATGTGTCACCTAAACCAAGGCCTTCTCTTTTAATTGCAATGACACCCCTTAGCTCTATTGAGCTACTAGTTACCTGCACTGCCACTTCTTTCTTGCTTTAGTGACTAGAGCTACTGCTTTTACCACTGCATCCTTAGATCCTAAAAAAATAATCTCATGACTCAATTTTGCACATTTAAATTCCTCAAATAAATTTAAGTGGTAGAGAGACAGATTAATAAATTATGAACCCATGCAGGACCCCTCCTACTAAACATAAACCAACCACCCTGTCCATCACTACCCACAAACAAATTAAAGAATCCCTGAATGCCCCACTTCCCAACACAACTTATGCATCTTGTATTGCTGGGCGATATGAGCGCAAATCAATATCATGACTAATTGTACATTTTACCATGATTCCGATTAATGAACGCTTATTTAGTTTTTGTATTTTTAACCCTTATAGTTCAGTGACAAGGGTTGTACTGTAAATATGCTCCAGTATTTAATATGGAATATTTTTTCTCTAATGTTGCTGTTCCTCTCTTGTTTTCAGAGCACTGTTTATATTTGGTGTGTGATTGTGCTTTGGTCACTGAAACCATTTTTTCTCAGTGTTTATATTTGTCTTCTTTTTGTCCAGTGTCGTCTTAATTAAAGTCAAAGCAAAACATGTCCAAACCACAGACGCTGTGTTTTTCTTTGGTATGAGTTGCTTGGTTGGCTTCTGCGTTTAGGTTGCTTCCGTGTGGCAGACAGAGGCAGAATCACGTGGCTACAGCTTGGTAGCGTGGTTTTACAAGGACAGTACATGAACACATAATGAGGACATAACAAAATAAAAATAACTGATATAAACATTATAGACAAGATTATGTCGATTAGAAGTACTGAATGTGAATTTCTATGAATTACCCGGCCCTACTCAGTAGCCACAGTAAGCGTACAGAAGGCAGTCCTACCTTAAGCAACTTTTGAAAAAAAAAACAAAAAAAAAAAAAACAGGGATATTAGGCACTTTTCCAGTAATGCTGCTTCTCCTGGTCTGCTTTCCTTTTCAAGTTTTACTTTCTTGCACCAATTAATGTGTGTCTAGGGTTATCCTTTTTCTTTTTAATTACAGATTGTCCACATTATCTCCATGTAGATTAATGTCAGGAACTCTTTAGACCTAATTAAATGCTTTTTGGTTATAAATTGAGACTAATATTATTCAATATTATTCACCAATAATATTTCAGAATTGATTTCAAATTCTCTTACTGTGCATTCATTGGCTCTTTGTCTCTAACCTTGTGTCTTGATTGGCTCATCTAGCACAGTGCAATCAGTACAAATTGGGTAGTATATATTAGTAAGCTGGGTCAGTAATCCGTCCCTGGAGTTGTAGCACCAGTACCCCATACCATGCCACACCACTTAAACACAACAGCACCCCTAGCCACTTCCTTATAGCGTTGTTCTGCTGTGATTGGAAATATATACATATATTTACATCCAAATTTGGCACTCCTATCACTTTGTTAAAAATAGTAGTCTCATGTGACCAAGGCTAAAATTACAGTGAAGTAAGTTCAAAGGAAGTGGATAAATGGAAAATTAGATGGGACAATAACAGGTTAATGCTTTCTTCATCTTCATCATTTTCATTATTCTTTCACCTTTTTTGTCTTCTTCAACCTTGCTTCCTCTGCCATTTTATTCCTGGACAAGTAATTTGAAATATTCAGTTGAATGTTTTATTTTGAAAGACAAAACAAAGTGAATACAAAACCATTTTACAAAGTTATACAATAAAATGACAGTATAAAATCTTAGTAGCAAAAATTGTACATAAGTAATTAGTAGCTTTTACAATACTAGTATGTGGATAGAACAATTCTTCGTTTAGGAAAGAGGTTTTTTATACCCTGGTTCATGACCTGAGTTGGGATGACTCAACATGCCCTCTGGTCCAGGTTTTAAATTTCAACCCTGCAATCCAGAGTTTCCAGAAATCAGAAAAGCTCTGGTATCCGCTCATCCAAACCCCATGTTTTTACATGTTTCCCAACATGATTACATTTAAAAGAAACGTGGGTTTCAAATAATTTTTTTGGTGAAGTGATGCATCATAAAGAGGCACATCTGGATGGACTAACATGGAATTATATGTGCTACTCCACCTGGGAATAAGCAAGCAATAATTTCCTAAAAAAAAATTCCTGTGACTTTGAAATCCCAGTATCAGTTTTCTTCTCTGACCACCCACTGCTGTACAGTGTCAAGTGTTTTACTGCTGCCTTTTGTGTGAAGTGAAATTCTGAGTTTAAACTCAGCAGAAGACAAAGCTAAGGAACCCACTGAAGCCTAGTTTTGATATGCATGTTGCCTTCTCCTCCTGCGAACCACAGTGGGACTGGATAATACAGAGCAGGCTGATCCACCCTTGTCACAAAGTATATTTTGTTTTTTGTTTTAGTAAACCTTCAGTGTTAGCGTTGCATTGCTATTCATGGATAAAATGTGGGTCACCTATAAACCCTAGTTTAGGACATACATCACTTGCCAGCTGTTACACACTCATGGCCTCCTCTTTCCAACGAGTTTAGGCTTCATGCAGATTGATTTCTTCTTTTCGTTGAACTTAACCCTGCAGAAATAATTTTTAAAAATAAATAAATATATAAAAGTTGAGCGGATACGGCTCCATGGGTTTGTCTCATGCTTATCTCTCCTAAGTCAATTAGTGCTATTAAGGACAACTGTGACATGACTCTATGATTTTTAATCTAATGAAGATACTTTATATTTTGCAATTCACATGATGTAAATAACATCTCTCTTTTTATGTTCATCATGTAGCATTTAATGTGTCAACTATTTTTTTTCTCGTTTGAATGATTGTTTTATCACAATTTGACTGTTTATTATGTACTCTTTTTTCCACCCCTTGGTGGCAGTGTCCATCAAGTTCTGGAATACTGTAAATGCTCAATGAAAAAGACAGGTCTTCTATATATAATAAACACAAACTTATCATAAACATTTATAGCAATGGCTGGTTTCCATAGAAATTCCACAGAACATTTAGACAGAGCAATTTTTTATTGTATTTTATTACTTATTTGTTGTGATAGAACGGGAGGACTAGGAAAATGCAGCATATTTAATGTAAAGCATCTTGTATTAAGGTGTTTGTTGTTGACTTACTTTTTCCAGCATTTCATTAGGGCCTCTCCTTGTTTAAGATTTGTGTTCAGGCAAACTGATTTTGTTCCCATCTTGATGCTGTGGATTAAAGTAAATTATATGACATTTCAGACCCTGAAGTTTAACTAGCTGAGAGACTCTGACCGAAGCTCTTCAGGTATCACTCCGCAAAATACATGTAACCTAGCAACGACGCCCGCGCTTACAAGACAGCGCTGTGCCTGGACTTTGTCACCAACGGCAACCGGTTCATTTTCCGTTCGCGCACCTTTTTTTTAAAAAAGAAGTGACGTCCTATGGTGCGGGGCACTGCCCACCTTACAGCATGTTTGGACCCTCCAGTGCCCCCCCCCCCTTAAATTAAGCGTATATCTAATCACATATGCTAACACAAGGTGACAAAGCGGCACACTAATGTAACCACTAATTTTCCAGTCTCGTGCGCATTGATTTGGACTGCGCATGCATTTGTACGAAACATGAGAAATATAGAATTCATATTATGCACAATTGTAAATTTTGAAATTGTAACTTCAATCTGTTAAAATAAAATATTGAATACTTTTGAATGCATACTTTTGTTTCTTAATGCCTGCAAAGCACCATAAGTTAGAAAGCAATCGGCTCCTCTATTTACAATTTAAAAGTAAATTGCTACGTCTATGTGGTTTCTGTGATTAAGGGGGTTATCATATGACAAGCGTTCTGCGCGTCGCTCACCGCAATGCTGAGCGCAGCGCACGTCGCCGCTTTGCTTGAGTTTCTCATCCATATCTACAGTATCTTCGACCCGCGCTGCTTGTGTCACATCATACACTTCAGTCCATCTCATTGGCTGCGCCAAGCGACGCAACAAAGCGACAAAACAGCACCGCCGTCACCACAGAAAAACAAAGGCATCGCCTATGGCAAATCACTGAAAAGATCTTGAAAAGATCGCGAAGGCACTCAGTTCGCCCAATCCTCGCGAATTTCTTTTCGAAAGAAGTGTTGAGGCCTTTACTCTCGCGCGCGGGAGCCAAGTGAAATTATTTTGTTTCTGTCGTTGAATGCTATTGGCTGATGTTTTGTTAGTGCCCGCCTTTGAGAAGCCTTCGCCGATAAGTTTCGTTTTGAAATGGGGAAAATGGAAAACAGTAGACTGTTTATCTATTAACCGCTTTCTGATTTGAAAAGAGGAAAGAAACTAACAGAGAAATTAAACGGGATAATGCCATGACTGTGCTTTCTGGTCTGTTCAGGGTCATAGTGGGCCAGAATTATTGGGCACAAGGTAGGAACACACCCTGGACAGAGAATCAGTCCATCATACCCACACAGTCACCACACCCACACGTCTATGGACATTTGGAACAGTCAGTCCACCTACTAAAATTCTTAGACTAAGGGAGGACACTGGAGCACCCTTAGGAAACCCACACAGACAGAGGGAGTCTGTCTGAGAAGATCAGACTCCTGAGAAGCCTTACTCTTCTCAGAATTTTGAGTTGTTATGAGTGGTTTGTGATTTATCATTTCAATCTAACAGCTCTAGTCTTGCTCTTGCTGCAGATTTCTATGTATTAGAAAAGCCAGGGGGCTTCATGAAGGTTGAATTTGTTATATATATATATATATATATAGTTTTTGTTTTACCTAGTTTGACAGGTATTTTGGGGCTTGAGTTCACAGTATCAGTTCTGAGGTCAATGTCCTATAAATATTCATTATTAGATTTATAAGCGTGCATTAAAATTATTGTTTTTTCTATGGGAGCTTTGAGTGTTGGGGTACAGTGGGATTGCTTATAAATTGCTGTAGGGTAAAGTTGTATTATGTTTCTGGTGCATTCTTGTCACTTGTCTCAACAGGTTGTTAACGACTTTCATTCAACACAGCCAAATACATGGTCACTGACTGTTTTTAAAAGTGAAGGCAGGGAGGCAATAGCATGAAATCCTGTGCAGTTTCCTCACCTTATATGGGAGTACTGATTATCTGAAATTCAGACTGAAATAGAACAACCCAAGCAAAAGTAAACATAGACCTCCATGAAACAGCTTTTGTCTGAGGCATACAGGACTGACTGTGCTCCTGAATACTTTTGCTAATATTGAATAAGTCAAATGTTTGCTAGTCAGGGTGACAAAGAAGTGTGAATTATAAAGAAAAAGTTATACTGACAGGTGAAGATGAAAATACTAGCACTTAAACATGCTGTAGCTGACAGAAAAACAGGAACAAATGACATAACCTGGGCATTAGTACAGAAAGATTAATTGTTTTCATGTCAAAATTACAAGTCAAAATGTTATAACCCAGTGACATCAAAGGCATGCACTGTTGTAAATGAGTTCAGTCAGGCTAAAACAAACCATATGCTGTGTGATAGATACACTTTGTGGCTAAAAGTTTATGGACTCCTGCTCATTCAAATTTCAAATAAGTGAACCGTAGTTTGTCTCTTTTGCTGTGGCATCTGGTTTTACTCGTATTGGAAGGCTTTAGGCTAAATGTTGGAACACTGCAGTGAGGATTTAATGACATCTGATTCAGGAATAGAATTAGTTTTATATCATAATTTACATTACATCTTATCCTTGTGATACTTAAAGGAGCTCCATCACTCCAGAGAATGCAGTTCCACTGTTTTCACAGACAGAAGCCGGGGAGCTCTAAACCCTAAGCTGTATGTACACAAAAGAAATCTTTAGTCCCCAGTGGGCACAACTTAAAATAGCTGAATTAGTTTTCAGTTATAAACATTGTCCACAGAAGTTTGGACACACGGAGTAATTTTGAAAAAATGCTACATTGATTTTATTATAGATTTAAGCGTTCAGAATTTGAGGCAAGTCTAGAATGAATTGAAAATAATCAAATCACAATTGCCATATTGGTCAAAAACATTTCTTGCAATTAGATCACAGATAATTCAGCCCTTAAGACTAATCATGAGCAGAAATGCCTTCAAAAGAATGAACACATTCACGGCCTGAATTTGTGCTTCCTCTGACCTCGTCACTTTATGACTTTATAATTGATCATTAAGCCCTTCCTAAGTTTCATTAGATGTGCTGCAGCAAGCAGAACAAAATAATGTGCAGAACAGCTTCTTTACAGCTAAAAGTATGAAAGCATGCTCTCATAAAATAGATATTCACCTCTTAACACACGTGCTGTTTATTTAACTTCTAAACAAGACTAAGGCATACTTACATGATTTGAACCTTATTGCAAAGGACTTCTGGCATTTTCACTTCAAAGTCAGTGATGCTTCTCCACTGCACAAACTCTATCTCTTTGACACATTCACATTTTTCCCGAATAGATATGGCAACAGTCACATTATCTGGAATGAGAAACAAGAGAGAGAAATAAACGTGTAGAATAGTTTGTAGGCTTAATAGATGTGTACTAAACAACATGCATCAGTACTGAGAGAACTGTACCTGTTAGGATGTGTACAAAAAAGAAGAGTTTCACAAGACCCAAATTAGCTTGCAGTATCCTGAAAGCCATGTCAGCTGTGAGCTGTAGCTGTAGAAATTCAAGTAAAATGAGCTTGCAGAGAAGAGTGGGTTTGAGCATGTGTGTGCGCATGTTTGTGTGTGTTTTGTGTGTGTGTGTCTTGTCCTGAAATCCCCTTTTTTCCCGTTTGCCCTTATTTAGCCAGATACATGATTTCACATGCTGGTAGTCATGATTATTTTTATGGCATTCCGATGTAAGACATGATCTGTCAAATAGTTTTACCAACATTATTTAATTAAACTATAGAACTAATACTGTTTCTGAAAGTTTCAATGGGTCTTCTCCAAACCAAATTACGATTTGTTTATTCAGGTGCATGAACTTGCCCATTTATGTTTGGACAGGAACTTGCAGAACACTGCATTCCCGCCCCAGGAGCAGAATTAACTCCATTCAGATTGAGCCCATTGACCCCAAACAACAAGCCCCCAAACAACATTTTAGAGCAGTTCCACCTCTTTCTTTTCTTCATATAAACATAGCACATACTTATCCCACAAATGCATGTTCCTTACAAATGTGGCACCATTTAAAAGGGAAATTAACAGGCTTTCCAATGGTATAAGATTTATTGTCAAGAAGCATTGTTACAACAAAGAAATAATCTACCAAACACAAATTTCTTTACTTTTTGTGCTTGGGAAAGAATGAATTGTGATACTTCCTTTTTGAAATCCCTTACAAATTTAGCTGTTTTTCTTTTTTCTAGCATCCAAAAACTGACCCACATATTTTTACTATTTTATGTTTTTAAAAATGTTGATATTAGGATATTTATGATAAATATTAAGTAAGTGTTAGAGATATAAATTCATCTGATTTTACTTGTTTGGCAAAACAATAATTTATGAAAGAATACAAACAATTAAATATTAAATTATAAAATATTAATCACTCTCTACTTCTGGGCTCCAGCCCCACCGGGACCCTGAACTGGATAATCGGTTACAGACAATGAATAAATTAGTGAATGAAATCACCCTCTACATATTTAGAAAAACTGGACTGTGAAAAAAAGGTGAACTTGAGTGAAAGCCAAGAGTATATGTTTATACACAGCCAAGAGATGCCTTTCAACATTTACATGTTGGTTGATTGATAATGACGTGGGCAGACATCATTCATTATATCAGATGACGCTTCTGCATGGTTCAAAGATGAAAATTACCCTGTTCAAAGATGAAAGCAAAGCAATTCCACCTCCTCCTAGGGGCTTTTTATCTTGATCTAATATCTGTCTCTACACACAGTTTACGGGCCTCACCTGTATGTTTTCTTTTTTAAATCTTCTTAAAACATGCACAGAATAACCAGCTGTGTTCCGCCTCCATAACGCCCACATTTACCTATAAATGGTAAATGCAAATAACCTTGTGAATATTTAAACGCCAGCTTCCATATTCATTTTTGCGTGAGATAGTGGCGATATCAGAGGACCAAAGAGCATGTGTGGTAGAAGTTCTTGTTTCAGAGGTTGAATGTGTTATTTGGTGCCTCAGTAGTAGCATTACAAACAAAGAAAGTTAGTTGAGTGGCAACATGTATCTACAGGAGTAAACAGTGTTAAATCAGCTTATTAACCAGTAATCATTCTGATTCTGATTTCATCAAAAAAATCATCATGATCTCTGAAATCATGTTGTCGCATCATTTGTCAGTTAGTTAGGTCTCTGTAGTGCCAAAAAAAGACATTATGACAGGGAGTGCATCAACCTATTTATAGACCTGTGATTTTGTGCAAGTTACTGCTGTTTAGGCTTGTAATTATCTGCAACGATTACCAGCCCATAACAATTTACTGTCTGTTTATTATGGAGTTTAATTTCTTATAATAATAATAATAATGATAGTAATAGTAATAATAGGGCGGCACGGTGGCGCAGCAGGTAGTGTCACACAGCGCCAGGGACCTGGAGGTTGTGGGTTCGATTCCCGCTACAGGTGACTGTCTGTGAGGAGTTTGGTGTGTTCTCCCCATGTCCGCATGGGTTTCCTCCGGGATCCCTCCAAATCCCTGAATTGGATAAGTGGTTACAGATAATGAATGAATGAATAATAATAATAATAATGAACTTCATGTATATGGCACTTTTTCAAAACAGTTTTAAAGCATTTTCCAAATTACTGTGAGATAAAACAAAATAGACTAAAATAATTTAAATGAAAAAATCATAATGAAATAGACAGAGAACTAAAACATCCATTAATTCATTCATTGTCCAACCGCTTTTTTAATTCAGGGTTGCAGTGTGTCTGGAGCCTACCCCAAATCACTGGGCTCAAGGCGGGAGCACACCCTGGAGGGGGCGCCAGTCCTTCATAGGGCGACACAAACATTCACTTACACCTATTGAGAAGTCAGTCCACCTACCAACATGTGTTTTTGGAACATGGGAGGAAACTGGAACACCCGGACAAAGGGAGAAAACAGCAAACTCCTCACAGACAGTCACCCAAAGCGTGGCTCATATCCACAACCCCAGGACCCTGGAGCTGAGTGACAGCGACAATACCGATAGTATCACCATGCCAACCCTGAAATAAAAAAAGCTAGAAAAACAATAAAACAATTAAAGCAAGTAAAACAATATTGCAAATAAAGTAGAATGAGTTGCAGCAAGCATTGAAAATTAACAAATGCAGAATATAAAAAATAAAGCTATTTTAAGCAAGTGAGTGTTAATCTTCCTTATTTCTTCTGTAATCTTGTTTTTTTTTTTTTATCTTAACCTATTATGGACCGATACATGTGAGGATGTTTTGTGTATTTACCTGCAATTCTCTATTTTACCACATGATATCACCAATTTGCGGTGGCGCAGCAGGTAGTGTCGCAGTCACACAGCTCCAGGGACCTGGAGGTTGTGGGTTCGATTCCCGCTCCGGGTGACTGTCTGAGAGGAGGTGTGTTCTCCACGTGTCCGCGTGGGTTTCCTCCGGGTGCTCCGGTTTCCTCCCACAGTCCAAAAACACACGTTGGTAGGTGGATTGGCGACTTAAAAGTGTCTGTGAATATGTCTGTGTTGCCCTGTGAAGCACTGGCGCCCCCTCCAGGGTGTATTCCTGCCTTGCGCCCAATGATTCCAGGTAGGCTCTGGACCCACCGTGACCCTGAATTGGATAAGTAGTTACAGATAATGAATGAATATCACCAATTTGCACTGTCTCTGCAAAGTTTTCTAGGTACGCATAGGTCAAACCTTGCTTAAATATTTGTTCATATTTACACATAGTTTTTCTTTATAAATCATAGTTTTTGCATGAGATGTTGCACACGCACATTTCAGACCCATTTTTGTGTGTATGCATCCTATATAAATAAGGCCCCAGGTCTTATTGTATACCATATAAAAGTATGAATACAATCTAGAATACTTTCACTTGGGCTACCCAGAAGGGGCGAAAAAGTCAAACGGACTAAAAACTAAACCCCCCAAAAAATATATATATAAATGTATTGTCAGACCTGTTGACAATACATGGAATAATCCTTCCAGTGCTTGATATATCAGTAGGCAACTCTGTCTGCAGTAAAATCAGGAGTGGTACAATACTACAGCTTTACTGTTTTGTTTTAGTTACATTTAGAGCATTGTATACCTTCAGAAGCAATTGACAATAATTCATTATGAACCACACCTAACTTTTCTGTGATATTTCCACTTTCAATATTGCAGTAGCATCAAGGAGCAGGATGTAATTCCTTCAAGGTGGAACTGGAAATTTACTTGATAACTACAAAAACTTCAGCATATTACTATTGATGATTTATGCTTGTTATGAAGTAAAGAGTCATTATACTCTGAAACTAAATTAAACTAAGATAATACCTTGATTATCATAGTTTTTAAAAGAGAAAACAAATTTGGTTGCTTGTGCAGACGTCATGCTGGTCTATACCCTATCTTTTTATCCCAGCAAGTATTAGGTAGAATAGAGAGGTGGACAAAACTCCAAAAACATATCAAAAACATGTTTCTTTTACATCATCTTTAATCACTAGCTGTAAGAGAAGGTCTGGATCAAAAATGTGAACTAGTTCATTTTAGGACACATTTATAAGGATAAAATGCTTCATTCACATAAGGAAAAATCATGATAAGAGGATTTTATGTCAGACACTGGAAGTTCATATAGATCAAAAGAGATCAAATGGGACTAAAATGAAGTCTTAGGGCTTTATGACCTCTGTAAAAATTAAAACTTTATTCTTCTTTCATATCTGAAGAAATCATCAGGAATTTCTGTTCTTCCTTCCAGTATGAGTAGATACAGTGCCTCGGCTCCCTTGAACTTTTCAACCTTTTGCCACATTTCAGGCTTCAAACATAAAGATATAAAATTTACATTTTTTGTGAAGAATCAACAACAAGTGGGACACAATCCTGAAGTGGAATGAAATTTATTGGACGTGTCAATTTTTTTAACAAATAAAAAACTGAAAATTGGGGTATGCAATATTATACGCCCCCCCTTGTGTTAATACTTTGTAGCGCCACCTTTTGCTGCAATTACAGCTGCAAGACGTTTGGGGTATGTCTCTATCAGTTTTGCACATCGAGAGACTGAAATTCTTGCTCATTCTTCATTGCAAAACAGCTCGAGCTCAGTGAGGTTGGATGGAGAGTGTTTGTGAACAGCAGTCTTCAGCTCTTTCCACAGATTGGATTCAGGTCTGGACTTTGACTTGGCCATTCCAACACCTGGATATGTTTATTTGTGAACAATTCCATTGTAGATTTGGCTTTATGTTTTGGATCATTGTCTTGTTGGAAGATAAATCTCCATCCCAGTCTCGGGTCTCTTGCAGACTCCAACAGGTTTTCTTCTAGAATGGTCCTGTATTTGGCCCCATCCATCTTCCCATCAATTTTGACCATCTTCCCTGTCCCTGCTGACGAAAAGCAGGCCCAAACCATGATGCTGCCACCACCATGTTTGACAGTGGGGATGGTGTGTTCAGGGTGATGAGTTGTGTTGCTTTTACGCCAAACATATCATTTTGCATTGTGGTCAAACAGTTCAATTTTAGTTTCATCTGACCAGAGCACCTTCTTCCACATGTTTGGTGTGTCTCCCAGGTGGCTTGTGGCAAACTTTAAACAAGACTTTTTATGGATATCTTTGAGAAATGGCTTTCTTCTTGCCACTCTTCCATAAAGGCCAGATTTATGCAGTGTACAACTGATGTCCTATGGACAGACTCTCCCACCTCAGCTGCAGATCTCTGCAGTTCATCCAGAGTGATCATGGGCCTCTTGGCTGCATCTCTGATCAGTCTTCACCTTGTTCGAGATGAAAGTTTAGAGGGATGGCCGGGTCTTGGTATATTTGCAGTGGTCTGATATGCCTTCCATTTCAATATGATTGCTTGCACAGTGCTCCTTGGGATGTTTAAAGCTTGGGAAATCTTTTTGTATCCAAATCCAGCTTTAAACTTCTCCACAACAGTATCTTAGACCTGCCTGGTGTGTCCCTTGGTCTTCATGATGCTCTCTGCACTTTGAACAGAACCATGAGACTATCACAGAGCAGGTGCATTTATACGGAGACTTGATTACACACAGATGGATTCCATTTATCATCATCAGTCATTTGGGACAACATTGGATCATTCAGATCATCCTCACTGAACTTCTGGAGTGAGTTTGCTGCACTAAAAATAAAGGGGCTGAATAATATTGCACACCACACTTTTCAGTTTTTTATTTGTTAAAAAATTTGACACATCCAATAAATTTCATTCCACTTCACGATTGTGTCACACTTGTTGTTGATTCTTCACAAAAAATTTAAATTTTATATCTTTATGTTTGAAGCCTGAAATGTGGCAAAAGTTTGAAAAGTTCAAGGGGGCCGAATACTTTTGCAAGGCACTGTAACTCAGTGCTGTGGGTCTAAAATGATGCGGTTAAAAAGCAATTATTGAGAAAAAGAAATCGACAAAAAAATAACAGTTACCAGTCTAAAAGAACACCGGAATTACTTGTATTTGGAGTTACTTGATTCATGATGAATAGAACCAACTTTTAAGACCTTTAAATTTTCCTTTATTTAAAAAAATATTCCTGACAAAACCTAAAAAGAAGCAGAATTTAGGACCCACTTCATACAGAAAACTGTAATATTGTATTTAGGTTTTGAGGCTTCTGTATATTTTTCATGCTGAAAAATGTATAAAAGTTTAATGAAACATTAATCAAAATATAAAAAACAAAAAATGTATATGTTCATAGGCACGAAATTATGTTTGAAAAAATCTTAAATAACATTATGATTAATATATGTTGTGTCACTGCACATGATTTGTCATGTGGTGTATAAACAGTATTTATTTTCTACAGCAAGGAGAAGAAAAGGGACATTTTTGCTTACTTCTAGCATTTTATTTAAAAAAAATATATATATATATTAAATACAAAAACTGCATATACACGTACATACACAAACACAGTGTAAAACATATGGACAGATGCATACCAGTTGTAACAGTGTAATTAAGTAATTAATACAAAGTATACTCAAACTGGCCATGATAACAAATGTGACTTCATCACTTTCCAAAGTTCCTTATCTTCATAGAGACTCTATACATTTGAGTGGGGGCTGCCTTCTCTGGGAAGCTTATATAGACCATGATTCCACACTGACACATTTGTACACTAGTAACCATTCTCCTGGGGCTGGTCATTGTTTTCGCTTTGGCTTCTTTTGCTTTTTCTGAGATTTCGGAGAGAGTCTTCTAAGGCATTTCTTCACATTTCCTTTGTCTGTCCTATTTCAGAATAAATGAAGTCAATCAATTAACTTCAGAAAAAGTTCAAGTGCAAAAGCATTGCTTGAAATATATTAAAATATGTTAGCACAGTGTTGTAATATTTGTCCCATTAGTCAGTAATAACTGCATAATTGCAGACAAACAACAATTAAATGTATTGAAATTGATGTATTGAAATATTTGTATCAACATAGATTTTACTTAGAATTTTATATTAATTGTTTAAATTGTCTAATCATAGGGCAACTGACAAGATACATTAGTGGGACAGTAAATACAGTCACTACATTGTTGTTCCGTGTATTGTTCCTGTGTAAATACTTAATGTAACATCTAATGTAATATGTAAAAGTTGTTTTCTTACTTGTACCAGCATCTCAGCAGATGTTTTCCTTGCTTTTTATCAGGACTTAGGCATATTTTCTTGTTGTTCTTCATTGTAACTCTATAAAACCAGATTCAAAAACAGAGATTTAGATTTAAAAATAAAAGCTAATGTATTTCTAACTAATAAATTAATTTAGGTGCTACTCACATGATCTCGTTTCTAGGACAGCCAGGTCTTCTTAATAAGACTTTGTAATCTGAAACAGGTCCCTGGACTCTGACCTTGGAATTGTGACACTCACAGCGGACTGGGACATGCTGACTGTCTCCAAACTTAGCTGCATTAAAGGAGCAAGCAAAACAAACAACATTTATTTCTTGAAAATGGTTTTCTGCACTGAAAAAACATGCAGATAGGTACAGGTCATAATATGTCCTAGAACTGTTTACAGTTACATTATAATTACGTTGAAGTTACATTATATAGAGCCAAGTTTCAAAACTTTTTAAACTGCATTTATAAACTGCAGAAGCTCTGTAAGTCCATAGGTTTTGTGATTTAATAAATTCAATATTACTCACCAGTGAATATGATACAGAGACCCACGGCCAGTAGAGCAGTAAGAGTATGTAGTGTGGACATGGTGAATGTATCTCTGTACTAGTTTCATCCTATTATATAGCACTACTGGGAAATTCCCGCCCATTGTCAGTGCTTGGAATTATCTGACATGGAGTTTCCAAAGGATTCCTCTGACAGAAAAGCCTTGAAAAGTGAAAGTATTTTGGACATAAGCATAGGAATGTAAATCAGCTGAGGTATACACTTGGGGAAAATAATGGATTCATTTTTTTTTAATGATCTTTTAAAAAAATAAATAGTGAATTTGCAAGGTTTGTATAAAAGTTATTTTGTGTTCAGAAGTTTTTAAAAATGAAACATTGACAATACTTCATGAGCATGAAAATGATTTTAATAAGTTTCTTAAAGCTTTTCAGGGTGAGTCAACATGCCTGGACAGGTCTGCTGTTAAACTGACTCACTGAGTAAACTGCCAGAACTAAGCATGTGACTTCACATAATCCACAGTGATTCTTTACAGTGGACACAATTCCATTTGTTACAAACACCATTCCCATAACATCCTGGACATTTTATAAAATTCAATAAAATGAATTTGTTAATTCTCTTAAAGCTTTGTTTCACTGATAAAAGACATACAATGTTTTCACTGAACAATATGATTTTATTTTGTAAATATAAACACATTTAGAAATTCATGCCTGCAACACTCTGCAAAAAGTTAGAACAGAAGCATATATACAACTGTGTTACATTACCTTTCCTTTTTATTATTTAAAAATATTTAATCTTTTGGGAACTGAGGATACTAAAACTTATTTTAATTTTATTTCATTTTTAATTTTATTTTTTATTTCTGAGTGGATTTTTTGCACTGTGCATCACTGTGGTTGTCACTGTCATGTAGCTCCGGGGGTTCTGGGTTTGAGCCTTGTCTTAGGTGACTGTCTGTGAGGAGTATTCCCCTTTGGGTTCTTGAGTTTCCTCCCACTGTCCAAAAAACATATTGGTAGGTGGCTTGACCATGCTAAATAGTCAGCAAATACTAGTGTGACCCACCGCCTGTGACCCCATGCCTAAAGCACACTGACAAATTTTCACAAGCATGAACATGTCTGACAGGGATAATCTCCCACTGTGTGCTACATGTGCCAAAATATCCAGACTTGAATCTCTGGATGTTTTCCAGAATGCATATGTGAAAATTACTATGTAGTTTCAGGTTGCATTTTTAAAGCAGTGGTGGTCTCTCTTAAGTGAAAATATTGTGCTTTTATAGTATACCTCTGAAAAATATATATATTTTTGTTTTCAGAAGCATTAAGCTTTGATTTTTTTAATTTTGCTAATGTTCTCTCTCTCTCACTCTCTCTCTCTCTCTCTCTCTCTCTCTCTCTCTCTTTACAGCTGATAGGTTACCTGAACCATGGACCCTGCTCAGACACTTTTTGTGAGACTGAACAATGAGAAAGTCATTATGAAGTGAGTGCAGTTCTGCATGTTGTTCCTTCAGAGCATTGAAATTGTGCTGTTCAAGAACTCACTTTTTCTGCTCTCTTTCGTAGGTCGGAGTTTATCTCACTTTTAAGAACTTACAACTGCTACCATGAAGGAAAGAGTTTTCAACTCAGAATCCGAGAGGTATGCACAAACTCAGAAAACTGAAACAGCTGTACAAGTCTGAACTATTCTGCTAATTCGCACAATTAATTCTCAAGAGTTGCCCTCAGATAAAACAGGGCTGTGGGCATATAGTGATAGGCCTTGTAATGTTGTTTTTAGCTCTGGATCTAACACCTGTCATAACTGAAATCTGTAGGTCTCATAAAATTATTTTAAAAATAAGTGGGATTGTTAACATATTTTAGCTCTCATAATCATATGTTTACCACACAACAGAATGTTTATTGTGTATGTTTTTCATCTGCTTAGTTGATGATAATCTAAATAAAAATGCAGAAAATGCATTTATTGGACATGTCATGTGTATTAAAAGAAACAAGTCAATCAAACAGACAGGAGCTATAAATCCTATAGAAGGCAGCAGTGAGAACCTTTTTTAGCTCAAACTTTGTTTTTCATCAATCAGTATCAGTGGAAAACAAGATGATTAATCAGTTTTGTCACATGGGTGTAGGGGAGATCAATGAGCAAGGAACAAGTAGGAGGTAATCGCAGGAGACTTTATTAACCAAAAGGAAACTAGACAGAGGGGCTAAACACAAAGACTACTAAACTCACTAAGCAAGACTATTTAACTCACTGAACAAAAAACAATACAAAGGCTAGACAAGAGCTAAACAGAACAATAGGGGTTAACACTAAACAAGGCTAAACACAGAGAAACTAAACAAGAACTAAACAGAACAATGGGGCTAACACTAAACAAGGCTAAACACAAACTAAACAAGAATTAAACAGAGCAGACAAACACTTAACAGAGAGGATAAACACAAAACAAAGGCTAAACTATAAACAAGAAGGCTAGGTCATTCATACCTACTGTTGTTAGATTATACAACACTTACAATATGTAATATATACTATTATCTTGCATACATTATTATCTGTCTTTGCACTACCAGTATTACTACCTCTGCCTTTTTCCCAACAATGCGAATAATCATGTGCAATAACTTCTCATGTGCAACCATCTCTGTATGGTTGTATGGGTTATATGTTTTGTGAGTATGTAAGTTTAAGCCTTTTCCTCTATTGTGTTACTGTCTTTTTTTATTTTATTTTTTTTTCTCCCCACTTCTTGTCCAATGCCTAAGATTGTGTGCTGCTGTAACAAGTGAATTGTAAACACAAAGGCTAGTACATTAAACACAAGGGCTACACATGACAAAGTCATACATACAAAGTCATGCAATACTTTCATTAACAGTTATTGATATGGCAGATAATCATTATAAATTTCGTTTAATAAAAAATAGAATTTTACCAAATGAAAAAGTCTTGCATTATACTAGTCTATCCACATTACTATTTTATTCAAGCTCCCATTATTCCTATATTGTGTATTTTTGTGAGGGTTTTTTTAAAAACTTTGGCCCCTGTCATATGATGCTAGTTAACTGGGGAGGTTAAGTCTAGCACATACTTCCTTCAACACAGTTAAATATGCTTAGAGGAGGCCTGCAAGGTACCTATTCAACTCCACTCAGCACAATTTGACATGCTGGTCCCTGGTCGCTTTTCCACTTGCACAACTTTCCTGCGAAATGTCGCTGGTGATGTCGCCAGTCGCTGTCTCTAACGGGAACTGCTTGCTTTGAAAACCACAACAATTACAGTGGTAAGGTTTAGCACTTTTACTCATAGTGTACTTGTGTATTGTTTTATCATCATCATCATCTTCTTCTTTGCCACCTTATTCATTTCAGGGTTGCGGTGTGTTGTTTTTATTTATTTATTCATTCATTCATTCATTCATATATTTAAAAAAATAAATAACTGAGCAAAAATCTCAGTTTTTAGTCCACAACCAATCCAAGGAACATTTGAAGCTCTTCGAAAAACCACAATGTCATTTTAAAATCGGCTGTTGAAAACAAATGTGATCTCTGATGTAGCTTTTTTTTTTACAGAGTTTGTGATGGAGGTCTGTATTTCGTGGTAATTGACAAATCTTTGTGACCAATCAGCATTTTACAAGGTTTACAAGCCACATTTAGTCCCTACTTGGCTCACTTGGAACTGCTAGCAAGCAAGTACTAAAAAAGTACCAGTTCTAGCCAGAGTATGGCCAGTTATTTACTTGTAGACTCCTGCCCACAGATGGCAGTGGCCCCACCAGCGACTGACCATGTGATCTTGTGATGATAGGGCTAAAACCTGTTGGGAGCCCTGTATTTTGTTAATGCTTTGTTGTGTTGGAAGCTATAGTAAAGTAAATATGTAAATAAGTAAAAATTCACAATTTTTGCTTCACATATCATTGTGTGGGCGGCACGGTGGCGCAGCAGGTAGCGTCGCAGTGACACAGCTCCAGGGGCCTGGAGGTTGTGGGTTCGATTCCTGCTCCAGGTGACTGTCTGTGAGGAGTTGGTGTGTTCTCCCCGTGTCCGCGTGGGTTTCCTCTGGGTGCTCCGGTTTCCTCCCACAGTCCAAAAACACACGTTGGTATTGGTGACTCAAAAGTGTCCGTAGGTGTGAGTGAATGTGTGTTTGTCTGTGTTGCCCTGTGAAGGACTGGCGCCCCCTCCAGGGTGTGTTCCCGCCTTGCGCCTAATGATTCCAGGTAGGCTCTGGACCTACCGCGACCCTGAATTGGACAAGCGCTTACAGATAATGAATGAATGAATATCATTGTGTGTAAATAATAAAAGAGACAGATATATTTTCCAAGTGCTTTCAGAAGTGAAGGTCAGTGAATGCTGTTCATCTGTCATCTGCAGTGGACAGTTAAGACAAATAAAATTTCCAGATGTTCTTACACTGAAACTAAGGGGAAGTTTGGACACTTGACATGTTATTTGGATCTGTCGTATTAGGTAAGGCTTTTGGACGTTTCCAGCCAGCAGAGCTACTCCAGAAAGACTAACCACAAACTCTGAGGAATTTGTAAAGATAAAGCAAGAAGTCAAAAGCGTCAAGTGTTTTTCCACTGACCAGATACTGAAACTGCTGTTATATTTAATGATCTTATGTTTAATGAACATAAAGGTTATTGAGTATAACACTCATTAACAAGCATGCATTCAAATAAAAAAGCCAACACAAACTTATCTACATTTTTGTATAGACAGTTAATTGTCAGGGAGTGGTTCACTCAGTAGGATATGAGTCAGATGAAGTACATTCTTATATTAAAGGGTGATAGTTCAGGGTCATGGGAAAATATTTTATTTGTTAGGCCAAAACTTGTTATGTGTATGTGTGTGTGTATTTATGTTTTTATCCCTGTCTTTTGATTTTATTGACTAAAGCCCAATGTCTATGATAATGCTGTCATGCTACTCTAAATTCTTAGGCTGACACACTTGACTAAATTGATACCATTTTACTGTTTTACAATGCTTAAATGTTGTGCATGTATTTTTGCATTTATAAAAAAAATGTAGATCCACCTATAAGCACTCTGAGAAAAAAAACATACAGTAGGTAACATTACTGGTCACTAAAGCTACACACAGTGTAAATGTACCTTTAAATTCTTTTGTGTTCCCTAAAAGTACATTCAATTTTCTTCTCCAGAAGGAGAGGTGAATATTTGTAATCTTTCATTATAGCACTGTGTAAAATAAAATATCATAATATAAGTCTTAGAGATGAAATGGGATGTATGAAATCAACACAATTTTAAAATCTAAAATTACAATAGAATAAGATACAATTATGCTCCCTAAACAAAAGTACAGAAATGTAACCCTGACGGTACATACACAGTGACAGCAAAAGGTACCACCATAGTGACACCTTTTCTTACAGTGTAGGTTTACCATAGTAGAACAATTTACTAAATCTATTTTAGCACTGAAGCTTAATGTTACCTAAACATTCTGCTCTAACAAAGTGCAGTAAAACACGTTTGAGGTGTTAGTCATATCTAAACATCTATCCAGTGCCATGTATCTAGAACAATTATCTGCAGATATTGATGTGATTCTGAAATCATTTTACATCCCTAATTATTATGGAATGCTTGTGTCAAAACAATCTGCATTCAATACCAGTCAGTAATGTACATGGAAAAGTGAAAATGTCGGAAGGTGATGTTACAATACTGAAACTAAATTAATAATTGTAAATCATTAGCAGAGTGAATGCCACTTTGTGTACAGTGAGGAAAAAAGACTATTGGAACCAAAATAACATTGTGACAATGTCTGTGGTATGAGTCTCTTAGTAAGAGATAATATATAGTTGTAGTCAAATGTTGACATACACTCATAACCTGCATGTGTTTTATGACAGTATAGGTTTTCATTATTTTTTGCAACAGTTCTTTTTTGTAGCAGAGATATGTTTTCTAAAAACATAATGGGGTCAAATTATCCATGAGGTGTCAAAATTATTGGTAAATCTACGTAAATTATTAATTTATGTAGGCGTATAAATGTCCAAAATATGCTCTATACCATAGTTTAAAATGTCTTTTAAGCTGGTGACTGACCTCGTGTTAAAGATCATGATATACTATCACTAATATTGTCTCGGTACATTGAAAAGGCACTGGAGATGTTTTAACAGCCCTCGTTTGACTGACCAATGTATAATGAATAAGTCCAAAGAATGTAATTTAAGAATTACACATCTTGAATATCACTTGACATAATTTCCAGGCAACTTGAAGGCATGTGGAAATATTTGGAACTTTAGCATTATATATTACAGGACTTCCTGCCTTTTTAAGAATAAATGCTGATAGGAACTGAGAAGAAACTGAGCAAAACTATTCTGCACATTTTGAACCAACGAGTCTCAGTGTTGAAAATACAGTTTCACTTTCACCTATTTTATTATACACTTTGTTTTCCCAGAAGCAAAGCAGAGGAGAAGGATTGATATGGTTATACACAACTCTACAAAAGAAACTCTAGTAGGCAGTAACTTAACACTCTGTTAAAGAAAACATGAAACAATAAACTTTTAGCTTCTGAGCTGCTTGTTAGTTCCAGTTTTATGTGTCTGTTTTCTTTGAGTTCAGAAACTGATTATAAAGCAACATAGTGTAGAGGTGATAATATACACTGAACGATCACTGGATTAGAAATACCTACCTTATATCTACATTCATTGTCCATTTTGTCAGCTCCACTGACCATACACCAGCACTTTGCAGTTCTACAATTACAGACTTTAGTCCACGTGTTTCTCTGCATACTTTCTTATTCCCATTTTGCCCTGCACTTCAATGGGCAGGACCCCCCAGAGAACGATGGTTTGGGTGATGGATCATTCTTAGTACTGCAGTGATTTCAGAGTTTGTGTTGTTCTTGCCCAGATATGACTAATGTACTTTTCATCTTTTAGCCTGAAGGTGCTGGCAAAAGGCATTGGCATAAGAAATGGAGTCAGTTCAATAGATATGTTGATAGGCCCAGTCATGTCGTTTGGGTGTACCTTAATACGGGTGCTTATTACACCATCCAGCCATAACATTATGACCACCTCCTTGTTTCTACACTCACTGTCCATTCTTCTGACCATACAGGTCTACAATACCAGATAGTACTTTGTCTGTTACTCTGCATACATGGTTTACTCTATTTTCACCCTGCTTATCAATGAACAGGACCCCTACAGACCACCACAAAGCAGGTATGTTGACTGGTAGATCATTCTCAGTGCTGAAGTGACGTGGTTGTGGTGTGTTCAAATTTTGTTGGGTGGATATTTTTGTTTGGTTGGACTGTTTCTCAGGGACAGGTTTTTTAAAACTCCAGGAAAACTGCTGTATCTGATCCACTCATACCAGCACAGAATACACTAACACCACATCGGTGTCACTGCAGCACTCACAATGATCCACTACCCAAATTATCCCTGCTCTTTTGGGGTCTTGTGGGGTTCTGAGCATTTAACAACAGTGAAAGGGGCAAACGTATGCAGAGCAACAGATGGATGACAGTCTTTTCCAAATGCACTATATAAGGTCCAGTTGATGCAGGTATCTGTAGATGTTATTTCAGATGAAGAACTCAGCTGTGATCAGGACTGTAGCGCCCTCTTCTGCGAGTTTACTGCCAAAACTGCTGTGTGTGGTGCAACCAGCTGAGGGAGCTCCTGCTTCAAAAGAGAATATACGGAGATAATGTAAAAAAAAAAAAGTATTAAGCTTGCCTCCTTTTTTCACTTTTGTAGAAATTAATTTTTTTCTGTATTGTTTTAAAGCTAAAAAATATACATACATTTTTCTATTTAGGTTTTTTTTATCTATAAAATCGATTGTGTCCATATTTGGTGAGGTTTTATGTTTGGTGGTAGTGTTATTTTTAGTGTGATGATGAATTACATCACATTAATATGTTGTGGACATTGAATAACTGCATGTTTGATTCTAAGGGGAACACAGGTTTTTTTCTGTGTGAAGTGGCACCAGTGTTTTGAGCTGTTCCAACTTCCCCTGAAACATTTTGAAACATTTTATAAATTGTGATGCATATTGTATACAGTCAAAAGGTGTTGTAGCTTTAAAAATGTAGCTTGCTGTATTTCCTCATGCCTGTCTACATGGATGCTTTTGATTTAATGAAGATTTTACTGTCCGTCTGCATTCAGCTGGTCAGAGTTATCTTTGACATTTTACCTGGGTGGTGTGTGTTATTCACCAGAGATGTCTCAATGTTCTTCTCAGTAATTGTAGCTAACACCTGTATTTTTCATGTACATATCGGCAGAGGTCGCTTATATATAAGTAAAAATCTCCAGGATTTCATTCCAACTGCCTGGCTTCTCTAATCATCTAAAATCAGGCTCTGAAGAAGGATTTTTACTTTTCCACCCTTGCATATCTTCCAACGGCAGTAACCTTTCTAGATATTAAACATTTGTAGAATATAAATATTTGGACTACCTATTTTAAAATGATAGGGAATATAACATTGAGGGACCCCATTATGTTTTTGTAAAATAGTAATATAGCAGCCCTACATATAAATATCCTGCTCTTCTGGAGTACAGTAAAAAACATAATCAAATGTTGGTAGGAATATTCAAAGTATATTCATATCTGTCCAATATCAACATAGATGTATATATCATACCTCTACATTGTAATATTATAATACAATTAATTTTTTTATAAATACAGTTCTGTGAAAACCGATGAAAAAGACATTAAAGCAGCACATTCAAAATGTTATTCTTTATTAAAAATGTATAGAAAATAACTTATTCAGAGTGTAAACAGAAGCACAAGGACCAAAGTCCCTAACAAAGCAAATAAATTAATCTATTATTAATAAATCCACGTTTCTGCATCCTTTCCTCAGTCCGCAGCAACTCATAGTCCACATCACTTTGTACCATTCTGGGGCTGCAGTTTGTTAGAGTAACCTCAGAGCGGCTGATGCACTGTCCATTCTGTTCAGCTCGTCTTGTGTCTGTCCAAAGAGCCAGTCCAGTGGGTCTGTGCTGCCCACTTTCTGGCTGCTGAAGCGGTGCGTGAGCTCATCCAGGCCCAGTGAAGAGGGACGGCTCCGTGGGGCCCGTGGTGTCCGAGAGGAGCTTCGGGGAGAGCTGGAGGATGAGTGTTTGCTCAGAGGCTTGGAGAACATGCAAGGTCTCAGAGTCCGTGCCACCCTCACAGGGCCACAGGCCGGCTGGGCCAGCTCCTTAATGGAGTTCACGTATTCCTCCAGAGACTGAGAGGGGCCACTCTGGCATCCCACCTGAGAGGCATCTTCATGGGTCTCTGCTATAGTGGGCAGAGGAGCGATGGATAAGAGTAATCTTCTTGGTTTCATTCTGGAGAGAGATTTAAGGACATAATTATTTATTTATTTATTTTTTCAAATCTGTTGTTTAAAGAAGCATTTATAACAAATAGAACAAATTTATCTGACAAAGAACCATTTATGCATTTACTTTAAATGCTCAAGGTTTGACATAGAAACACCCTTAAATGTCAGATAAATAGTTCTTTATGGTACTGAAAAGTGACCTTGGACAGGTAACATTTTTGGTACTGTATAAAAATATTTTTCGAAAAACATTTCTTTAAACCTCCACGTACCACAAGTTTTCAAACATAGCTGTATAACCAAAGGATCATTTATGCATTCATATAGTTCTAAAGCCTGTATTTTAAGTGTTGTGTACAAGGTGTGTAATGCATGTTAAATGAGGGACTCACCTGTAAATGACTGTTGATGTGCAGCTGAAACTCTGATCTGTTTGCTCTCAGCTTGTGAGGTGGTATCTGTTCTACAAACCTAAGCTCTGCCTTTTATACAGCTCGTGGGTGTAAGCCAAGGCTCATGGCACTATATTTAGCTGTGTGCTGACCTCGCTCTCGCTGGAGGAAGTGTGTGAGTGGTGGGCCAGGAGGGTGGAGGAAACTGTGGCGTGGCTGCTGACCATGGTTCACTGCTGCAGCTGCCCTCACTGTTTACACTTGAGGAACAATGAGGCCCTGAGAGCGTGCTGCTCTCAACCTAACCCACTCAGGAGACGACACTCGCATTGTCTTCTGTCAGAAACACTTCAACACTACATAAAAATGATGTCTTGGCAAGTGAAATAATCTTAAATACAGTTAGAATATCAAACATTTCTCATTATTATGTCATTATTTCTCCTTAGCTGATTAATAACAATCTCTTCATCAGTATGAGACTGTTGTATGATTAGTGACATATAAATATTTTGAAGTTTGTTTTCCTGTATTACATTATTTGCTTGTTTAATTAAGTTTATTAGAAACTATGTCACTAGAAGTGTCACTATTTGATTGAAACAATCAAAGTTACTGTCAATATAATGAGAGAATATTAATGAATTAACTTCAAACAAGTAAATAAAGTCTGGAAAAGCAACTAAACATTTTTATAATATTTATTATAATTGTCTAAAATAGTATTAGATATATATGATATGATGATATTAGATATATTGACACAAAATGCTTTCACTTGCCAAAATATCATTTTCGACAGTGAATCGCCTCAGTCTCCTGTGAGCATTTGAACCCCAGCGATCCATTTGGAAAAGGTTTAGAATGGGTTTATTTTCTCAGCCATCTGTCATCTCAGTCATATGCACACTCTGGTGAATGACTATATCAGAAATGCTTTATCTTAGTTTTATTGTAAGGAATATTGAAATTTTATTTCACTGCTATATATTAAATGCTAAGTGAGGTCATTGAACAATGGTCATTAGGCTTCATGCAAAGTCAGGTATGAAGAGGTGTTTTATCCTCCTGCATGTGGACTGATTATGAGCTTCATAGCAGACACTGCTTATAGAAGTCTGCATTCTATTACTTTTCAGCAATTACAGTGTATTTTTCATCTGAAACAATACACATACATACAGTTTAATGTCAACATTTGTAAACACATACATACAGTATAACATAAACTCAGACATTTTTGAATTAGATGTAATATTTACATTTATTGGCATATATCTATTGTTGAAAATAAACAGCTGAATTTCAGTAGCTGAATAAAAGAAGAGTACATCATTGAAAGCTTGCTGATTTTTAGTTCTAAATGTGGATATTAACATAGTTAAAATGTATCATGCATATTTTTGTTAATAAGAAAAGCAAAAGATAAAGGTTACTTTGTGAACGAATTTCAACTGTTATCGCTTGTGTGTAGAATTGCTAGGTATGATTTGAGTACAATCACATCTTACACATAGATCTATTTTTGGAGCTGGGTGTTAATCTTTCCAGGTCAGTGTTGCCTTTTTTTTGCCACGTGAAAAGCAGTGTTCAGATGGTGCTGTATGAGAACGGAAGAGTCTTATCCTACTATACTTAGTTCCTGATAGGATTAGACCTCTGTTCCTCTGGCACGTTTCTCTGTGTCTGGGATCTGGTCTGTACTAGACTGTAGTGTTAATGTAGGTGTAAAATGTCTGATGTGATTCTAGTAAACATACAAAGAGAAGATTAAGAATCTGAGAAATTCAAGAGTGCAACAGTTGATCGCCCATTGTGGAACCTTAAAAAAGATACGCAAACAAGCCAGTTTGTGGCCAGTATGTTTCTATGAAAAGATTGGACACCTCTCATCAGGTGACATTTTTAGTCTGTTTAGTCATTCATTCATTGCCTGTAACCGCTTATCCCGTTCAGGGTCACGGTGGGTCCGGAGCCTACCCGGAATCCCTGGGCACAAGGTGGGAACACACTCTGGAGGGGGCACCAGTCCTTCGTACAATGACACACACACACATTTGCACACTTTTGAGCCAATCCACCTGCCAATGTGTGTTTTTGGACCGTGGGGGAAACCGGAGCACCCGGAAGAAACCCGCACAGACATGAGGAAAACACACCAAACTCCTCACAGACAGTCATCTGGAGCAGGTCTCAAACCCACAACCCCAGGACCCTGTAGCTGTGTGACATGATACTTTTTGCGCCAACATGCCACCCATACATGAACACATCACCTACATGGGATAACTTAAATATGACATATTTCTGCAAAATTTGGTGAACAGTTTCTATAATTTGCTGAGTTTAACATATTTTTTAAAAATGCTAAATTACATTTAATATTCTACAACTGTTAAATAGATTAAAATAGATGAATTGTGTTGTGTGTTCTGTGAGGATTCTGTTAGAAATAAATAAAACTTGTATATATTGAATAATATTTAATTTTATTGATTAATTATTAATTACAGCAGCACCTGGCCAAGGTTGGGCTATATTGGGCTGGAGGTTAAATTATTGAATCTGATGTGCTGGAAGCAGGAATAATGGACAACTATCTGAGCAACTTTGACAATGGAAAAATTGTGATGGTCATAAGGTCTTTATGCATGTCCCTATATTCAGTGTTTAATGCCTACCAAAAATGGTCCTGGCAACAGGTTCATTGGTACAGAAGGCTCACAGACACGCAATGGAACAAAGGAGTCAGCATGATGATGCAGCCCCATACCCAGCAAGCTGGAATACACTGTGGGATCAAACTAGATACTTTTGTTCCCCTCATTCATCACTGACTCTTCGGTGCATGTGACACTGTTACTTGTTCACTGGTTGTCTTTGCTTGAACCAGTTATATTAGGTACAAGCCACTGCAGTTCTTTACGCTGGGCTAATTTTCCTTCTTTTAACACATCATCTTCAAGAACTGAATGCTGACTTGCTGCTGACTAATATATTCCATACATTAACAGGTGCCATTGCTGCAATATAATCAATATTAATCACTTCACCTGTCAGTGTTTTTTATATATTTATTATATATATTTATATATTTTTATATATATATATATATATATATATATATATATATATATATATATATATATATATATATGTGTGTGTATTTTGTCCACAACTGGAGAAAGCATCAGGTCTGTGACCCATGCAAATGTAGAGGAATGTCATAATGTGGAATTGTTGGAATGAATGCTGCACGTTTCACATTCATAAAGCCATGTGTACGTGCCACTCCACAGCTCTGTGGAGGTCTCAGCATGACTCAAACTCACACTGTAACACATGACCTAAGGCAGGTCGTCTTGAGGGGACACCACCCAATGTGACTTTCCACTGCTGCGGAGAAATGAAGGCCTGGAACTGTGTTCCAGCACGTAGACTTGAAACTGAGCTGGAGTGGATGCAAGCCAACAGGATTTCCTCTGCTCAATAGAAGAATTCATGATTATTATTATTATTATTTCTTGTATGGCTGCAGGAAGAGGGCGAGCTGATCGTGGAGGGTTTACTCAACATCTCCTGGGGCCTGAAAAGGCCAATCAGACTTCAGATGCAGGATGACAACGAGCGCTTCCACTTTGCATGTGCAGAAGCATGGAAGTCGGAGAACACAGACTCATGCAGGTGGGTAGGTCCACCTTAATACAGATCTGCACCCATTTTTACCTTTGACCCTTATTAAATTAACTCCCCATAATTCACTCTTATAATCAATTCACTACATTAGTCATATTAATACACACACATACCTGAGTAGTTAGAGGTGGGACTCCTCTGTGTAGTTAAGGTGTTATATTGTTATTTATAGAACCATATCTAGTCGAATAACAATTTAAACTGATTCAAATTATTTCTCTATTACATCAATTCCATCTGTTTCTTCCCCTCTTCTTCTTTATATGTTACACATATAATCTCCATGACAGAGAACCTATTTTATATTATTCTTTAAAATATCTTCTAGATGTAGGTACAATTAAGTGATCCACTCTGGTTAAGAATTATAGGGAGTTTTTCATACTAATATGTCCTGAAAAGGTTTTGCCCTTTCCTCAATTCCTACATTGTATATATATTTGTTGCAATCATTTCATTTTTGTAACTCCTGTATTATCCATTTCCATATCCATTATCCATGTTGCATTTAACATTAACTGTAGCTGTAGAACTGTCTTTCACATCATTGTGGAGGGATATTGGCTCTTTAATTTAGCCGCATTAGTTGACATTCAAGTATGATCTGTTCATTTAAAGTCCTGATAAAATGATTTCGGCACGGTGGCTTGGTGGTTAGCACGTTCGCCTCCCAGCGCTGGGATCTTGGGTTCAAGTCCCATCTGGGTGGAGTTTCCATGTTCTCCCCGTGTCTGCGTGGGTTTCCTCCGGGGGCTCCGGTTTCCTCCCACAGTCCAAAAACATGGAGGGTAGGTGAATTGGCTTCTCTAATAACTGTCCTGGTGTGTGAATGAATGTCTGTATGTGTGAGCCCAGATATGGATTGGCGCTCTGTCCTGGGTTAAACCCTAGTGCCCGATGCAGTCCTCCAGGTGGATGGTCGTTTCTGGTTGAGAGTACGCTGTGCGCGTTTGGCTGCCGCTTCTCGCCAGTGTGTGTGTGTGTGTGTGAATTGAGCGTTCTGAGCAGTGTAGATTGTAAAGCGTCCTTGGGTGTCTAGAAAGGCACTATATAAGTGTAACGATAATAATAAAAAAAAAAATAAAAATTTCCATGGGATTAAAACTGGACACTGACGAGGTCACTCTAATATCATCATTTTACTTTGAGTCCTTCAGAGGTGACTGTTGCTCTTCATATTATTGTATTGTAACTCGCACATATATACCATATTTTAAAGTTTCTTTTTAATAAGGGAATCATGGATGCTGACTTTATCTGAGACGAGTGAATCCTGCAGTTCATCTCAGTTGTTTTGTCACTCCTAGATGAGTGTTCCCAGGGTTTTAGGAATTTTGTTAGATTGGCCATTTCTAAGGAAAATTCACCAGTTCTACAATGTCTTTTTTCCTTTTGTAGATAATGGCTCTCATTGTGATTCACTGCAGCACCAGAGCCGTAGTTATCAAAGGCATCGTAATTTTTGAAGACTATATTGGAGTAAATCTCTTTCTGAGTGCAGGGATGGGGGTTGTTTTTGGTTCTGTTGAAGGGATGTTCTGATTAATCACAGTTGTGTCTGAGTGTTTACTCAGTGGGATGAGTAAATGTGACATATGTACAAAAATAGAAGAAGAAATCAGGAAATGTGTTTTCACAGACTAACTATAGAACCCTTCTTACTAAGACCGTGTATGTGTATTTGGCAAATAACTCACGTTATAATTTATTGTTTCACGTATGAAAAGAGCATTCTCTGCCAGTCCATGGTCTGGAGTGTGAGCGTGCAGATGTGCACACAGCTGTTAAAACCCTATTATAGTTATCATAGTGTTATGATTGCTTTATATAGACTGCACCATTACTGGAGCATGTGAGTGTGTGTGTATGTTAGGGGGGTTTCCTGGTATTTGTTTGGTGAGTTTATTTGTGTTGTGTTTTGTCCTACTCTTACTGTGACAGGAAAAGTCTCATAATGAGCTCAGCCATGTACCTGCTCTGCCTCACGTGTAGCATCTCGTTCACTCATGGAAATATTAATAAGCATAAATCCACATCTCAGGTGACCTAGCATTACAGAGGAGTGCGATTTCAAACTGTAGCTGTAACAAGCCTAGATTAAAGCAGATTATATTTCACTCCCAAAATGAAAGTGCTGAAAAGTGCTTTTCCTGGATCCATGATTCCCCAAAGCTTCTTTCAGTGGATACTTCCTTCACTGTGCATTGTATTAATGTTATGTATGAGAACGATTTATAAAGAAGCATTTTAAAACATATAGAATCTCTATATAACGTAAAGGCTCTGTATCAGTTTTTCCTGTTTTAAACTTATACATGGTTCAACTATAGATTAGTTAGTCAGTTTAGGGGGAAATCAAATTGTACACCATGAGATGTTATAAACAGATATGAGGATATTGAGGATATTCATAAAGATATAAATCTTGTTGACATTTTAACAGGAATGAAATCAGCCAAGAGTATCCAAGTCAGTTCTCACTCGAGTCAAACAACAACAAAATGACTGTGCCTGCTCTAACCAGTGAGTACCGGTCTGTTGTAATATTCTGTTCTTTATGTAGACACTAACATTGACAAGAGGAATATTGTGCACTACTTTGCATGTGAATGAAACCCTGTCGTCACGTGTATGTAATAATCCTTCATGGATAATCTAATTACAGTTGTATAGACTAGGGGATTGGGTGTTCAACTGCCATGTGTAGTTCCTACAGCTGGAAGATTAATGAGTGTATTTGTGCATAAAACCATATCACACATGCTCTTTTTTAATATTTATATTGTTGCTGTGAGGACAAAATCTTTAACTTAATTTTTACAATTTTCCTTTTATTCTTCTTTTAGTTATTCCTTTATTCTTTTTCATGATGAATGGACCAATTGCAATGCTCCAAAATTACTTAGGTGAAATCCATGTTTAACTGAGTTTCATTATAAGTTGTATGGTTTCCTTTCTCCTGTAAATTTACTCTCTCCACTCTCTCCATAGACTTGAGGTTTTCTCCTGACAGACAGCATTATTTTTCCTAGTCTGTTATTTTCCACATGAGGGAACATTTCCAATTGGGACGCACCCTATCAACTGCTCTCGCTGAGTAGTATTTATCCTGCTTGTTTTATTTTTGTTATCCTGGAACATTAGATTGTATCAGGGTAGAAATCTTTATGTTGGTTACTTTTATGTAAGACCCAAATTTGTACCTCTATAGAAAATAATTGTATTTGAAATAATATTTTTCAGAAATATGCAGTGGAAAAATATTCCATTGCTGTCACACTACATTGAAAGTTGTTTAAACAAAGGCTGCAGAAATTATTAGAGTTACTAATGTTTTCTCTGTTACTAATGGTCTGTCCAGGTGCAGAAGACTTCGGCTGTGAGGAGACGCCTCAGCTACTGAGAACAAGAAGTGACGCCAGTTTCATGAAGATTCAGAGAAGACCCAAACTGAGAAGCACAGGAGATTTACAGAGGGTTAGAAAGCATCGCTTCTCCATCAATGGACATTTTTACAATCACAAGGTGACTTTTTAAAAATCTAACTGGGCTCACGGATTAATCTTTTTCTTAATTTACAAGCAAAACAGCTTTTAAATATATGTTATAATAGTCTAACAATTAAAAATAAAATATATGTGGGTGTATGTACTTACTTTACATTTATTACAGCTTCCATTCTTTTCCTGTTACTTTTTTCAAGGAACCTTCACACTTCCAATGTTCACTTTCTGATTAATCACTCATTGACAGCTGCACGTCTTTCAGACTCATAGTGTTGAGTCTTCTGTCAGTGGAAGAATGGAGAGAAACACCTGTGTTTTTTTTTTTTTTTTAGAATGGAGCTTCTGAAAGATGGAAGCTTTATGTTTTATTTATGTGGCAGTGAGTTTTGATGGTGTAAAAGGCCTGGTATAGTTGTTAAAGGTCCCATTTTCTGGAACTTAGGTGAATACATATGGCCTTTGACTTTTGTACGGTACTATATTCTATGTAAGAATCCAAGTTAATATCATTACACATGAATGGTGAAAAACACAATGAAAAAACGTCTACAGTCTTGAAGATAAAACTCTTGACCTGGACGTATGACGCTTAGTGTACATTACATTAAAGTTTGTTAACATTTGAAAAAACTTATCACAATCTGTTTTAAAATGGAAGACTGATGCGTCATTTTGGCATAAGGAAAATGTTGAGACCCTGGGCAGAGATGAGTGCAGACTGTACCTAAGACATTAGTTATTGATAAAGTGCTGTGTTACTGGCACAGTGCCCTGGAGTTCTGGTTATTGGCTGAAGCAGTGTGTGTAAGGGGAAGTGTCCGTTATTCGAGTGTCCTCTGGGTCATAGCACTGTAAGATGGATGCAGGTGTTGAGAGGCAGAGTTTTTCCTGTGCAGGCGTTCACCCTGGCACAAGTCTCACTCTCCACAATGGCCTGTCACCTGCTGTCCTCATCATCGCTCCTCAAGGTTAGAATCAGCCTGGTCAGAAAGGTCTTTCTGCAGATGTGGAGAAAATGGAAAGGAAATTTGCTGTTGAATTACTTTGTCTTAGGGGTGGATGCTGATGGGTATGTTGCCCTCCAGAGCCTCAATGTAAACAAAGCTAAAGGAAAGGGTTTTTTTAACTATCATTGTTTTATGAACATCTGCCTGCTCTGAAAAGCTTATAAGTGCCAAGATGTGTCACCTTCAAAAATGAGGAGAACACAAGATCCTCCAGTCCCATTTCCTCATGCTTCTGATACTTATGACTTTTTTTTCGGTCAAAATGTGAAATCCCATTATCGTTTATGAACAATTTCATGATGAATGCAACATTAGGAAAAGGTTCAGATTTACTTTAGTTACCATTTTGGATATGAGTCTTTGTGCTGACAGCTACAGTGTGTACACAGTTGTATAAAAAGAAGGTGTCGAAAATTATATGTTTTGTTCAAAGGTATATCAGTAGGGAATGGATTATTAAAAAGTAAATTGCCTTTATTTATTTATTTACTTTGTGTCTACATAATGTTTATATGTAAGTATAAGTATAAACAATAACGTTTTTCGCATGCGGCATTTTGTTTTTTATGAGTTGAGTGTAGAATGTTTTAATGGAATCCCTTAAGATTATTATAAATAATGTTATATAATAGAGGTGAGTCTGGAGTGTTTTCTTTTTCTGCTAAACCATTTTCTTTTCTTAAACAAAACTAATAAAGATAATGTATAAGCACCGAATAGTAATTTAGGTAAGATGAGGAGAGCATGTGTTTAATGCTATCAGTTTTTTTTTCTCTTTTGAGGAAGGTTAGGGTTTTGGTTCATAACTTCACCTCTATTTTATGTTTATGTTAAGTTTACAATTTAATTATCTTGGGGTCTCAAGCTTATTTTTCTCATATCAAAAACGACATTGTTATCTTAAGAGCACCAAAAAATACTTTTTGAACTCAACATCCCAAACAAATAAAATAAACTTGTGGCCTATTTGGAATTTAATAACAGAATTTAATTTATTATCTGCTTTACAGACATCGGTCTTCACTCCGGCTTATGGATCAATGACTAATGTTCGCATAAGCAGCAGAATGACAACACAAGAAGTTTTGAGTCTGTTGCTCAATAAGTTTAGAGTAAGTAAAACTTGTCATTTAAATATAATTCAGTGTAATTTTCAATTCTCAGCTGTTCTTTTTAACATTTTTTTAAACCATAGGTTGAGAATAACGCTGATGAATTTGCCCTCTATGTCGTCCATGAGTCAGGAGGTGATTTTTTTCTTCATGATGTCTTTACCTTTTACCACTGCAACACTGATGTGTGCATTAACTGTGTGAATGATTTTTCCTCAGAAAAGACGAAGTTTAAAGACACTGAATATCCGCTGGTATCCCGTGTGCTACATGGTCCATGTGAAAAAATTGCCAAATTTTTTATTATGGAAAGGGATCTAGGTGAAGAGGTCACATATGATGTAAGTGTTTCTGCTTGTGGAAGAAAATAAAAACAATTTCTGACCATCCGACAGTGTAGTGTTCCTAAATGCATAGTAAACAGACACTGAGTTTGCAGATGTTATGTCTTTACTCAAGGTCTAAATTTAGCAGGTATTACTTTCCTGTTTGGGGGATTTAACAATGACATAGACCTCCCTCTTGAAAATTAGAATGTCTTTACTAAAATATATGAGTGCTTTTTATGTAAAAAGAGTAAAACATTAATCTAACTTTTTTTTGCAGGTTGCACAGTATATTAAGTTTGAAATGCCAGTTTTGGATAGCTTTGTTGAAAAACTAAGGGAAGAAGAAGAGAGAGAGATTTCAAAACTGACAAAAAAGTAGGTCACATTATACAAATAATATTGTTTCTGTTACAGTTGGACATATTAATCTGTGCTTTAATACAATCTGTAAAATCCAGTAGAAAAATACTGGTAAATATATCAGTAATTTTCAAAACCTGGTGTGATATCTACTATTCTAAAAACACACCCTATTTACCCAAAGTGTTTGCTTTTATTACTTAGGCTCAATTTTACCTCTCTTTGAAAGGTATGGTGCCCTGAGATCCATGATTCTGAATCAGCTGGAGCATCTTTCTGTGACTGCTGACAGTGTGTGAGAAGATTAAAGACACTTCCCTGACTGAGGACACAAATGCACAAATGTTTATATTAATATACTTGTTAATACCAAGAAATACTCAGGAGAGACACATAATATGACATCTACTGTTCAACTGCTGTACGAAGCACTTACAATTTTTCTTAACTGATTTAGTACATTTCTATTGTTTCATTGCTTCCAAAACATTTAACACAGCAACATTTTTTGCTGTTGAAACCAGTCGTTTTCTGTTTCCCTGATAAACAAAATATATTTGTATTAATATCATCACTGTCATATGAGAGTTCAAATATCCAAAATAGTAATTTTATTTAAATAATTTTTAAAAAATATTTTCATGTGTTAACACAGTGTAAATGTAATATATTTTGAACAACTGAACATCTTTTGTATTGTTGCTGTAGGTCAGTTTGTCACAAAAATACAGTAAAGGACAACTGATGGTCTTATATTAATTAAAAATGATGAAAATTACATATTCTCATTAGAGTAACAATGCAAATTAGAGACAAAAATTGTACTAATAGTTTGCATTTAAATTTCAAGTGTGATTTTGTATGCATTTGTTTTGTATTGGAACAAAATGATATCCGTTTTTTAAATCAGTACTTAGTACTGTAGTCCTGTAGTGTATTACTAAATCAACATTAGTTTAAAAAATAGTGAGATTAGTCTCAGATGAGTCTACATATGAATTAATATAAATCACAGATAACCACACCATATACTGGGATGGTAATCAGGGTAAATAATAAAGGAATCTAACCATTCATTACCGTTAAGTCCATGCAAGCAGCATTTATCACAGACAGGTAGATGAGTTATGTGTATTTTAATGTTAGCATTCCTGTACATAAGCAATACATGATGAATACATGATGGTGGAGTAATTTACTGGCTGTACAGTAATACCTTAATGCTAGTATATCAAATTAAATTTCCCATTAAAATGAGCTGAAATGTTATTGATCGGTTCCAGCCCCCAGAAACCAAACACATTTTTATGCGTTTTTAAATTAAAAAAAATGTCATTTATAAATAATATATTAAAAAAATGATAATAAATAATAAAAGAGAATGTAAAGAAATAAACTGGTTCTATTAAGTGTATTTACCTTGAAGATCAGACAAAATACAGGTGAAGGTATTTCATGCTCTTTCGCTTAAGTTAACTTACTACACACTTAATGCAACAAAAAACAGTGATATGTCAAGATAACCATTCATTCATTCATTATCTGTCGGTCCAGAGCCTACCTGGAATCATTGGGCGCAAGGCAGGAATACACCCTGGAGGGGGCGCCAGTCCTTCACAGGGCTCACACATTCACTCACACCTACGAACTTGTCGCCAATCCACCTACCAACGTGTGTTTTGGACTGGGAGGAACCTAGTGCTAGTATTTATAAACAAAACTCGTTTTGAAACACTTCTTATTTACATTTTATCCATTGAAAACACACAACCAAGTGTGCATCATGTCACTAAATCATCTACCTACCAGTGAATGCTTATATTTGCTGTGTACCACCAAGCTTGATTTCTCCATCCACCTTAAATAGGTGAATGAAAGGCTTTTCAAACACAATTCTTACTCCTTAATTTGTTTAAATCACACACACCATGGAGAAACACACATGAATCTACCTCAATTGCGTTAAAACAAACAATGGTATTTACACTTTAATCATGTTGTTATTCATCTTTTTTATAAAACACACAAAACACAGTCCTAAAACCTGTCAACTGTCGCTATGCCTAACTTTATATAAAACACATACATGGTGTTTGTGTTTACTTCTTTTAATCTATACATAGGTGTCTGTACGTCTATATTTTTTTTCAGAAATTATATGCTGTTACCTTTTCAGGAGGAAATTAGCCAACTCTGTTCTAAAGTGTTGCTGCTTGTAAACTGCCTCCAATTTTCAAACATAAGGCCAATTTTTCCTCTCATTTTACACCATCTCTGGTCATGGAGATTTTTAGAAGGTCAGTGGGGCTTTTTGGTCCCACTGACCTTCTAAAAATCTCAATGACCAGAGATGGTGTAAAATGAGAGGAAAAATTGGCCTTATGTTTGAAAATTCACTTAGTCATTTTAATGGCTGCGAGACACTGTTTGTAGACCTAGCCACACTGTGGACTGTAAAATGATTGGAGAGAGGGCGGGATGAAAGGTAGGACCTCGGGGGGCAGGACCTTATGAGCTCCGCTCCGGACTGGGCACTTCTCAAAGAGAATATACTGCTTTAGCAAAGCTGTGAGAGGCAGCAGTGTTTTAGCTTTGACTGTTTTCTTAATCTATGATCACATACCCTGGACATTAATGACTAAGTACAGTAAATATCCTACAGATTACTCCTTTAAAGCAAAACTCGACTGAGCAACGGCTAGTATCTTGGAAAATTTGTCAGTTGATTCACTCGTAATTCAAGCTTTCACTGTAATTTTATCCCCAGTAAAGGTTTTGTTTTTTGTATCCATTGTTACCTGAGCATAGTTGGCCTGTACAAATGTGCTACATGAACAAAAATAAACACTGTGAATGGGACACATTGTAAATAACAGATTACAATAAACAGTTTTTAATGATATGAAATAAATTGTTTATTTGTCATATTATACTGTCATATGTAAAGTTCAGTCAAATTACGTGCTTTTCTGATTTTGTAAGTGCCCATGCTCTACAGAGAACCCATTACTCCACATTGTAATACACAATTACTTTGCATTTGCTGGATACAACCTAAAAATAGAAACACGTGGCCTCTGCAAAGGTTTTTTCCCCACCATATTACAAATGCACAAAAAAGAGTAGACAAACAATAGGGAGCCACAGATTCACCAAACAAAATGGAAAATTAATTATTCAACAGGACTAATTTGACTCTTTTTTCCACACAACTGAACTTATTTTGGTTTGCTTTGATGTCAAACACCAGACTTAATCCCTTGATTAATGCTATTATCTCAGGGAGGTTTTCCTTGAGAAGAAAAAACAGTCATTCTGTTTCCTGCATGATCACAATGAGTCCAAAAGAGTGTCTCATTGTTTTGGAAGTGACCAACAAAGTGAAACAGTTCCCACCATTTATTCCAGGGCTTGTTATGTTCAGTGTAAGACAAGAAATCAGTGCCTCCTGGTCCAAGTGCCAGCATTATACAATAGAACCCTGAGAAAAAAATACCTTCAGCTGGTTTATTTTTTTCCCACCAAATTATTTGAACTAAGAAAAATGTAGTGTTTTTGCTTTTTAACCATTCTCAGATAAGGTTTTGAATGCCACTGATATGTGCTTGCTTTGATACTGCAAACTAATCTTAACCTTCCTAAATTTTAATGGGAAACATTAAAAAAATACATAAGCAGTAAATTTAGAGCTCATCTTGTATTAGTTCATATAGCTTTAGCTAATTGGGCAAATTATCTTAAATTCTGGTGTTCAAATCTCCAGAGTGCTTCATGGAATGAGTTTCCATAGCTAAGCAGCTGTATCCAAGTCATACATTACATCACCAATGCAAAGTGGACTCTAGAGCAGTGGAGATGTGTTCTCTGGAGTAATGAATCGCTCTTCTTCATCTTTCAATCCTATGGACGAGTCTGGGTTTGGTGGTTGTCAGCAGAACTGTATTTGTCTGACTGCATTGTGCCAAGTGTAGTTTGGTGGAGTGGAGATTATGATGTGGGGTTGTTTTTCAGGTGGTGGGTTCAGCCCCTTAATTCCTGTGAAAGGAACTCTTAATGCTTCATCATACCAAGAGATTATGAACAATTCCATGCTCCCAACTTTGTGGAATGGCCCCTACCTGTTCTAACATTACTGTGCCCCAGTGCACAAAGCATTAGAACATGAATGAGTGAGTTTGGTGTGGAACAACTTGACTGGCCTGGGTCTTGACCTTTACCCGATAGAACACCTTTGAGATGAATTAGTCAGGCATGTCACTGTGTCATTTGAACATAGCACCTGTCCTTCACACTGAACATTTAATGATGAATAGATCAATAGAAATGCTCCAAATCTATTTACTTGGAATAAATCGTTTTACGTTGACTTCCATTGAAAGTTTCTTCTGCTGTTAAGTTACTATTTTGGGAGATAATGGGTCTTATTAATTCTGAATGCCATGCAGTGGCTGACTATTTTGAATTTTCACTGAAATAATATGATCTACAGAAAAACGGAGTACCAGAACAAACCCATGCAGACACGGGGAAAACACACCAAACTCCTCGAAGACAGTCACCCAGAGCAGTACTTGAACCCACAACCTCCTATATATACAAAAACAAGTGTCAAGGAGGCTGATTTGTTGTTGTTACCCTATCATAAACATTTCCATTAATTGATTTTATAATTAAGTATGCTATCTAGCTCTATCTGGTCACGATATTTCAAGCCTAAGATTAAATATTTGTAAAAATATTTTGTGTTTCATAAATTGAGTAATGTTATCAGTTGGTGGAGACTGATAAAATCCATTAAGATTTTTAATATGATTTTGCTGTGGTTAAAATACTGAGATACATTTGATGCCACACAATCTGACAGACGTTCTCATGTCGCCCTCTTCTGGCAGAAGTTTAAAATGAGTGGTGTCGGATGTCGTGGACTGTATCGTGTGAAAAATAAAAATGCTTAAACTAAATGCCTGAAATAAACTTTAGGCAGCGTCACAAAACGCATTAATTACACACAAGGAGCTCGCTGACGTTGGGTCTAATGTGAATATCAGGCTGAACATTATGTAAGAGATATTTAAACCTGTACCCTGCTCCCAGCGGAACCCGGGTTAAAGTTTAACCGAAGGGGAGTCGGATTCTGGCAGGGAGTCTGTTTTCGGCACAACACCGGAAAAAGGGGCTGGTAGGCTGCGAGAACAGAGCCAAGTCGTTGTGTCTGTGGAAGTGAAATGAGGAAAGTGTAGAGCGAGGGATAAAGAGACAAAACCGTTATGGCTTTCCGTCCTGGCCGAGATGCAAAGATAGTGATTATCGGCTGCGGTATTTCAGGGATCGGTGCTGCGCAGAGGTTAATAAAACACGGTTTTAGAAATGTACGGGTCATCGAAGCCACGTCCAGAAGCGGGGGGAGGATCAAGACTGGAACACTTGGTGAGGCTATGATTTTTGGTTTTATTATTTGTTATTTGAGGCCTTCCTACAGAACAGTCTTACAACGTAGTGTTAATGTCATTTCTGTAAATGGAATGTAATTAATTATATTTCTGATATTCATATGTTATATGAATGATAATATATATGATATTAGCTTTAGGCTGCGGTATTTACAAAGCTGTTTTTTCCCATTAAGGCCTGCTAATCCTCTAAACTTAAAACCTGTACTGTTTACCCGACTGAATTGCCTCGAAGTTGGTGGTAAAATAGCAGTTGTGTATCAACTTTAGCATAGATTACTTAGAAATGCTAAGCCAAGTTTAGGAGCAAAATAGAAAACTGTCCAGGCCTCTTAAAGTTCAGGCTTTGGTTTGTAAACTTGTTTGGTTTGTAGCTAAGCATTCTGTACAGCTGGAGTCGATTATAATTCAGTGTAAGTTGGTGTACCATGACAAACATGAGGCTTTACAGGATGTGCCCAGAATCAAACGAATTTTCCTACAGAACGTAAAATCAGCTTTTTAAAAATAAGTATCTCCGTCTTTGTGAAAGGCAGTTAATGTAGTTTTGTTACTGCTCACCACAGCAGTTTATTGTTTGGTTACAATTGAACAGTTGACCTGTTAAAGTATGAACTTTTATTAAACTTATATTGTTTAGAGCTGCAGCTTTGTAAAAGTGTATCTCTGCACTGTATGAACTTCGCTCACTCACTGATCTATAAACTTTGAGAGTATAATCTAGGTTTGCATTTATGACCTCAGAGTTGCATAATCCATATGATCACAAACTATTCTCAGTCCAGCAGTGACACTGAGGGCTTTCAAAACATCAGCAGCACTGCTGTGTCTGATCCATTCATTCCAGCACCACACACAGATTAACACACCACCACAACGTCAGTGTCACTGCAGCACTGAGAATGATCCACCACTCAAATCATACTTGCTCTGTGGTGGTCCTGACCTTTTAAAGAGCAGTGTTAAATGGGGGCAAGAAAATATACCAAGAAATCGGTCTATAATTACAGTCTGTAACTGTTAGAACTACAAAGTGCTTTTGTATAATCAGTGGAACTACAGCGTAGGTATAAGGTGGTGTTCCTAATCCATCGTTCATTAATTAATTAGTTCATTAAACAAGGATTTCACCTTAGACGTTGTAAAAGCAACCCATGCACAGTCCAAACGCAAATCATTAAATATCAGAGCTCAAAATAATTCTAGGCATTACATAAACTCTAAATACGCATTTAATAATACTTGACAGTATTTAAAAGATGGTGCCAATGTGACAGGCTATGCAGGCCTTAATCAGGACACATGGAACAGGGTATATTTTAAAAAAACAAACAAACAAACAAAAAAAACTTGACTACATGCAGGCTGTCAATGCATATACCCTCTTGTATTTTTTAAAATTAAAATCTATATGTTCTGATTGTTTTCCCCAGGTAGTAATATAGTAGAAATAGGTGCTAACTGGATCCATGGCCCTTCCCAGGAGAATCCAGTGTTTCGTCTGGCCTGCCAGTACCTGTTACTGGACAAAGAATCCATGTCTGAAGAGAATCAAACAATAGACATTGGTGGTCACCCACCTTTTGTCCCAAACTTATTTACCAGCTCAGGCAAGAAGATAGATCCTGAGATAGTGAAACCTGCACTGGAGCTCTTCATGACATTACTAGTGAGGTCCCAGGAGTTTCATGAAAGTGGTGAAGAACCCCTGCCCAGTGTCGGAGAGTTTCTAAAAAGAGAAACCCAACGGGTAGCACATTCTGAGTGGCATGGAGATCAAGCCACTAAGGAGCTGAGGCTTGCTCTTCTGAGCACACTGTTGAAGGTAGAATGCTGTGTCAGTGGAACACATACGATGGATGATGTAGGCCTTGGTGCTTTTGGCATGTACAAGACGCTGCCAGGACTGGACTGCACATTCCCAGGGTGAGCTGTGTGCTATTAGAAGTGTAAAGTATTAAAGATCTTTACTGGCCCCTGCTGTATTTACGTAGGTAATAACCTGGAATGTGTGGATTTGTTTTTGTTATTTATTTGATTATTTTAACAGAGGTTATGAAGGCTTAATTAAACACATGATGAATGAAATTCCCAAGGACATGGTCTTGTATAATAAACCAGTTAAGTGCATTCACTGGAATAACACATACAAGCAGTCAAGCTCAAAAGGAAGGACATGCCCTGTTACTGTTGAATGTGTAAATGGAGAGACTTTTGAAGCAGATCATGTCATTGTCACCATTCCTTTGGGTATGTTAAATGGCTTACACCATCTGTTATTACCCTTTATACAATGCATAATTCTGTTTTGCAAATTAGTTTTGCAGCTTGATAACGTTTACTACACTACAAATGTAAATAATGCTATTGTTCAGTATCCCTTGATTTTTTTTTCCCCCCTCTGATGTATTCAACTGTGAAGGCTACTTGAAGAAGCACCAAAACACACTTCTAAAACCATCTTTGCCTCTCCACAAACTGCACTCAATCCAGAGAATGGGATTTGGGACCAACAATAAGATTTTCTTGGAGTTTGAGAAGCCATTCTGGGATGAAGACTGTGAAGCTATCTATTTCTTGTGGGAAGATGATTCTAACATTACAGATGTTGTTGCTGATGTCAAGATGGCCTGGATCAGAAAGCTGTTTGGGTTCACTGTTTTGAAGCCCACAGAAAGGTAGACAGAGTGAGTCTCTCGTAGTATTCGCACTACATTTTAGGAAATAAATTTGTGACTTTTTAATGTTCTCTCTGACAAAACAGGTTTGGCCATGTCCTTTGTGGCTGGATTGCTGGTCATGAATCTGAGTACATGGAAGATCTAACCGAATTTGAAGTGCTGCGTGCAGTTACCCAGCTCATCCGCAGATTTACAGGTAATATTTGAGCTTTGTGTACCATTAGAGACCCTTTAGCTGTTGATACAGGGTCATTATATTTGTTCTACAGACAGTAACCTGTTTGTCCATAACTGTGATAGCAGCAATTGAACATTGATACAGTATTAAGGAAAATCAGTGGGTTTGGTTATAGTTAAGATAAACTGAAATATTAAATAACCTACTGAAATATATACTTTATAATTCTTTTGATTTACTGTAAAATCCTTTTAGGAAATCCAACAATTGCACCTAAGCAGCTTCTACGCTCCCAGTGGTTCCACGACCCCTACACCTGTGGATCCTACACCTATGTGGCCAAAGGTTGCTCAGGATATGACATAGATATCCTTGCAGAACCTCTTCCAATGCCAGATTCGGGTGCTCAGGTACATTAGTAACACTGTTTCCTGAACTTGTAACATACTTTTCATGACTCCAAAGACATTGTTCTATGATTAGTTTTGAGATCAGGGATATGGTAAACATGTTTAACCATTACCAATCATACATATAAAAAAACATATAAAAAGAAATGTGTGTTTAAAATATTAAATACAGGCATTTTATTTGCCCTCTTTGACATTGCATGGCTTGGTTCCTATCCATCACCTCTGACAATAACACATTATTTGGAGAAACCTAAAGTATTCAGCATAAAGTTTTAGCAAATGACATTCATCATTTGGCTTTTACTTTGAGTTAATTCAGCATACAGTTTCTTGTGAAACTGTATCCACTGAACTGACTGATAGTGTTGGAATCCATTGAGCCTGTGGATTAAAGAGTGATTATAGCTCAGCTTTTTGCCCTCAGCCTTTACAGGTGATGTTTGCTGGAGAGGCCACTGATAGATCATTCTTCTCTACGGTCCATGGAGCCCTGATTACCGGCTGGAGGGAAGCAGATCGTCTCTTTTCTCATTACTCACCCATGTCAGGACAGATATCATCAAAGCTGTAGAGTGAAGTGGATGCTCATCTATATTTGAATGGATAACTTGCTGACAGTAATTCTCACTACTGGACACCAAATGTGATAATGAAGTAATTATTTTTAGACAAATGTGTGATTTATTATTTTTTTTAATGTAAAATCATTGTCATGAAATCCATCCAATCCAGCTGTCAAGCACAGATGTACTTATGAATGTCTAAAATGTTGGATATTGTAGATCACATAATGATTTTCTTAATGTCTTTAGTACCTTGTTCTGCACAGTTTTAAATATATATACTGTCATTTGCACACACTAATTTAGGGAAGGAGCTAATTGCCTGTAAACTAAGATAATTGAAATCCAAAGACATTGTGTAGGGTCAAAGTGACCCTGGTAACATACAGTTTTTACTAATGTCTTAAGTACTAGTTTCCTCTCAGAGGAACTAAAAAATAAATAAGTCAGTGGCAAAAGCCACTGTGTAGATTTTTGCACATACAATCTACAATAAAAATTAATTAATTCATGTCATGTATAGTTTTTATTTATTTATTTTTTTAAGGACTGTGTCTACTTGCATGCATAAGAGAGAAAGGAGGGAAAAAACACCCACTCAGCAGATTCAAGCATTGTTCTTCCTGGTTAAAGGGTTTGATTCTACATGTGTCCAGTGACCTGGATGGACCGCAATCTGTCTCTTTAAGCAGTGAGGAATTTCAGAAATTGCTGTAACCTAATGGCTTATAAATAACTGATTGGCCAGCTGCCAAAATAGGATTTAATTAATTTTACCTATGACAGAAATTAGTGCTTTTTTTCACTATTGATACCATTCGAATATCCAAGCAGTCCTGCCAAGACCTTGGGGAAAAATGAGGACTTTGACCATTCTGATTTCTTTTTAGAAGAAACATCCAAAAAACTAAAAATGCTGTCCTATCTGTGAAGCATGGGTGTGGCAGCACCATGGTGTGGGGCAGTTTTGCTTGAAAAGGTACTGGCATAATTGTGCATAAGGATTTTATAGAAGCCATGAAGCAAAACCTCAATGCATCATTCAGAAAGCTGATACATGGTTGTAAATGCATCAGGACAATAATCCCAAGTATTCCTCCAATGTTTTGTTAAAATGGCACAACTTAATTTACTTAAACATAGTGCATGAAAATACACTTCAGAGGTATTCCTAATCCACACATACGCACAGTGCAGATTTAAAACAAAGATGCTTAACAAATCCTTGGCTACAGCCACAGGATGACAGTGCTTCGATTCCTCCTGAGGAATCTTTAATAGAGATCACTGGACCAATTTAAAGCATTTTAAAATGAAGACAAACTCCAATATGCAAATTTGTTTCTGCCAAATTTAGTGTAATTTTTATTTCCTCCATGATTTATGTTCATAGTGAAAAATGTGAAGGATACAGCAAGTGCATCCTCCAAATCTTACAGAAAGAAACCTGCTTTTTGCAACAGTACATGTAGGATTTTTAAAACTGGAACAGCCTTCAATGACGCAAAAGCTGAGAAATGCAGGCCAGCTAAATTAAAACCTAGACTTTGTGAAAGTCATAAAATCATTGATGCAAAACTAAATAATAACATGATAGGAAATAGCACCCCACGTGGGGAATTTTTGTTTTGTATGAGTGTGTGCAAATGAGTGAGTGACATTTGCAACTAAAGATGATTTAAAATCCCAGTGTTTGCCTTCCTTTACTACCCACAGAATATGCAACTGGCTCGTACATCCGTCTCCACTTGAACTTTCACCACTTGCCTGTAGCTCAAAAAGCCGTTTTTCAGGGTTTGTTCTTTAGGTTTATGACACACGAAAGCCTGGCGGTGTAAATCTACTGCCTTGTAAGTAATTTGGAACACTGCATGGGGTTGAGTGCATATTTTACTCATGATACACCTTCTAGCATATAGTTAGACACAGGCAACCAAATGACAGTCTGGCACTTTACATTAAGCGTTCGAAATTAAATCCAGATGTATTACTTGGTCATAAAAACAAGCCAGGGGGATATTTCACAAAGCTGGAGTACTTAGTTTAGCCAGAAAAGCCTCAAGACTGTAGCTAACTGGCTAATTATACTAATGTTTTCTCAAATAATTTTATAAAAGGTTTAGACGACGTTATACAAGCTGAAATGTCCCTGTTCCAAAGATCTTATTGCACTGGACATAGGCTCTAACAATGTCACCTCCACAACAGCAGGCGGCAATATAGAGTCCAGTGAAAGCGCAGCGGTGTCGCTGAATACACCTGCGGAGATAGATTTACGAATAAATTAATTCCTTGTCAAAACTTCACAGATATTGCCCTTTTTGTTTGATCAACATGTATCCCACTGCCTGTTATGAAACGCAATTATGACAGTGGAGTTTGTAGCAATTTCAATAGGATTCATTAAACAAATGTGATCTATTTCCTACTCCTTTGTACATTGTATCTTTTCTCCGACAAGTTCTTCTCCATAGATGTTCTGTTCAACAAAAATGCATTTTAAAAATTAAACGCTCAGGTAACAGACTGCTGTGTTGTTACATCAGATATTAGAAAAAAATACATCAATATATTTACAGTAAAATCAGCTGTAAATTAGCACAACTCGCAGGAACATGGCCTGTTCAAAACAGTAAAGACAGAGAGACGAGCTCCTGTTAGTCTTTGTTTGATGTTACTCTTGAGTAAAGCATCCTCTACGCCGCTGAGTTACAATATGCATGCAAGATCTGCGCATGCGCTGGGGAGCGACAGGAACGTTCTAGCAGCTGAGCGTGTAAACAGGAAGCTGCAGTTGAGCAGCTCCATTCCTCATTAACACTGAGCCGAATTCAGCGGATATGCTATATTAAATAATATCAGAAGGTTTTTAGATGCTTAAAAAATCCAGTCCTCGCTATGTGTGGCCCTTTTCTGCAAGTTTGAATAGAAAAGGTTAGTATATCTGGTCCCCTTGCTTTAGTAAATTGTTAATAGTAGCTATATTCAAATAGCATTTGTTTCTCTGTACAGAGAATTTAGGATGAATTTATAACTTTCATGTTTTCTTATTTTTGTCACAGGTGTTTAACGGTCCTACCTCAAATTTGTAGGTGAAAATCCCCCAGTGTGTCACTGGAGTTCATTGGGGAAATCTTAGGTGAGGATCCTGAAGAATAGTTATGAATAAATGTTGATTTTGCCAACTGCAAGAGCAACATCAACTGAAATCAATTGAAAGCAGACAGTAACCAGAAGTGTCCATTTGGCAAATGACATAAGAATGGTCCAGCCACTGAATATGTCTTAAGTCGTATCTCCATAATGATATATTCAAAAGGTGGAATCTGAAAAATGCTTTATATTTAAATCTGTGTACCCTGGTCCACATCTGCCTTGACACTAATAAGACCAGAAAACTGATTGAAAAGGGGGGGGAAATATGAAGATTTCAGTAACTCGGTTTTGTAATAGTGGTTTACCTGCAGGCCTTATCCCCCCAATTGAAGACGATGAGTGTGATATACCATGGAATGAGAAACCAAACAATTATATGGACAAGCCTCTAAAGAAGAACAAAGTTATTTCAGCAAAAGTTAAGCCTGCTGCAGCAAATCCAAAAAGAAGACACAAAGGCAAAGTCATTGATAAGAATTGTGACACTGTCAAAGCCAGGAATGGCAGGATGCTGGTGAAACCACAGACACTAATAAAAACTGGCAAAAAATTCCAATGTGAAACCTGTGGGAAAGATTTCAAAAGGTCAGACCTTCTAACAGACCATGTGAAAGTGCACAAAAGGAAGAAACCTTACCCTTGTGATGAGTGTGGCATGATGTTTGCCAAGCCTGCATATCTAAAAATTCACCTGCGCAGACATGCTGGAGAGAAGGCAGTTACTTGTGACCAGTGCAAGAAGAGTTTTTTTGATAAATATGACCTAATCGTGCACCTACGAGATCACACTGGAGAGAGACCCTATGTGTGTCCAGAGTGTGGAAGGGGATTCAAACGTGTTTATATATTAAACAAGCACAAGAAGACGCATTCAGAAGAAAAACCTTTTCAGTGTAATGTCTGTGGAAAGGCCTACAAATATGGTTACAGTTATAGACTGCACATGAGAGAACACTCTTCTTAGGCTTCAGCATCTTTTAAGATGACTGTGACATACAATTGAAATAATCTCCATAGAAGTTGTTTTTGTTATTACATTATAAAATTGGTCTGAAGATCATTGGGTTAAAACTTGTATTTGTCTGTATTTATTTAAAATATTATCAACTGCTACGCTGGTTGTTTCACATTGATATGCAAACATATAGCATTAGGAGCTTTTTGATTAAAGATTTGAATACATCTGCTCTAGATTATTGGGTTCTCTACGGCAGCCATTGTTATAATCTGACAACTTTCTAGTATCTACTTCACTGGCAACTAAGTTCTGACTTAGTTTAGATCCTAATTAACAGACCGGTGCCAATTAATTTCTACTGGGAGGTACAAGTCAAATACTGCTTCTCTTACCCAAGGTATTCCTCAATATTCATCTTCTGCATCCTTACCCTTGAATGCATTATTTGCTGTCATGATTTTAGATATCATTGCTATACTGTCAGGAGTTAAAATACGGGTTAAGCACTAACTTTCTAATAAAATGCTAAATGTTAAATGTTGAGAAGGCTGAACTTATAATTATTGGTACCAAGTCAGTCATCTCTGCATTTTCTAATTCCATGCTTCTTGTTCATGACTCCTGTCTCACTTTTGAACCACACATTAAATCCTTGATGATTTCCCAGCATGTTTCCATCTGTGTAAAATCACTCGATTCCTCCCTTTGCTGACTTCTTAAAATGCAGAGATACTGGTAGATGCTTTATAACATTTTGAATGGACTGTTGTAATTCCCTGTTTTATAGTCTCCCCTCCAAATCACTATGCTCTCCATCTCATTTGCCCCTTCATCAGATGTTTTTTCATTCCCAAACTGTAAAGCAACCTTGGGAATATTCTGTATATGTCTTCTTCTTCTTCATTCATTATCTGTAACCCTTATCCAGTTCAGGGTCACGGTGGTTCCAGAGCCTACCTGGAATCATTGGGCGCAAGGCGGGAATACACCCTGGAAGTGGCGCCAGTCCATCACAAGGGAACACACACACACACTTTTGAGTCACCAATCCACCTACCAACGTGTGTTTTTGGACTGTGGGAGGAAACCCACATGGACAAGGGGAGAACACACCAACTCCTCACAGAGGGTCACCCGGAGCGGGAATCGAACCCATAACCTCCAGGCCCCTGGAGCTGTGTGACTGCGACACTCCCCTTATGCGCCACCGTTTCTTCTTCTTCTTAACATTAACAGCAGTCTTAAAAAGAAGATTCTCACACTTGTCATACAGTTTCATTCCTTCACTTCTGTTACCAGGAAAGCAAAATCTGAATCAAGTGGACTTAGTTTTACAGATTTAAGAAACTGTGTTTTTTTACACATTTGTATGAATATTAAAGGGCATAATTTTGAGTTAATAACTACATACAGCAAATGAAAATACGCTATGTCTATAACTGCAAAAACCTTTTTTGAGGGATTACAAGCATATGTGATACACACAAAAGTCCATACAAGAGAGCAAATATGTAGGATAAAGGAGGCCTTAATCATGCTTTCCTAGTTTTTGTAAGGGCATGTGGAAAAGGAATATGGTTGTCAAAATTATATTTACTAAGTAGAATGAACAATAGGATCCATGCGCAAAAAAAAAAAAAAAAAAAAAAAAAAAACATTGCTGCTTGAATCAATATGAAAAAAGGGGAAATATTTCTGTGTATATATATATTCATGGAAAAGCAGGTTTTAAAAACACAATATTAAATGGAAGTCTGCTTGTATCACATTTGCCAAACAACAGGCAAATGCCACCTCCATCCTGGTAGTTAATTTTGCCAGTGTATGTCAGACATTGTTCACAGTGTTTCACGTCACATTTCCCCCCAAAACACATCCAACATAGCATTCTATAAGAAACAAGTCTATAATTCTATACGTCCTGTGCAGATATATTTCTTTTGTCTAAGATTAAACTAAATAGATGTTTATTTATTGTTTCCATTTTTGACTGCAGGAAAAAAGTTTAATCTGTGCACCACAAGGTGGAGCTTAGTGCAAGCTATTCATAAAATGGCCCACAGAGAACTGCATTACTGTTTCTTGTTAGCTGATCTTTACTTATAATTTTCCATTGAGTCTTAAAAAGAAAATGTTGTTTCCAAACCTTGAAGGGATTCCTCATTAAATCTGAGTAGTTTTCTTTTAGGATCGAAGCTGCCTCTTTGTTTATTTCCAGAACTTGAATGATGGATACTCTTCATTCATGAAGAGGCTTAAACCACTCCAAAATGTAACCTGTCATTTTCCCTGTTTTATAGATTTATATATGTCCGGGACATATATTACTTTTGTTATACTGCAGTTAGCAGTTAACATATGTTAACAGGTGGACCCTATCAATTAAATCAAATGTTTCTTTAAAAATAATGTATTGACAGTGTTACAATAAGTCACATTTGAAGTAAAATCCTATTGTGCCACAGTTTAAAGTTACTCCAGTTTAAAAATTCAGCTTCACATTTCAGTAAAATAAGCTGCTGAATACTTATTCAGGAACTGCTTGGGCATTGCGTGGGAATCTCACCTCTAGCTAAATAAACACAGCCATTTGTTTTACATCAGCCTATTTTCCTGTTTAGTGGAAATTGTGAAACTACACACCTTCAGCCTTTATGAGAGCCAGCAATCAGGGCTATTATAATGCAATGATTACAGTAATGAGATTTTGGGGAGGGGTGGCATTTCATTTATTTTTTTTGCTAAATAAAGATATTACATGTAAGAAATTATAGTATTATGTTCCCAGTTTCACAAACATAATCAAATTTGCAAGAATAATTATTGTGTGTCTATAATGTCAAAGTCTATTATTTCTTAAAACCTTAGAAAACTATAAAAAATTGAGAACGAATGTGTGTAAAGATTGAATGAAAGGAAAAATTTAGATTTTTATAACATGATCAAATATAAAGTATATATTCCCATTGTCATAATATAATTACGTTATGCTCTATATTCTCAATGTTCACCAAAACAAAACAAATCTAAAGTAAATTGTTTAAAAAAACACGTCCTGGTTTTTCATTGATTTCAAGATAAACTTTATAGTAAAACGGAATAAAACTAAGCAATCTTTAATATAACAACACATTCCAAGCTTCTAAACTCTGCAGCTATATACAAGGCAGAGTCCAAACCTAAAATGTTCTAATGGTATTTGACATCTTGATGCCGCATGGACATGATCCCTGTCTCTATACATGTTTTAGAAGAGCTCCTGTCTTGTACATTTCAGATTCTCTGTATTGACATGGCCAGTGGTTCAGTCTGTATGAATATTCTAATCTATGTCACATCGTAGCCAATCATCAACAGGCTCTTCCCAAATATATGTGCATATATTTTTGAGAGCTCGCTGATTGGCTCTTGGAGGAGGTGACGCACACTATTTCTTATGAATATGCAAAGTAGCACTAGCTGTACGAGCGCAAATAAAGAGAGATAACGGGCCGCGGAAAGCGGGAGAAAAGTTTTTTTGTAATGTCATGTTAGAGAAATAAGTTTTGGGCGTGATTTTCAGCCTGGGACGAAGTTCCCAGGAGAGGAACAGGGTTGGAGCGGCAGCGAAAAGCGAAAACTTTCCGCTTTGTGGGGTGTGGAAAAGCTGAGGGGGACTTTGAGTGAAACTCTGAAACAAGTCAGCGAAGTTAGAGACTTGTGCGAAAGTGAAGTGTGGGAGAAAGAGGGAGAGAAAAGTTATCCGCAAAAAAGATGAGCTTGTTGTCCGCCATAGACAGCAGTACCTCAGTGTACCAGCCCGCACAGCTTCTGAACTGGGTTTATCTCTCTTTACAAGACACCCACCAGACCAGCGCCTTCGATGCCTTTCGCCCCGAGCCCAACGCTTCCCACCCGGACCTGAGCTTCAGCAAAACCCCCGCCGCGGACCTCAGCTCCTCTCTCACCTCCAGCTATCTCAGCAATTTCTTCCAGCTCCAGAGGAACGAGGTAGGCCCAACACACACAGGATAGTCCACCTCTGTTTTCCCCAACAGGACTGTTCATGTTAGTCTGCATGAAGCTGTTTTGCCTCGAATAGCCAAGTAGATGTTTGAGCCTATTCGTGTAGTACACACAACCGCCATGACATTTGGTGTCCTCATGATAAGACATTTTGCTCTCGCTTAACGGTACACAGTGGTATTTGGGCTTTCCGTAATTAAAATGCAGTTCTTCTTTACTCGCACATCTTTTACTTTCATACAGACTAGTTAGAGAGTCATCTCAGAAATGTTACCTCGTGAGTCACTCTAATGAGGTTAAGTTGGCTCCTCTTAGTGAGAGACTCAGGGCTAATTAGTGGTACAGCTGTACCACGGTACTTTTTGACATAATGTCCATTATTTTAATTCACATTTACATGTGTATTGTGTCAAGCATGCAATGTACTGTCTATATGTCGTAAATTTCAGGCCTGTGTGTGCCCTCGTATGAGAGGTCATCATTAATAATTGAATTAGCCCAGTGCGTGTTTTAATAAATCCTAAATGCCTCAGAAGTCAAATGCCTCAGTGTGAGGCCTAATGATGCAGCAAGGGTAAAAAGGTTATGGCCTCCTAGATTTAAAGTGTTCTTATGTGCACTTAAGGAAATGATAACATGATCTTGCATGATGCTTTATGTTTCTGTGTCAGTGTTTGCAGAAATTATTTAACAGTGGTATATTTGTATTTATGTTAAGATGGGACAAATGTGGGTATTATTAATTTCAGAACAAAACATTGTATTTCCAATGTTTTATTTTTCTTTTTATAAGACATTGACAATGACACCAGCTGTGGGTACAATCCAATAAAATAAATATACAGTAAAAATGTACTGATGGATAGACCATACAACTATTGAGAATTACTAGGAAATATTACTTGTTTCATAAAGTATAATTAGCTGTTAAAGGAACAATAAGTAAGATTTGGGCTTTTTTACCCCTGGGGCTCCCCCAGTGTGGTCACTGTACTGAAATAAATGAGGAGGGTGAGGGAGTTACATAGTGCAGTTTCTGCAGTGCAGTGATTTTTCTTTCTTTTTTTAAGCTGTAATTTTAAAGTAAAAATATTATGTATTTTTCCTTTAAAATATTGTTGTATAATTACGCTTTTGGAGAAATGAGGTTTTGTGACAAAATTCTTCTTGACATAAACAGATATGCTGCATCTTGTAATTATACACCATTTTGTCAAAATGTGTGAACTAATGTAAGAAGTAAGAATATCACAATAATAATGTCAAAACTTATTAATTATATGATACTGATATTGCTATTTATGTAATACATTGTTTCTGACAAACAACTCGTTAAAATGATTCATGACCTTAGAAAATGGGTGTGGCTTCCTGATCCTTCTTACCATTTGGGACTGAATAATGAACAGCCGAGTTTTGAGAATAAACATGGAAGTGTGGTGCTCTAGTAGGAGTAACGAGATTTTTACAAGATTGCACTGATGAGCACAGTAACTGGTTCCAGAGCCATAAGTAGTTCATTTTTTTTAATAGTAACAATGCCTTTGTGAGTAATCTTCTTCAAAAGCTGTAAAGGACCAATTATAAAATGTTCAAAATACATAGGATACATGCCATATTTAGTCATGCACACACATGAAACCTGAAAAGTTAAATCTTCTAATACCAATACGTTTCTGATCTAATGGAGAAACATTCTTAAATATATCATCATATTGTGCTTTCTGTCTTCTGTGTCCCTCAGAGTATGCTCACATTCTCTGTGTAAGACATTCACATTTCTCTCAGTATTGTTTTCGCACAGTATTGGAAGTCGTAGGCTGGTCTGCCATATAATTGCTATAAATGGGAAATAGAAGTGTTAGGTGCCATTTGTGAGCTCTGTAAAAGCGCTAACATAGAGAAGTGTAGAGTACACCACCTCTTCCCTGCGAAGTCACTCACGTATTCAAAGGTCTAATAACAGCAACAGCTGTGTAGGTGTGTGTATGTGTCTGTGTATGTACACATACTCACTTGTGCATGCATGTTTTTGTATTTTTGTGTGTAATTATATCTATAAGACTCCTAGTGTATTTACCTGTGAATGAATGTGTCTTTGTGTGTGTGTGTGTGTGTGTGTGTATGAATCGAGATTAGCTGAATGAGAGAAGAGAAAGGAGAGATCTTCTCCATTAGATAAGCAGTGTGATGACCATCTGCTCTCAGCTACTCTACTTCATCACCTACTTCCTTATCTAAATTTTAAACATGTTATTTTGTTGGTTTACAATTAGATTAACATGCAAAAAATAACATTAGGTAACATTTGCAAAATGCGTTCTTTATGTGGTGTACCTTTTTTGTACAAATATTTATTCAGGTAACTGGTTTAAAAGTTCTATTTAAAGTATATAACTAAAAGTGTTTTTATACACTTTTACAGTACACTCTCAGAAAAAAGGTACATTAGCATTTGGAAAGGTACAAACGGTGGAACTGCACTTTTAAAGATCCAGTTGTGTTCTGTAAATGTACATTATATTCTCTTCTTCAGAAGGAGAGCTGAATATTTGTATGATTTCATTATAGAACCTTGTTAAATAAAAGGATGCACTATAAGTCCTGGAGCTGAAATGTGGGTGTATGAAATGAAAACTAAAAAATCTACAAGTAATAGAGAACTTGGAACAAATATGTTCCATAACTAAAGGTACTAAAAATGCACCCTTGAGGGTACCACCACAGTGACAATTTTTCTGACAATGTACATATTGCAAAGCTTTTTTTGTATTATTATTATTATTATTATTATTATTATTATTATTACCATCACTGTATTAGTATTGTTATTTTGTATTGTTATTACTATTGTTTTTTATATTGTTATTAATTGTTAATGCAAAACAGCAATCATCTAGTTTGCACCCCATTTACAAAATTGAAAAATGAAACATGCCAGGTGAAATGATGTCTGACCTTAACCCCATATTAATTGTAAAGATGCAGTTGTTGTGGAACCATGGTCTTTAAAGTGTGCTTGTTGGACATACTCTGGCATTTATGAAGGCATCATGTCTGTAAAAAAGGCACTTACCATTTATCAGTCATAGATGGCTTTTTCAAGTGAGCTCAAGTGGATTCACAGAAAAGGGCCAGAAGCTAAATTAAGCAAAACAGCTTTAGAAATAAACTTAGCATTATTCTCAATTTTATTATTTTTACTAGATTTGCAGTTTCAAGGCCAGATGACAAACAGCATTACACAACCACTACTTTTACATTAGTGCTCTCCCAAAGATTAAACTTTGATTAACATGCTCTCTCTATATTTGCTCCCCCCTGTACTACAGAGATAAAAGGCCATTTGTAAAATACCAGAAGAAAAATGTTGCCTTTATTAGTTGAAGTAGTAGGTTCTCTGTACACATCATTAGCAGTGTTCTTGGAAGCATTAGTACAATAATGAAAGGAACACAGTTTATTTCAGTTAAAGTATGAGCACAGGATTCATGTGTAAGTTGAAGTTGTCAGAATTCATGTACTGGAGACATAAAAGTTGGATTGGTGCATCTGTAACACATGCTGAAACAAATGCACACATTCTCTTTTTCTCTCTCTCTTTCTCTGTGTGGATCTCTCTTTCTCTTTCTTTCTTACACACACACACATACACACACACACACACACACACACACACACAAACATTTATAATAACTACTATCCTGCCCTTACTACATGTGCAGGCTGTTTATGCTGAACGTAAATTCATCTTATTTGCCCTAATCAGACCAAGACCATTTTTATTTATTTTTTTATTTATTTAAATGTAGCCATATGTATGTCTGCAGAAATTCAAGTTTGGGGTTGTGCCTGTTGAATGTGGATTGCTGTCACAAAGGGATAAGCAGGATTTGAGTGGGTAGGACAGAAAATGAATGGCAGATGTAGAGTTAGGGAAAAAGCCTTAATAAAACATGTTTGGTGTATCCGGAGTTTATCAGACTGATGGGGAAGGAATAGGCTGGAAGCTGTGTGAAAGCTGTCTAATGTTTTTGGTAGTCATTTGGATTTGCCAAGTATATGGTTTTAGGGCTATGCAACATTAGCCATTGACAATAACACACTCTTCCAATGGATAACTGATTCCCCTAGAGGAAGGCATTGCTCGGGCCTTTTCTTCACTTCCAAGCCTAAAAAGAGTGTAACATATGAGTTTTTGACATTCCTGTGCTCCCTGTGGTTATAATACAGCCCCATGTGCAACCACAGTCTGATGCAGTGATCATTAGACTTAAGCTGGGCTGTGTCTTGGGACAGGCTAAACTGGGTGAATGCTTGCTGAATACCCGTTATAGCATGTTGTTGTACATGATCTGATCCAGGGAAAACTTACAGATAACTATATTGTCAATCAAAGCCCCTTGCATGGGGTTTTGTATGTGTGTGGGCAGGGGGAAATGGCCTTAAAGTTAGAGAAATTAGCTTGTGGCCAGAGGATCGCCGGTTCAGTTCCCAGGATTGTCAGGAAAATACATTCTTGCATATCATCAGACAGGTTTACAATAATAGAATTTTTTACGTTTTCTGACTCTGAAATTGTTGCTTGTTCTTTGTTTCAAATGCTGTTTATTCATTTTGCAAAGTGTCTCTTTTGTTCTCTGTATCTGTGCAGGCTTTGAATAATGGCTTATACAAAAGCGTCTCCCCGTATGGCTCTCTGAACAACATTGTGGATGGGTTGAACTCTCTAACTGACCACTTCTCTGACCTCTCCCTGTCCTCTGAGCCACGTAAGCCCAGCAAGAGACCTCCACCAAACTACCTGTGCCATCTCTGTTTCAATAAAGGTCACTACATCAAAGACTGCCCTCAGGTAAGGCCCTACCAATCTATACTCCTCGTATACTGTGTTGTACACAACATACTGAGAAGAGAGAGACGGAGAGAAAGAGAAAGATATTTCAGTGACATTCTTTTCTGACAGGCATCTCTCTGTATTTCTATTTTATCTTGTGTGTGAAGATATTTAGGTACTGTGTTGATCGGTATTGTACTCCTGAGACTTTTGAATAATTTTTGTAGAACAACTTTCTCATTGAAACACATCACACAGTCATATTATTCACTATTTAGAGCTTTGATGTGTGAATATCAATGTATAGGAAATGAATAGAAGTCATTTCAGGAGAAGGTAACAATTGTGTCACAAATGAAAGTTCTATATCTTTTACTAGATACTAGATCATATATAGGGCACACTACCTGGAAAGTTTAAACATATATTTTGAATTGCCATCTGAAATGTTATTCAGGGCAGAAGGTATTTCAGTTCAGACTTCATTATTAACCCCAAGAGGGCAATTAATTTGCAACTTACCCTGTCCATCACAGTTTAAAACTCAGATTGTGCAGATTGTGATCTGAGCTCTCTTAAGTAATGTGAATGTTGCAGAACATTTTATTTTAACTTACATCTACCCAGTTGGTAATATAATGGCCATGTAATTACCAGCTGGGCTAGCAAGACTAGGCACACTTATTCTGGACAAGGGCATATTTTCTACCAGAGAATAAATCTCAACTCCCAGGGCTTTTTGTTTCATCTGCATAAAACCCAGCATTCTTTAACAGACGAAAAATCTAAGTTGTAATTTTATCTTTTGTGTAGTTAATTGTTTGCTGATGTTCTGTGTGTATATAATTATGTGCAGTCATTTCTATTATCTGCATCAGGGTGCACAAACTCTTTGTACTGCAGGGTGAAAGAACGATGCCTGTTTTGGGTCAAGGGCCAGAAGAACAAACTATACTCAAATAAACAAGGTTTCATCAAGTATTCTATGAAATTACACCATGTTTTGTTACTAACTTCAGAAATGCATTTATGGCAGATTAGAATTTAAATAATTTTCAGTAGAACAATATGCTTGTTCTCTAGGTGGATGAGGGTGTGGGGTTAGATCTGGTGTTGTGTAAGTTTAGCTGTTGTTCAAGCTTGCAGAAAAAGCAGAACAATTATAAATGATTTCATTATTTATATTATACCAATCCTTAGGGCTCTCCACAAGTTTTACTCTAATTAGTGGAAAGATTTTGTAGCGTGTAACCAGAAGTTCTTCCAGATCAAGTACACAATGTAGAAAACCAGACAGTGTCATCTTTACTTTCAAGCTGTTAGCGTTTTATGGTCTTTGGACACAAAGAGAGGGTGAGGTACTTGCTAAGATCCAGACTTGAGTCAGAGCTGCATGGAATGGTAATGCACACCAGATGTGGGATTAAAATGGCAAGCCTCCCTTTATGAAAGATGATGAGGGTTCCCTGCAGGCCGCTAAAAGACCTGTCTCGTGATAAAATACCTCCAACTCGTTTGTGCACGGATCAGGTAATTTACTGACAGTGCCTCTGACATTTGTAGCATTGGGTGCTGAATCAGCGTTGCGTTTGGTTACAATATTTTGAGTGTTTAAAGGATGTGGGCAGAAGGTAAATTACCTTTGAACCTACTATATGCAATATGGTTATAGCTAGTTTGTAATCAGGCTATGGGTTCAAATCAAATCATATCAAAGTTTAGTTGACAGTAAAACTGGCAGTGAAATGCTTTGATGATTTGGTTGTATCCAAAGAGACTAATTCTGACCATCACTGGCACTGCTATGCTTTATATCTTTTCAGATTTGCTGCATAAAATGAGATTTAGTTTAGATAAGTCAACTTTTGCGTAGTATAGCAACGTTCAGGGTTTTTGATCCTGTGCAGTGCTGTAATAGAGTTAATAAAAGTGTATCTCCTCTGTTTTATGAAGACAAAGCTCCCCTGGCAATAATGCTACTAGGAAATCACTGTGAGTGCCGTGTGGATGTGAAGTAGCTCTGGAGTTGGGGTGTAGTGTAAATCACAGGCAGATCTGTCCTGTTTTATATTTCAGCCGTTCATGTTAATGCCAATGGAAACACAAGAAAAAACAGTCCCTAGAGAGTGTCCACACCTACTTGTTTCAAACACTACACAGATTCAACTCCCCCTTGGGTCTTACTCATTATGATTTACTTACCATTTAGGACAGTCACAAAAACACTTACTCACTCTTCTCAATATGCCTAAAACAGAGCATGGATGGGTTACGCTCATGAACATTCCCAGAAATAAGACAGTTGCACAATGATGCTTTTGGGCGAATCTCAGCTTTCTTCCTGTTCTCTGAAAGGAAATAAATTCCAGGATAAGCTGGTCCCCACTCTGGGTTAGTCATGTCCAGAGGACTACAAATGCTCTGCCAATACAAACAGGGGGATCTTACTTCACAGGGCACATCAGGCTCTGTGATCTACAGCCAGCTATGAGAATCACATTCTCCTGCATTCTTTCAGTGTACACTCTGCATCCCTACTCACCCATTCAGCACATGAGCTGCACTGACCTCAGCTCATCCGTTGGTGCAGAGACCATGTTGCAGAACCCTGCCCTCCCTCTGAGAGGCTGGCAGTGGAATTAGGGGTGTCTGGACAAGCACAGGCCGGATAGGAATCAGTGAAAGTCATGGCTCAGTAGGAACAGAGCATGGGGGGCAGGAAGCATGTGTGTTGCCTGCTGGTGTGTATGGCATGCAGAGGCAGCAGAGCACAGGCCACTCTCACTCTCCCATGTGTCACTGAGTGGAAATAACGGTGGCCATGGCAGGCAAGTCCACAGGGAATGATAGTTAAAGGAATGAAAACCACAGGGCTGGCAGCTGTTGACCAACTCTGCTCTGCCTAGGGCCAGCAAGAGGGGGTTACATAAACACGCCTCTTTTGGTCTGATGTTCATTATCAGTGCTCCCACTGCCAAAATATAGGCCTATGTCTGAACAATAAAAAGAATACCTCTTAATGCTTTATTCCTTTTAATTTCCCAGGGAAAGTCGATTTACAACATGCTTATAATATGCGTGAATGGGGAAAACTCTGCTATTTAACAATAGTTTAACTGACATTTAAAATGTATATTGTCTGATATGGCCTTTTTAATCCACATGTTGAAGATGCAGCAGATTAAGTTAAAAAGTACTCAGGTGTATTGTATATAGTCATATTTGTATGTGCCTGACAGTCAAATACTAGCTTTAGTGCACGCTAGCTCGCTGAGGTATTTCCTCATGGAAAATGTATTTGTGTTTGTATGCACTGGAATGCAGCTTTCAGAACTGAGAGTGCCTTGACATGTAAGCTCAGCTTGTGAGTCACAAACTCTGCAATGTGTGCCTCATGCCAATGCCCTTTTTTGTGTCACATACTCATACTGACACCGCTGGTCATTCACAGCTAGCATTCTTATAGCTAACCACATCATCATCATTGTGGCTTTGGACACAGAGTACAGCATAGTGTTAAGTCGGATCTTAACAAGGTCCTAATTATATTCAAGTCCTCCGCATTACGTTTCTATCCACTGATGTACTGTGCTAATTGTGTGCCATGCATGTTTGAATCAACTCGTTCCCTTGGTCCTTAAATCATCCCAGAGGATTCTGTAATATTATCAGTGGTCTGCAATAAAGGAAATGATATTTGAAAGAAGTTGAAACAGATGTGTTAAACTAAATCTGGAAGCTTGATATCTTTGAAGGGGCATTATGATGACTCTCTTATGTTGATCAAAAACACATGAATCCCATTGATTTTATACAGAGGTCCCTTTATTCCTTTGAGATAATATGTCTTTTGTTCAAATTGTAATCATGGCTATGGAATGTGTGTATATATAGCAATGTTTCCAACTTCATTTTCTCTCCTGAATTCTCCAGCTGTATTTTGCTGCAATTGAGTAGGTGTCTTTGGATTCTGGAATGAAAACGGAATTGTTGCAGATGACTGTGAGTCTTGAAACTGTAAAAGCTTCATTAGTAAACTTCAAATAATTGAATGTGCTGCTCATAATACGAGAGCATGTTGTAATATTTGGACCACGGTAGTATTGACATTGAGTATATCCATACAAATTATTTTTCTTAATTTTTTATTGGCAGGCTTGGAGGTTTTGGAGAGGAAGTTCCTGTTTCTCTCTCAGTTAAGACACGAAACACCTCTTACTGAAAAGCTGAACACTTCTAGGAAGTAATTATTACTTGCTGTAAATGTTACTTAACACTTTAAGGAAATGAAATGCCTTTTGTGATTTTTGAATGTGCACAACAAATTGTTGAGGCAGCGAAACCAGTTTCAAGTGTTGCATTTCTTTAAATACTTGAGTATTTCTTTTTTTTTTAAAGTGGGCTTCAGAAGACCACAAATATTTTCCTCATGTTGTGTCGGCTCACTTCCTCTGAGCAGTGTTTCTCACAGATCTGTTGATCAAATGCAGCAGGTCCAACATGCTGGGGCATTTGTAACAAATGTCGTCAAAGCTGGAGTTCTCACACCTCTCCAGAATCCGTGAATCGTATCTCTCCATCACCGTGATGTGACAGGCTCATTAAGACTGAGCACAAATTGTTTTTTTAACTTGCACATGTTTTGTTCTAACAGATGCTTTGCCCACTTGTGGTCAAGGTGATACATTCTAATGGTTTGTTGTTGCTGTTGGCGTGAACAGTTGTATTATGTAATATATTGAAATGGCAAATATCAGCCCAGGGGTTGTGTAATTTTCTTTGAGAAGAAAGTCTTTGTTTGAAAGCAACTTCCATTACAACAAGACCCTTCAGTTAAAGCAAAACACTCTGATGTAAGAGGCAATCACAGATCTTTGAGGAGGCCGCCACCGTCTTTCCAGACTCTTGCTGAGATAATTGCATAAACACAGTTGTAATAGTCAGTCACTGTTGTACTACCAGCGCTGGCTTGAATCCTCAAATATACATATATTCATGCAATTTATTTCCAATTTGATTCTACAGAGTGTTACATCACAGATTACTCTTCACCACAGTTGGAAAACAATTAGTCCCAATAGTTTGGGCACACACCATTTCCTGATGAGTACTTCACAATAATAACTCTAATTGAAAATGCTATATTTATACACTTCTTTCCATCTGCATTGATGACGTCTTGCTGAATTTTACATAGTTCTCCGTCTACTGCTAGTGCTACAGTTCTTTGATTAGCATAGCTCAAATAATAGCTGTGATAATTTAGCATGTACACGAACATGTACCAGCTCTGTTTTTTTTTTACAGCCACAAAACTGCAATAGCACTGGATGCTTTGTAAATCTGAGTGCAGTGTGAAACAGTAAATCATCTGTCTGCGTTCCTAGATGTCCAAACCAGCTGCTACGTGTTCTTTGCAGCCTGTCTGATTGCCTGATAAACCATCTTTTCTCTGCAAAACAGCAACTAAAAATCATTATTCTGTCAGAGCAAAACCAAAACACATTTCAGTTATCCCTGTATTTTGTAGTGTGGTGTGACTGCTAGTAAGGTAACAAATGCGTAGCATTTTTCCCCTTCACCCCTATTGAACATCTCCACTTCTCCTTATCCTAAGTGTACTAAGAATCTGAGATGTAATTAATTCTAACAGGGTTCAAAACAAAATGTATTAACCTTGGTTACTGCATTTATTCAATGAAGATAATATATCAGATAAAACTAGATATATTATAGCAAAATGTAGGATAGCTGGGACAAATGTTGGTAGGAGAGAACGAAATAGACAGGATTTGGCAGCTGTCAGAAGAGAAGTGTCAGTGTCACAGTGAGCACACTGAGAACACTTCCTTAAAAAGGAAATCAAAGTTAAAAGAAAATGAAAAGAAGGTTTCCTGCCAGATGGTTTGTGTTCTGTACAGGAATACAATTCTTCCTCTGGGTTTTGCTGATACAACAGCCATAGCACTTCCCTTTGTCACTGGCAAAGATATGCAGCCAGCATTTGCTTTGGCATTTCTCTTTTATGGCAGGGAGAGATACCAGCAGAATGACCACAACAGGCACTGTACAATGTGCGGCATATGTACAGATGTGAAAAACAACCTAAAAATGGAAGCTGCATTTGTTCAAAGCTTTTTCCTTCCCCTTTTGAAGCTTGCTGTTATCTTCAAAGATTGTGAGGATTGTGATTTAGGAGAGTTTAACAAAGATTTGTCAGAATGACTTTCTCAGTTACAGAAATGGCTTTTATAAATGCCTACATGAGGATTAACTAAGCAACTGTTGTTTGGACACACTGCAGAGGGTCTGTTTTCCTTGGACGGAAGGTCAGGGAAAGTCTGCTTTCTGAGGTCACTGTTCCTCCTCAGATCCTGCAGATTTTAGTTCAATTGTTTATTAAATCCACAGTAATTATTTTTCCATTAACTTATTTTTGTAGGTTTTGTATAAACGTCAATGATTGTCTAACGAGAGTCTCAGTCAAGACGGGTCTTTTGAGGCCAGAATTTAATGAAAGTAAACAAACACGGAGGCTCTCATGTTCACAGACAATGTTACATAATCTGCTGATGAAACTGACATGAGTTGGGTTTTTTTTCTGTTTGTTTGTTTTTTTTTAATACTGCATGTGAATTTGAACAATTAAGAGTTTCTGTGCACATTGTTGGTTTGGGGTTGTTTCCAGATATTAATTTTGCTCAGTTGGATGTATTTGATGAAATCCAGAGTTGCAATTTGGAACAAATGTTCAGCTGAGCTACATCAAGGAGAAGAGCACTAAATGCTTTCAGTACCACAAATCAAGTTAATCAGTTGAAAACCAGTGTTACTGATCTGTGTAACCTAAAGTATATATGACAACACATTTTAAAGACCTAGTTTAAAAATGACTTTTTGTCTTGTTATCATATCCATGTGGTGTTTTTATGTGCTAGAAGGTGTATGATGTACAAAATATACAATGCATTTAATGGCTTTGAAAGTGTATTGTTCTAAACAGAGCCAGGGCTTCTTTTATCACAACCTTAAGGAAACAATCCTGTCAACTTGCGGGCTGGGGCTTTTGAGCTGCAGGCTAGTGCTAGTGCAGACAGCGTGGGCTAATTAGATACAACAGTTAAGGCCTTTTTCACAGAGTAAGATTGTTTCACAACTAAAAAATGCAGATGCGATTTTTAACCTGCAACTAAACGTTACACTGAATCCGCCCCTGTCTCCAAAAAACATGCAGAGTTCGACAGTGTATCTTAAGGTAACTGGGGGTGTTTAAGGCTCTGCTTTTGTGTGTTGCTCCTCTCATTAAAAGGGATTATATTTCTTTAACCATATTAACTCCCAGCGCGTTGGTTATGTTTTAGGCTTTTGTGTTCTGCTACGAAAAAGACGATCTGTTCAGCCGCCGGCATTCATTTGTTTGGACTGTAACCATGACAACGGGGATTTGATTGGTCAGCGTGATTACTAACACAACCGTTAACACAAAAAATACAATAGGTTCTATTTCAAAATCTGACGCAGCATCGCAGTCCATCAATTTTGGACTCGGTTTGAAAGGGCCTTTAGTCCTGACCCGCAATGTGATTGGTTGAAAGACATTCTGGAGGTGCCAGTATGAAACAATTTAGCATTGAGTATTGTTGATAAAATAAACTTTTTCTGTCTTTTTTTCTTCAAATTGAATAGTAATCAGCGAGTACTGTGGACCTGTATGTGTGGTATAGTCGCAATAATATGCATTATAATTCTAATAAATTCTTAATAATATGTTTGTGCTATAATGTGAAATATTAGCATTGCTGTACTGATATTACACCAGTGCCAGTATCATACATTATAGCATTACCTCTCATGTACTTTTTGGTTAACCCATGAATGAAATTCATGAATTGCTGAAAGAAAGCAAAGGTGTAGAATTACATCTATGCCAATTTTTAAGTATTAATGTTTTTTTTTTTCTTGGAAAATAACTTCTAAAATAATTAAAGTGTGAGAAACACAGGATTTTATCAATGACCAGTTAAATCTATTTAACTAAGCATTAGAGAATTTATGTATTTTAGCAATATATGCACTTTGTAATTAATATATGGATTACTGTGTGATTATATTAAAATGCAGTAAATATAAGACAGAAATATTTTAGTTAAGATAGAAACTTCAAGATATTTTGTAATTAATATTTGGATTCTTCTGCATGTTAATGATATATTTTCAGTTCACTTGGCCACCGGTCATATCTGTCTTATTTGTCACAGACAAAATATCTACACTAGTCCTAAACATCTATATATCTCTACACTGCCTCCTGCATAATATATATGCAACATACTGCAAATTGTCACTTAAGTTTAACTTTTAATTTTATTATTATTATTGAATAATACTATATGATTTAATTATTTTTTTATTGTAATTAATTATTGCAGTTAGTTTTGCATAGTATTTCTTTCTCCTATTTAATCTGTACACCTGGTGACGTACTCTTGTATTTTCTTATTTTCTCTATTTCTTTAACAACTGAATGTTCCTGTCTGGGATCTATCTAGCTAGCAAGCTGTTTATCTAGCTACGTTTCACTAGAATTATCAGGCTACTATAGGTCAGATAATCCTGTTTAATGGAAAAATATGTTATATTTTTGAGATGTTTACAACACCATAATATAATCTAATGTCTCAGAACACTGTACAGTAAAAACTGAATTGCACATCATGGGAGGATATTGTTCATTTTTGACCTGTAGATGAGGAGGGCTTGACCATTCCCACTCTGTGCTGAAAGGCAATATTGCTATGGCTTGAATGGTGGTGATCATGATGTGGAGCAGTGCAACTCGGGCACAGTATGTGGTGTCAGAGCGACAACACAGCAGGCTTTGTGTGCAGGCCTCAATCGGGCCTGTGGGGAAGAGCCCAGCACTGCTGGGAATGGCTGATGTTAATTAAGGATCCCATTGTTTGCCTTCAGGATCCCCAGACGAAGGGGTCAGGAAGTCAGCCCATATTGTTTCTCTGGTGGGATGCTGACTACAGCACTGCTAAGGCTACAGATCACTTTTTAATCACAGTACAATCAACATCGCTTAAAGGACAGTAAGGAAGGCCTCCGTCTGCCTGAATAGGAGATGTGGTTTATTGCTGAAGGAGAATATTTGCTGGTTTTGAGTAAGGCTGCAGTACCATGTCTCTCCTTCTGTAGCTAGTTAATGCTCACTGAGATCTTAACGGTGAAATGCTCAGAAAGGATTAGTCTTTTCATGTGGAACAATCTAAACTAAATATTAAAAACATTCACATATTAAATTAGATTTCCAGACATCTTAAACTGAGAGGTTAGTGGCTTTGTTCATTATTTTAAAACTTTCCAAGTCAAATAGGGTTTATCAAAAAAGTAATCAAAGCGCAAATCTTATAGGAGTGAAGGCAATGTTTGAGCTCAGGCTATTAGATTTATATAGAGCCTCTCTTGTGGTGGACTAGAGGGCCTGTGCTGAGTACTGTTAGCTGCTGTAAGGCCAGGGAGTGGAGCTGGGGGTTGGGGCGAGTGAGATGAGAATGTGGGGGAGGGGAACTATGGGAATGTTTTTACAGTCTGACCTGAGATCTTCCTTCTATTCTAACATAATCGTACAGACATTCAGTTTGTCAGATTCTCAACCCCATGCTTGCCCTTCGTGTGTGTGTGTGTGTGTGTGTGTGTGTGTGTGTGTGTGTGTGTGTGTGTGTAAAAGAGAATTTACATCAAGGAGACAGAGATCTGCTGGTGAAGCTATCTGAGAGAGGACAGTGAAACAGAGGCCGAAATGTAAACAGATAGGGCTTATCTGGGATGCTGGAGATATAACAGAAGGCTTTTTTCCTCTTCAAATGACAGCTGGCATTTAGTCTCTTGCTCAGTCATGCTATTGCAGGATGTGCAACTTCAGAGATCACTCACTGTTATCAAAACTGACTTCAGGAACATGAACAATGTATGGCTACACTATCAAAAAAGCACACAGTAATGTGGCCACAATTTTCAAAATATAGCATAGTGAATGTTAAAATGGGATGGGCAATACACCATTATGTTGTTGTTGTTTTGGTAAAACAATATCAAGATATTGTTTATGAATATAACAAAATTTGTGTCTACATTTTTGTCATCATCATTCATTCATTCATTGGTTCATTCGTGCATTCGTCTCATCATTGTCTGTAGTGGCTTATCCAGATTTTGTCATCTTTTACTTCAATGTTTTATTTTATTAATTTATTTTTTTAAATACTAGCTGCCCTTTACATTATGGAATAGTTGTATGATTAATGACTCATTAGAAATGGCTTAAATACGTTTGAATTGTAAGTTAATTATCATTTTGGAGAAAGCAGCAAGTATATTTGGGAGTAAATCTTCCTTTTTAATGTTCCATTTGAAGTAAATACAAAACATTGTTACATTTTTCCGTCCTTACGTTGTTACATGTTTTTTTTTTTCTTTTACCCAACTCCAAAACTATGCATTTCTGGAACTCAATACTATTAAGCTCTTCTAACCTAACTATAAATTCATTCATTCATTGTCTGTAACCCAGGCACTAGTCCATCCCAGGGTACCACACACTTACACCTATGGATAATTTTGCACAGACAGTCCACCTTCTACGCAGTGGGAGAACACAGTTCCTCAAGGCATTGACCCACTGTGAGTCTGGGACCCACAAGTCCAGCCCTGGAGCTGTGTAACAGTGATGCTACATGTTGTGCCACTGCCCCTCGCCCTTAAATAAACACATAAAACAGTCCATATGAAAATCATTAAAAGCCATGAACCCAGACTGTCCATCTTCTCACCTGAAAATTGCAGCGCACTGATTCTACATCTCTGACTTCAGATGTAATGCACATAAACTCATAACATTTAGTTTTAATTAAATCATACACAGTGATTTTTTGATTAAAGCCACAAACAGTACTCTAAATCAAAACTTTAGAGTTCCACACAAGATTAAATTGTTGAAGATAATTGAATTGTTAAAGTCAGTGAATACTATTCAATATTTATTAAGTTAGAATCACTCAATCCAGTTAATTACACTGAATTTTAGGGTTTACCATGTGTGAAGGAAACAACAGTATATGGCCCTGTTGGAATATATGATCCCTCCACTCTGAAATAAAATGGAAATATGTAGCTACAACACCTCTGTTTTCTTTTTTTTTCCACACGGGGCAGTCAACCTGTTCTTGTCATTCAACGCTGGGAAACTTAATCCCGATTTGCAGCTGTACAAGTTGTTAGGGTGAGTGGAGCTGGGATTGTGAATTTGGGAATGACTAATGCACAGCCTAGGCTTCCAAGAGCAAATGTGCCACTAGCAGCCAGCCTGATCTACTACATATCAAGATTACTCAATCAAGGAAATCAACTTGGCAACTGAGACACAGCATCATAGGCAAGACCAAGGTGATGGTAGAATTTACTAGATTACTAGCTTACAGCTAATCCATTAACTGAGTTATGACAGTATGTCCGTTTACATCTAAATAACTTTTGCCATGCAATGTATTTCACTTCCCATCATATGTGCTGTCAGATCTGAAGGTGCACTTCATTTTTTCCACAGTAAATGTGTAAGATACACTAGACTGCATAGAGAATCTGATCAGTTATGTCTGCTGAAAATGTCAACTTTATCTTGAAATGTCTGACGTCGTTTGGCCATGCCAACTAATGCTGATGTGAACACCCAACATTTTTCTAGTGGAACCTGATGCACTGAAAACATTTATCTACACACCAGGCCTGAAGAAAATCATCTCCTTAGAAACCTAAGAACACAATGTGCCCATTCATAAATAAGACTCCCACCAGCACTGTATTCAAGTGTAACACCAATTTGAACTCATAAGCTCATATATTAATAACATGATGACAAAAATAATGTTTTTTTTTTAAAAAAAAAAAACTAAGGCTAGTCCAGGCCGTTTGCTTACTGTTTGCATTATAGGAAAATGTACTTATGTAACAAGCGCTCTGTGCCACCTAGGTCCTCATACAGCACTGACAATTTTAACTAAAATTTTCCTTTACAAGATATACTGATTACATATTAACTTCTATTGAGTAATTATTTTTTAAAAACTTTAATTTGTTGTGGGCTGTTGGAGTCAGAACATTGCTAGCAGAAGAGGTAGAAAGCTCAGGTGTGTTTGAACACAAAAAAATGTTCACTTGGCTTTTTTACTTTTCTGAACACTGTGGTGCCCCCAACCCCGCCCCCCACATCAAAAGAAAAAAAGTCTTGATTGACGTGACTCAGCATTGAGGAAGAGCACTTAAAATTCCTCTCAGAGGATCAGCTGTGTTAACTCAGGATAGCCAATCACATCCTCCTCAGTGAGGCGTTTTCCTGTAAGGACATGGAAGAGCTGACCTGAAGTAATTAGGCCCAGTGTCTGAAAGGAGACTAAACAGCAGTGACTGTGTATTTCTCTCATGTCCACTCTGAACAGTGTTTACTTCACTTTTACATTCCTTTACTTGAGGGAATCACATAAAGCAGGTCTGTTTGTGTAATATCTGAGAAACGTCAGATAAAGTTCAGTCTGATAATCTGCCATGATCATATTCTAACCTCCTACATTTCTGGGAAGGGATGCTCACTTGTAGTGTTCATAAATAGTCTCTAATCCGGCAGACAAAGGAAAAGCAGAAAGGCTGACCTTGTATGAAAGACTGATAGCGTCTCTGGCCATGACCATGACCAGTGTCTTCATACTCATCATTTGTTTTTCTACAGTAAGAAGATAAAAATCTTAAATTACTATTAAAAAAGTCTCTTAATAATCGTCATGAATATATACACCACATACTCTTAAACTGGAGTAAATTTGGAGGGTATAGTGGAAAAGTTTTCCACTGTAGAACTGTGCTAGTATTATCCTGGTTATTTTAGTGCATGTACAGTGGTAAACATGTTTAGTAATACCAAAATTACCACTAATTATAGAAAATGGGCACCTACTAATGTGAAGTTTGCTTATAGACATTATTTTCCTCTCCTTTCTGTAAAAAAATGTTCACATTTCATCATTTTAATAGAGCATAGTGACTGACTGGGAGTTTCTTTACAGAGCTGGGGCTGAAAGTCAAGAGTCACAACAGAAATATAGGCATCTTCTTACCTATTAAATGTATACAAACGTACATTTTCTGAACAACACTGCTCTATAAGTATGCAATCAGCCCTTTCCTTAGGAACCATGTATTAGATATTTTGTAAATGCTTTAGTGTCTGCTTTTTAAAAAAGTATATTTGTATATATCCTGTATATCTTCACATGTATGTTTCTGTAAATAAGGCATTTCACATTGAAACTCCTCTGAATTTCTTAATCCTAACAAAATTCTGACCAGTGACTAAAATGCTTTAGTTTGTTTGTGTAGCACTGCTGAAATAGGTTCTGCTTTCAGTTTGAGCTAAACTAAAGGATTCTAAATATGAAAGCATGCCAGGATAACAGAATGAGCTAGATTGTATTTTTCTATGAAGCCAGTGTCTGAACTGTAGCTACATGATAGATTCTTCAGAGAAATGTTAGACTTCAGAGACAGTTCATTAAATTTGTGTTGGAACTTCAGTAATGTAAGAAAGCAGCTCTATTCGGTGTGTGTTATATATTTAAAGAGTGCAGCTCTGTTAGGTGTTTCCATGTTATAACCCAGTGTTTACAGACCCACAAATGACATTTATACTTGGTAAAGCCTCTTGAAAAATATCAGTGGTTTGCCAGCTATTTGCCTGTCACCATAAGAGCAGGAGTCAAGTGATAAATGTTCACTGACACAAGTGCTTTAGACTGAATCTCACACTAGTTTGTGGATCTGGCCTCAAGGTTACAATTCTTGCCTTCGCCTACTCCTGTCTGGTGTTTTTTTTTTCTTTCAGTGTTGTCGGGTGGTTGGGCACATGTGATATATAAAAACACATTTATTTTATTATTGTGTAGTGTCGGATGTTTAAATTTGGGGGAAAAATGTTTTTTAAACTTGAAGCACAGATTTCCTGTAACCTGTCTTTTGTATTATGTATGTTTACCTTTCATATTAATAGATGTGATATGTCCACTTAACATAATATATATAACTTGGACTGGACTTTGGTTAATCCCCTACCCCTTTTCATTTTTCCTCTCAAAAACTGGGCTCGGGAGGGACTGAGCAAATTCTGTGGTATCGTAATCACTTCTCCATTTGTTACTGTGACTGAATGTAATTTTATTGCCTATAAATCAGAGAACTGTGTGGTTTCCAAGAACTGATTTATTGTGTGTTATGTTATTTAGTCTCCAGTGCATGCATTAATACTGAGGTCTGTGTGCAGCATTGTTGTTATTATTTGGAGAATGGAGAGCTGTGCTGGTTTATAGGACCATTATTCCTGTTCCTAATTATTACAATAGTTGGCCACTTTGGTAAGATCAAGGCTTGGAGTGGCCTGGATGATCCACCAAAACACAAATGTATGTGTTATACTTGGGGTCAAAACTGTTTCACCTTAAACTGTTCACCTCATTTTGCAAATGAAAACAACATAGGTTTATGAGAGGGAAACCAGATTCTTCTGAAGACTCTGGCATGTTTTTAATGTGTTGGGGTCTGATCTGTGTATCTGTGTTGATGCATATAACATAGCTCACTTGCATTGTGTACCTTTGCCAAAATCCCAAACTATGCAGAGACAAATGAAAAAAACATAACACATCGTAAACATAGATACTCTGCTGCTTTCCTGCCTTTGGAGAGAATGAGAAATCTTAATTCAGTGATTGTGTAATGCTAATGTTTATATTTAGCCAGCACTGTACAAGATAAGAACGCTTATCTCAGCAGTTACACTTCAGAAAGAGCAGCTGGCCATGGACAAAATAAGCACTCATGCATAGCCAGTCTTTGTAACACTACAGCTTCCTGTAGGGAACCCACAGTATATATTTGTACATCCAGGCAAAATTTGGACATCTCTCATTCTTGAGAGGCGTCCAAAGATACTTGACTTACAGAGAGCATAAATAAATCAGCATAAATAAACAGGTGAATAATCCCTGGCTTGATTTAGTATAAAGAGAGCTTCTCATTCAGCTGTGTGCAGTGGCTAACTGGGAAGGAGCTTGGCCTGTGTGGTTTCTTTTTCTTTAACTGTTACTGTGCATGCGTTTATGCCTGCTATATTAGTCTGGAATCCATTAAATACCAAATCCCACTGGTAGCTATCTTAACATAGTGAAGCAAATAAGCTGACACTCCTGTGATTCTGTATATTCATAAGTGTATACAGCATTTGAGAATCGGGTGTAGGTATTTCTAAACCAATTGTGGTTGAGAATGATAGGGTAGAAATTAGGAGTCAGAGGATACTGTATATGTATATTAGTCTAATGAACTAACCCTTTAAACTAGCTCGGTTTACACTTCATATCCTTAAAAATAAACCAGCATATTTGCATTATAATCTCTACTGAATAAAAAGCCATAGGATGAAATAAACCTGAGATCATAATGGTCCTCATGCTTCTGCACTGATTTAAATCTCATATAGAGGAGTTCAGTTTAATAATATGATTCCTAATCAAACATTCGGCAACTAATTGCACAAGCAAACATGAGATGGGGGTCTAGCCTCTAAGCAAAGGCCAAATTTGATCTGTGTGCTTTAGCATATCTGTAAATCTATCTCTTCTGTATCCTGGCCAAACTAAACACAGATTAGGAGAGAGTAGAGTTGTGTTTTTTTTTTGTCTTGCTCTTCTCAGTGGGGTAATTGAGCATGTTGTATCTGGTGGGTTTGGTGTTCTAGTGCTGTGTGGAGTGGAGTCTCACGGGAGCCGGCTGAGGGGCTCAGCTCCGAGGCCTCCATTGTTTACGCTGATGGTTTCCAGATGCTGGCAGAGAGAGTAGCCAAACTCCTGGGGCCTGCGCCAGCAACCAGGAAGCAGTCCAGCGCTATCTGGAATACTTGGAAAACATGGCGTAGCTCTGTAATAACCTAGAAAAGAGTGGTGGGGCCCAGCAACTGTTCTGTATTTAATTATAAATGACCATTAGGAATGAGAATTTCTCAGAATGCAAAATGTCAGGAATTATGAATATTCTGAAGTCACACAGGGCAATAAAAAAGTGTTTCTCCCTCTCTGAGGTTCTTTATTTTGCCATTTAAATCAGACCTCAAACTGAACTTTGTATCAGATAAATGTTAAATTAGAGCATTATCCATTGTTTTATTCCTTCCTTAATTTAACTCAAATTACATTTGCTATGCTTAAATAAAGTACAGATAACTGGTTACCCACTCTTAAAAGCACTGGCCACAAGCAGATGTTTCCTGTAATTATTGATCAGTCTCTCAGTCTCTCTAAATGGAATTTTGTTCCATGTTAAAGTCCATGACATTTTGGGTTTTCAGATCTCTGTTGAGTTTAGCGCTGGACTTTTATATGGCTCTTCCAAAACATTTCTCCTTTTAAACCACTCTGAAAACATCTTGTGTGGAATTTGGCATCCAGTCAAAGACATAGCATTACAGATACAATTAAAAGTCTAACTAAATTGATTTCACTACAGCAGGCCATTACTTTTTACACAGAAAAACTGTGTGTAATTATCTCACACATCAGATAATAGTGCCACAAAACTTGAGGTTTTATGCCTTGATTTTTTTTGGAGTTCTCTCTAATTACCACTTTGAAAACCCTCAACACAGGCAGATGTTATAAGTAGTTTTTTCTACCAGACAGGCAGTAGTGGAAATTCAGTAATTATATGTCATTTAAGAGTGGCTATACTTGGATTTTGAGTGTTTTATTTGTACCTTTGACTTGTATTTTGCATATTTTTAATCTGCAGTGCCATTATCTGAGTAAAACTCTGAGGGTTAGATTGAGGATTAGAATAACTTGTCTATATATTTTTTTACATCACAAATGTACTTGTAAATAAAGCAGATGAACTCAGGTATCTGTTGTTTAAAGTACTGCAGAAGTGCTTAGACATATTATAATATTTTATAAACCCCATTTCCAGAAAAGGTGGGGCATTTCATTAAATGCAGTCAAAACAAATAGCTTTGATTTAAAAATCGATCAATTGAACATATATTTAACTGACAAAAGTGCAAAATTTTCACTCAAAAAATTGATTTTGTTTTGTAAATGATGCTTGCAACATACTCAAAACATTTGGATAGGGGCACAGTAAGAATGAAAGATTTACAGAAATTGTATGTCACACTGTTCTGATGCATTACACTACAAGCAGGTGAAGATAAAATATATAAAAGAGCATTCACCAAAGACTTTGAAAGCAAATATAGGTAAATAGGTACTTGCTCATCCCTTTATACCAAACTTCATGAGAGATATGTGAAAGAGTTTAAACTGATTTTTTTGTATGATTGCAAAAAATGTAGGCCTTTTCATCTACCAAACGTAGTATAGTGAATTGATTTAGGACATCTGGGGAAATAGCATTCCATGCACAGTAAATCTGGACATCAGTGTTGCATGTGTGTGACCTTCATGCCCTCAGATGGCACTGCATAAGAAACTGTCATGCTACACTGATAAATATAGCCACACGGGCTTGGAAGTAATTGGAAAAAAAAAAACTGTCATCACTCAACAGAGTCGGCCACGGCATCAAGAAATGCAGCCTGAAACCTGTGCAAGGAGAAAGCTACATATCAACACTGAAAAAATCTAATGAGTTCTCTGGGCCCTGGCTCATCTCAGATGATCCAAAAGACCAAAAGTAGAAATTTATGTGGTCTGAGAAGTTCATGTTTAGAACGGGGTTGCAGGTGGTCTAAATGTCTAAATGTGTTTATATTTACAAAATACAATGAAGTTGTTCAGTGATATTTTACAGATTCTTGTTTTTATTGCATTTTACACAGTGTCCCAACTTTTGTGGAAGTGGGGTTTGTAAGAATAATAATCTTATATGTGTGCAATAATAGCACATAAGCAATATTAATGGTAGTTTTCCACCTCTGCAATGCAGCAAACCTAAAACTGAAATTTTATTTCAAATGATAAAATATCTATATTTAAAATATAGATTAAAATGTATTGATATATTGATTTAATTTCCCACCATATTTCCAGTGTTAGTCATCACTTCCTTTTTTTGGTTTGCTTTCTTTTCACTTTTTGGAACCACATTCAGAATCTTCAAAACTAAACCCATCATTAAAGAAAGTGCAAGGCTGACCCCAGGACGGCTGCTGAAGCTGTGTCAGCGCCAGCTGAACTTGCTTCTCAGTAGAGTCCTTACTTAATTATTGGTGAGTTCTCTGAGTGTGAATTTTCTGAGCACTTGGTTTAAAGAGGGCTGATTTTGCTAACACTGAGGCATTGTGAGAGAGCAGATTTATCATTTAACAGCACACCTGTTCCTCCTTGTCAGTCTCTGCAATGCACTCTCGCTCCCAGACATAAAAAGAGACAGCTGCACCCACAAGAAAAGAAGCCGAGAGAGACCTAAGGAAACACTGGCTTCATTTAGTCTCCCTAGTGGGAATTAATAAATAACACCAGCACGCACCTGACTGGAATGCTGGCGCAAATCAGGCTTTCGCAGAGCACTCCGGAAATCACACACAGACGCAGCTGATGAGGGTGACACTATCATTCTTGTGTGTGCAACTCCAGGAAAGGCCATCTGCAGGCTGGGCCTTGGCCGTGGCTGAATCTATCTATCCAGCCCAGACAGAGCGCTGCTTGATCGCCTCTCACATTGTGATGCTAATAGAGCAGTGTTGTTCAGCACACACTGGTACTCCGAGTCTGTTTACATGTATATAGCACATGTGGATTCCTGTACTAAGTGAACAGGGATAAAAAGATCCCACAAACATATAAATTTCTATGTGTGGTTAGCATTTAGCATTTAGGCACAGGGCAAGACAAGAATTTCAATGAAGCATGAGTTATGAGATTTTCCTGGAATATAGAATTAATCTGAGTGGAAATGGGACCTACAAATGGTTCCAAGTTATCCTGTAATCATCAAGCATAATTATTTTCAGGAGAAATTTTCAGAACATTCTATTTAACTATTGTCTGCAGCTTGCAAAAGCGGTTTTTGTGATTAGTCAAAGATTATATGTGCTCTTCTTTCTGTTGACTCCACATTCACCACATCTATTGTGCAACTGAAGCCAAGAAAAGTACTCAGATTTGTGTAGGCATTTCTCCATCCTTTGCCTCAAAAGATGACATGCATTTCCTAACAAAAACAAAGTCCTCAAGCAGGGCCAGAGGAGTGGTTTTCTACTATTACCACCAAGAATGCTCTTAATGGCACAGTTGTCTTTCCAACAAGTCTTCTAGAACCCAGAAACATAAGACACAGAAGAATTACTTGTAAACAACCTGAAGCATGTGCCATTTATTTTTGGCTCAATAAAAATATTTTTCTCTGTGGAATATGCAGGTTATCTGGCAGTTTTTTGTTTATATAAATGTGTGAAAACATGTTTGCACACAAAAATGTCATTGGTAAACACCACAAAATTCCTCAGGAGAACCAAGCACATTTCTCTAAACAGGAAAATTCAGCAATAAAACATCTCACTCACAAGTAAATGTTATAAAACATTACCCTGAAAAATATGGTTTGCATAATGTCATAGTCAATATAATTTATAAAATTCATCTGTACATCAGTTGCACATATGTAAGAGACATCAACACAGTTATAGCCCAAAGGAGTAAGCTGAAAGTCAGCAGGTTTGTTGATGGATTTACTTATGATCTATGATTTGACGAGCTCCTGCAGTGCATCATGTAGTGTCCATCAGGCTTTAAGAATATAAAATATACAGCTCTGCAAATGTTTTAGACACATGAGAATACCTAGACAATTACATAAGCTCTAACATAAGAATGAACACAATAAATATATATTGTGGTTTTGTCTCAGTGTGTTTAACTAGTAATTAAATCAGGTGCTGATGATGAAATTGTGTAGATTGTCTGTATCTGATTTCTCAGATATTATAAATGTATACATACTAATTAGGGATGTATATGGGAATGCTGGCCTGATGCAGCTATCTAATATTATACAGGTACATATCTGTCAGTGCAAATACAAATGCTGATATACACATTTATAAAATACAGAAAGACAAGATATACTACATTATCATTATAGATAAATGTAACATTTATTTGCATAACATTTTGGCTTTCAAGCAAATATATGCAAATACATGAATGTGTCTCCTGAGAAAATTATTAAGCATATTTAGTTAGCTAACTGGTGCTAATATAGACTGGTCATAAACTAACACGTTAAATAAAGTAATACATCTACTCACGCCAATAAAAATCATTATATGAAACATCGGCCAAACCAATGCATATATTTTTCCTACCCTACTTCAAAATTTACATAGTGTAGTTTTTTTTAGGTTTTGCATTACTGAGCCTGGTGTAGCAACGACCAAGGCACTGTTCTCTCATTACAAGTCAGTGGAGTATCACAATGATGTTTCAAGCTATTTTTAAGATAAAAATAATATCTAGTGTTCCTTTAAAAAATTATAATTATGGTTGTGACTTTATATTTCTGAAATGAACAATGCAGTAGTCATTGCTATCTGCTAATTACCAATTCATTAAGTAGGTAGAATGTAATTAAAATATGTGACTTAATAATTAGGATTAATCAAGTAATAATGACACCCCAGCTATCTACTCTTTTTCAGTTCACCCCCCATCCCCATCATTGATTGTACACCCCACATCCCTCTGCTGTTTGATCTAGAGGCTTATCAATCATTCAGCATGACTTTTCCTATGATAATACACTGAATCGATTGTGCTCACAAAGAATGTTTCAGGTTAGCACTTTCCTCCGGCCCTTGTTTGCTAACCTATAGACCTAACTCAAAGCAGATCACTGATTTTTACGAGGGGGTTTAGTGTTTTCTTGTGTTATACCAGTGTGGAACCCATCTGCTTCTGATTTCCTACCCCCCTCTCAGTCCTGTAGGGCTTGATTGGAGGGCCCTCTCCAGCTGTGTGCGATGACTGCCGTGCTATGGTATTTGTCCTGTTGCAGGGAGGTTGGCTCTGCTGCTGAATCCCAGCCCCCTTCACTCTCCTTAGGGAACACAGCTGGAGGGAGAGAGGGGGTGCAGGGCAGTGCTCAAATTCAGTTCTCTCTCTTACCTCTCCAGCGGCTCAAAGTCACTGGATACACATCTCATCTGTAATGTCCCGAGCAGCCATCTATGCAGAATTGCAGAGCACATCAACTTTTATTTCTGCAGTTTTATTTCTTCAGAGATAGCTGAAGATGCTGAAGACAGAAATACAAATAGAGTAGGTCTGTCTAATTTGTCTTTGTCTGTTGTAATGTCTTTTATGTGTTTGTGTGTTCATGTGTTTCTGTTAAAAAAAAAAAAAATCAGTTTGAAGTATGACAGTTTTGCTTGGATTTCTTCCATCTTAGAGGCCGCCATGGTCTCAAAACAACCTCTTTTTTATCACATTACTTCTGTGACATAAGCATATTAATGTAGTTTGCAAAGTTTCAAAATGTTCACTCCAGTCCATAAAGCCCACATATGGAACCCTGGTTGCTAAAGGGCCAATTTAAATTCATGTTTTTTTGTTTACTACGTGAAACAATGACATTTAATGCAAAGACTTATAATTTCTTTCATTTTAATTTTAAACAACAATTAAATACCTAAGAGGATATTTTAAATAAGACAGGATAGTTCATTTTCATAAGGTAATATTTAACAACAATAAAGCACAAAGTAAGTCTCCAAAAAGGAACATCGTAAACCTATTAAAAGATGTAATGAAAATGGGACAACCACAAAAGACCTGTAGACCATTGTGTGTCAAGTGTCTGCATCAGAAAAACAGTTCATATTTCATACTTGAGAGGTAAGACAAATTTGAGCTGCAGATCTGAAAATTCCACAGACAATTATTACCATCTTTAAACTCCTCCTTAATGCATACTAACACAGTAACAACCTTGACATACACTTGCACAAAATAAATCTCTTTATGCAGTCCAGCTGTTATCAACTGCTCCTCATTTTTCTAAGCAATATTTTCAATTGACTAGATGGCCAAAACCATTTTGATGAGCTTTCATTGTTTATTTAAGTTCTCTTTGAGATACAGGTTGAATTGGTTATACTGCTTTTACAACAGTGTACCAGGTTAAATTGTGTAAGCATCTGCGCTAATAATGCCTTGACTCTGGCATCAGTTTGTAATTCCACTTGTGCTGTTCACTGGTGAAGTCTGTTCTTAGAAGCCCCAAATCATTTTAAACGGTTGCCTTTTAAAAACAGGCAGTTCTATTGTGCTTCAGATACAGTAATATTTTTGTGTGAAAACTGTCAAAATTAAGACAGTGACTGTGTGTTCTTTAGTATTAGAGCAGAAAATCTGTTGGTTATTTAGTTTCATATGACCAGGATATTTATTCTGTTACCACTTACTGAAAGTAGGATATGTAGACTAATTATGTACGTTATGGTGCAGCTTTTAAAGTTCTTTATAGCTATATATTTTCTGTTTATTAATATGCAATTGTAATTGTGCCCTGTCACAATTTTGGGTTCTGAATTTAACAGGTCCAGCGTCTCATCAGGCCTCTCCCACACTCAATTAGTCTGAAATCTATTAAAATCACAACCAAAATAGGTCAAGCTGCTGTAAACAGAATATCATGTGTACCTTCTGGCAGAGGCCCAAGGCATGCTGCAGAGAGCTGTTTCAAAGATAGAGTCTTTTTCATTGCGTCTTGGATCCTTCACAGAGTGATTAGACAGAGTTTTGAATTTTCTTGTACTGCTGCTTATATATCTCTCAGAGCAGTAATTTGAGAAAATGTATGTACTCATATTTAGTAAAGTATAATAGCTATACACTTTACTATACACTTCAGATTTACAGTCAAGTTAAACGTAAGTTAAACTTAATACTGCTTAAACAGCAACTACGAATTATTCACTAAAACATCATGGTACGAGGGAGTGTATTACTTTTTTCAGGTTGCACTTCCTTCACACCTACTAAGATGGGTCAAGTGTACAAGATTACATTACCAGACCACAGACCATATTTTACATTTTCAAGACTTTTCACTTAGTTGATGAGTTCATTTATAATCCATGAGTTTATATGATAAAAATATTGGACCAAAGATTGATTTTAAAAAGTGGATAAAGTTGTCTGAAAAATATTAATTGTTTCTTAATTGCCTCCAGCAATAAATGCTATTTCTAAAAATGGGTATGTATTAGGTCTTAAAGAAAACTCCAGGAAGTTGATTGATTATGTTTACAGACATTCTGAAAGGTAGCTCTTATTGCTTGTATGCCAAGGATCAAAGAACACTGCATGAGTTTAGTAGAAATCTTAGACCTTTTTATGTAAAATAGCAATTTGCACAAATGTTTTTTAAAAAGAACAGAGTTGTGTTATTATTATTATTATTATTATTATTATTATTATTTTATTTATTGTTAGGCCTGTTTCCTCAAGAATTTAAAGGTGTGTTAAACCACAAGCAAAAACAAAACCTTAATTCATTCATTCATTCATTCATTTTCTGTAACCGTTTATCCAGTTCAGGGGCACGGCAAAAACAAAACAGAAAAAAGTATATATCCAAAGAAAAGTAAATGTCAACAAAAAGCCGAAGTAAACAAAAACATCTACAAACTAGTAGCTTTAAGGAAGAAATCTTAACTGTTAATGGAAGTCAATCTAAAGATTTAATTCCAAGTCATTTTCACCCAATGTTTAGGACAGCTGTTGTGTTCAAATCATTTAGTAAACTAAACTGGTGCTGGGCGATAAAACCATATAGATTTTCGTGATTAATTTTTGCTCAATAATGATGATAAGCTTTATATATGCTTGTGTGTGTATTAAATATATATATTAAATATGTTATCTTGTTCACTTGTTTTGGAGTGTATTGTCTATTTTGTATGGAATGGCACCCCCCCCTGTCAGAAAACAAGCGCAGAAACTTTCCCTCATGCACCGGGAGAACCCGGTGGGTTTTTATTCACTCAAAGTGTATTTTCCTCCCAGGAAATGTTTTCCTGTTTGCGAGAGCACAGTTCATTGCCTGACGTGGTTTTCTTACACAAAAATATTTTCTCCACTTGCGAATTTTGAATTGGATCCGATGCCATAGATCAGGCTGCTTCTCTTAAATAAGCATGGGCAATAAATAAACACTCCCAAGGGCGGAACTTTTCCTGCCTTGCATTCAGTGATTCTGGGTAGGCTCCAGACCCACCGCGACCCTGAACTGGATAAATGGTTACAGACAATGAATGAATGAACGTGCGAAACTGAAAATGTATTACCTTCCCACTATTACACGCACTGTTCTAAGCCTTCTAATGGGTTAAGTGTAATATGTTTACAGTTCTGCACCTGGGAATGTTAATTTATATATTCATTTATTAATTTAAACTCTTCTTAATCTAACTTTTTCTCTTTAAGCTTCTTTAAACGCTTGAGGTGGTAATACCCTAAGAATGTTTTCATGACACAAGACATAGATGTTACTTTTATGGGGTAAGAAAATGATGTTATTGTTCCAGTGAAGTGTATATATATATATAATATTGTACAGTAATGAACATTTGGTGTAGATAATCTACATTTTTAGAAGGATTTCCTTTGTGGCTGGGGGACAAAATGTTAATATTGTGATAAATAGTGAAAAAAAATATATAAAGAAAAGCTAATCGTGATAACATTTTTGGCCATATCACTCAGCACTAAACTAAATGTTAACAACAGGAGATATATGTTACATGTTTTTCTTTTGACAGTGATGATATGCTGGGTGGCTTGTCTTAGAAAACAGTCCTTAGACTGCAATTGAAATAACAATGCCAACGCGGGTCAGAAAACAATGGCTAGCCCAAATCATTCAGTCCTATTTTAATAAACGTTAGAGGGATAGATCAACACTATATGGTATTTTACTTTTGCAAAAACAAAGTGTGTATATGACATAATGCATATATCCAGCTTGTTTTATTTAGGTTTGTGATAAGTTTTCAGTATACATTCATTATGTTTAAGAGGGGTTACATCTAATGCTTAATAAAGATCAACAGAGGAAGCTATGACTGAAAGGAGCTGAAGTCCGTTATGTTATTGGTTTTATTGTTTTAACTATCCTAGAACTTCCCACCCACACTAATCCTAAATTGTGGACCTGTGGCCCAGCCACTACAATGGCCTTATGTAAAACCATTTCTGACGTTTAGAAACCTAGCCAAAGAAAAGCTCAAATGTCATAGGTTCCAGCTGCTGTCAACTACGAAGATGGTTTGTTGACAGTGGTTGAGTCATATTGTTTAAGGTTAGGGAGGAGAGCCTATCGCATGAAGCATGTGTGTTGTGACGCATGTTGCTGGCTCTTTACACACACACTGGAACAGATGCTGATGATTTCACCTCTCATTACTCATGCGGTACTAAAGTAACATATCCACCCCACTCATCCCTGCTGCAATCTGGAGCCAGTGTCAGGCTTCATTCCCCCTGAACAATGAGGCACCAACCCCAGGGACAAGAACTTTTATATGACAGATTTCACATGTGTAAAGAAAGGCCTCAGAAGACCTTGTTTGAAAAACCACACTTGTTTAGAAGAACTGAGGTTGTGAAATATTTTCTTCTACAAGTGATTGCCCTGAATTTGCTCCCTAAACCTCTTCTCTCTTTCTTTCTCACTCTCAATTTTTCTGTCATTTTATTCTCTCTCATTTTTAGACTGAAACATAATGAAGTACACATGTCGAACTTCATGACCAGAACACATGCTGATAACACATACTATTCAAGAGTAAAGCCTTATTGCACTTCCGATTTTAAAGTGCTCACAGGTCCTTGCATCAGTTTTCTTGTGCTGTAGAGTGTATTGCCAACAGCTCTGGTTAGCACAAGATTTAACTTGTGATAAGAAAAAACAATGTTAACAGAAGGGGAGGGTTTCTAGCTGTATTCTGGTCACTTTAAACTAAATCTAACCGGTTTGTTTATATAAATAAATTACACTGATCCAAACAGAAAAAATCAGAAATTGAAGGTAGCCCTTGTGGATACTAGATTTGGAATTTACAAAGTCATGTTTACTTGTGGAACTCAGATTTCTTCAGATTTTTATTAGATTTGTCAAAGCGTAATCAGCTAGAGTTGTTTTCAAATTTTGTTTGTTTTGGACTTCCTTGCAATTGAAGATCTGAGTTTTCCCATTTGCTCTTATTGTGACCTAGATATTGAAGGCAGCATTGACTCACCATGTTGAAACCACGCCCACGTCTGTTTGAGAATAAATTCTCTCTTAGTGCAAGTTTAACAAATACACTATCAACAAAGCCTTGGCAGCAAATTTTGTACATCCCCTTATATGATGGCAAGGCAGATAATTAAACTGCCATAAAACACTGTAATTGCCATTTCATTTTATTGAAAAAAGAAAAGATTATGATGTGAGATTATATTGTTTGCACAATTGTTTGTTCTGTGTTACAAACAAAAAATTCAATAAATAGATATAAATGAAAATTGAAATTCCTTGAAGTTAATTATTAATAATTTCATCATTTTGACACTATACATTTTATAACTGTTCATATATTTCTATAATATACTGTATACAATAGTTTTGTAGAATATGTATAGTATGTGTACTCAAATTGGTATGATTGCCACACTTATATCTGCATATGTACTAATATCACACCCACAAGCTCTAGCTGCTTTTACATGCATTGCTCTTTTGTTTTGGTTATTTTTAATTGTATTCTAATTATTCTATTTCTTAAAAATATATTTTTATTAATTTTATGCAGCCTGTATGTTTGTCTGGTCAGTTTATGTTATGTGTCATATTTGTGTTGTGATCATCCAGATATAATCCTTGTATGTGCAACTTGGTGATATAAACTTATTCTAATTCTGGGTTGTTAGATTCTGTGTGCCAGACTCATGCTGTGTTAGGCTAAATAATGTTGAAATTCAAGGATGAAAATGTTTAAGCTACACTCATGCAGAGCACTTCTTACTAGTGATGTTCATTCATTATTTATGGCCCTGCAGAGACAAATGATACATTTCTCTAATCTTGAATGCTAATGCGGATGTTTTAGTTAAAAAACCTATATATGTATTTATCTAATAAATACATATATTTTAGTGTAACAGCACACATAACAAGATGTGCATATGGTAAAAACTCAAATGCTAACTTTGGCCTGCAGATCTTATAGAGCCTATAGTCTTATATTTATCTGGCTTTGCTATGTAATACTGTATCTCAGGCTGCTTTTAATATACTTCAATGTTACTGCATATGGATTGTGTTGTGGGGAAAGCAGAGTGCAGTTACAAAAGCTTGCAACTTGTTAAACAAGTCTTATATGATTCCAACTGCACCCTGCCAAGAGCGCAGGTGATACTAATTCACTGACACACCTTCCACTATGGGCAGTGCTTCAGTCCAACCTTACTTTAAGAGACACAGTAGATCAGTAGGGCGTGATGACTTGATTGCTTGCAGACTTCCATAACATCTGCTGTGTCGTTTCAGGCCAGACCCAAAGGTGAAGGACTGACACCCTACCAAGGGAAGAAGAGGTGCTTTGGAGAGTACAAATGTCCCAAATGCAAAAGGAAGTGGATGAGCGGAAACTCCTGGGCCAACATGGGGCAGGAATGTATCAAGTGTCACATCAACGTGTATCCTCACAAACAGGTACAACTTAGCTCTGAGTAAATTGTACTTGTATAAATATATATATATATATATATATATATATATATATATATATATATACAGGGTGGGCCATTTATATGGATACACCTTGATAAAATGGGAATGGTTGGTGATATTAACTTTTTTATTAACACAAACCTGTTTGTGGCACATTAGTATATGGGAGGGGGGAAACTTTTCAAGATGGGTGGTGACCATGGAGGCCATTTTGAAGTCGGCCATTTTGGATCCAACTTTTGTTTTTTCAATGGGAATAGGGTCATGTGACACATCAAAATTATTGGGAATTTCACAAGAAAAACAATGGTGTGGTGTTGGTTTTAACGTAACTTTATTCTTCCATGAGTTATTTACAATTTTCTGACCACTTAAAATGTGTTCAAAGTGCTGCCCATTGTGTTGGATTGTCAATGCAACCCTCTTCTCTCACTCTTCACACACACGCAGGAGAAATGCTAGCACAGGGTTCCTGTATCTGTAGTTTGAGGTGCTGCACATCTCGTATCTTCACAGCATAGACAATTGCATTCAGATGACCCCAAAGATAAAAGTCTAAGATTTGATGAAGAATGGCCCCACTATCTTTGTACCTCATATACCACACCATACCATTAAGATGTGCAGCACCTGAAACTACGGATACTGGAAGCCTGTGCTAGCATTTCTCCATCAGTGTGTGAAGAGTGGGAGAAGAGGGTTGCATTGACAATCTAACACAATGGGCAGCACTTTGAACACATTTTATAAGTGGTCAGAAACTTGTGAATAACTCATGAAAGTATAAGGTTATGTTAAAACCAAGCACATCATTGTTTTTCTTGTGAAATTCCCAATAAGTTTGATGTGTCACATGACCCTCTTCCCATTGAACAAAAACAAAAGCTGGATCCTAAATGGCCGACTTTAAAATGGCCTCCATGGTCACCACCCATCTTGAAAAGTTACCCCCCTCCCATATACTAATGTGCCACAAACAGAAAGTTACTATTCCCAACTATTCCCATTTTATTAAGGTGTATCCATATAAATGGCCCACCCTGTGTGTGTATATATACACATTGCAAGCCCACAATGAAATTAGTATTTGTGTGACTCTGATATTCATAAACACACTTGTGTAATGTTCACTTGAGCACTGAACAATTTAAAAGAATATTTGTGGTAGATCAAGCCCCATGGGCTTGCCCTTGATACTTGAGACTTGAACTCAGTAACCAAAATACTGCTTGTACTGTCTGTTTCCTCTTGCAGGAAATACACAAATGCAAGTCAACAGAGGGACTCAGAATGTCTAAGAAAAGAAATGTTCAGGCATAGTTGCACTACTTCACGCATTTAAATATTACAGGTTTTGTGATTTGCTAAAAGACACAAGATGTCTTACACAAAAGCCCCACTGTTAAGATAGTGTAAGTTAGTCTCAGTTCTAGGATTTAAGGATTTAGGGAGATGAAAGGGTAAATATAGGATCTCCAAGAGGGAAACATTCATTACACTCATTGTCATCATATGTGGCTTTAAAATTCATGAGAAATCATCATTTGTTTGGAGGCAGCTGGTGGGAAAAGTGTGCTCTTTTCCATGAGTGTGTTGTGGTTAGCTCTTCTGTGGCAGGCAAATTCTTTGCCTTTTCAGTATCACCCACTTAACATATTTCCCCTAGTCAGCATTTGAGATGTGTAGTATACTTCTGTGGATATCGAAGAGACTGTTTTGCATTCCTGTGCTTGTAACCAGAGCACTTACATGCAATGTATTTCATTAGTATTTTCACATTCTGCAAAGCTGTTGCCAGTTTGCCCAAGAATTGTAAATTATTACAAAATATATCCCCCAAATATGCTGTTGGGTGATTAAATGAACATGTCTCAGCAGTGGCTTTTACAGTGCTATCAAATCAAATAGCCTGACCTGAGCCAGAAACTCACTCTAAGGGCATTAGAAGGGATACTCCTGCAAGCCCTATTTCCATCAATCTCCAATTTAACGCTTTGCTCTGGGAGCAAGGCTGACATCTTTACAGTATGAGTAGACAAGAAACAGAGGTACAGCACAAAGCCCACCCCCCTAATCTTACTGCTTGACTGAGCTTTTCTGTTGTTTGGCCGGTTTTCATTCTAGTTATTGACCACATCAGCCAAATTCTTAATCCACTGTGGTATCTGATATTCCCTAATATTATCTTTCACGAAGCCCTTCACTCTTGAGTAAACACCCCCACCCAAATGCTACACTGTCTCCTCCCAATGGCCCGTGTTAACCTGGTTTTCCGTATTTCATAAAGTACAGCTGAAACACACTGGAAAGAATAACAGAATTGTAAAAGGATCTTGCAACAATGGGTGGGAAAACAAATGATTGTGGAGGTATTGTTTGTGATCAACAGCCAAAATGTGCTGGCTCTCTCGGCTATTCTCTGGGTCTTTTGCATAATTTCCAAGAAAAAGATTCATCACCTCAATTGTCACGCTGGTTTGAAACCTTGTAGGGATAAGCATACCAGATGGAAAGAATCTTTAAAACATTTTCAAACATTTTCTTACAGACCCTTTCAGAGATCAGTATATATATCTGATACCATTACTAAATAAATATTAGGACACACCCTGCTGAAAAAGCCAGACTGAGGTTTGAGTTCTGATCCATGATATCAGTCAGATATCTAGCATAATATCAGTCTTCAAGGCCTCAACACAAACGCTCTCAACAGCTACAGCTATAGTTGTGTATTGAGGCGAATAGTATAGTGTGGTGAGAACACATTTCCAGACATTTTTGCAGATTTGAAGATAATGACAACATGTTCCATTTCCACAGCGTCCTCTGGAGAAGCCTGATGGCCTGGACGTCTCTGACCAGAGCAAGGAGCACCCGCAGCACCTGTGTGAGAAGTGCAAAGTCCTGGGCTACTACTGCCGCCGCGTGCAATAAGGACCAGCAGGTCCCTGCCCACTCCTGCCTTCCTGTCCATTTGTCCCCATCCCCTTTGGTCATACAACCAAGTGCTCCATGAAAAAATGAGATGTGCCAAAATATTATTGTAAATATTGCTAATTTTAATATGGCTATGTGTATCAACAACATAAAACACATGTATTGGATTTATATGTATAATGCGTTTAGATGTGTCACTGACAGTATTGATATCCATACCAAGCACAATGGCTGACCTCAACATTGTGCTCTCTGACTGCGTGTTTACATACCCTATTTTCATTTTCCCTGCCAAGTGAAATATATGGATGTGCTGAGTGGTAAAGGTATTATATTAGTTCAGTAAAGGCCTATAATGTGCCTTGCAGTGTTCTTTGGGTCAACAGCACAACATTTTAACTGTGAATTAACAGGGGATTTTGTACTTGTCATCCCTAGCTTTTATGTTGCATATTTATTTGTGTTTTGTTTATATCATCGTGCAATTGACTTAACTCAACTGGGATATTATTTATGCCTGTGTTTATAGGCACAGGTATGGTCTAACCCCAACTCTTGCCATTAGAAACTACTGTAGGATAGAATTGTCTTTGTACAAAATTCAGCAATATCAAGTTCCTACTTATATTTGAGATGCAAAAACATTGCAAGCTAAAAAACTTTAGACAGCACTACAGCTTACTAAAAGTAAGCCTGGAAGTTAGCCTCTCAATATTGTTGACAGTAGTACATTATGTCAACTACAAATGGAACTCTCTTCACAAAGCTGTAGCATATTTGGTGACAAAATGATCGGTTTGAATTCATCTTAAAACCACAAGGCCACAGCCAGCTGAAACAAACATCTTTACTTGCCTCAGGATAGAATCCATTTGTCCATACTTCATTTGTTTGACGCTGTACTTTTAGATGTCAGGTTGTTTAAGGTCTGTTTAAGGCAGACTCCTAGCCTGTGTGTATCTATGCAATTCTACATCGGCCTAATCTTAAAATAGCTTGAGTGCTTGATCTGTGCATTAGTAGCCTTTATTAGTGGATCTAAAAACGTGTTATTATTATGTGCTAAATATCAGCCTTCCCATCTCTGAATGAAAATTGTCAAATACTTTGTCAAAACAATTCCTGTAGCTGTATTTTGGTATTTAAGAATATTTAGAGATGTTGAAACATCAAAAATTCAGTTAAAGCTTAATCACATCACAGCTGTATAAAGGCTTTGCTGTTTATGTTATTTCCAAAATACCAACATGACTGACAAATGATGGACTTTATCCCATCAAAACTGTGATTTTTTTAAGCAAACCCCATTTTCAGAAAAGTTGGGAAATTTTGTAAAATGCAATAAAATCAGAATGTGATATTTTAGGCAAGCAAGTTAATTTTTATTGCACTCTATACACAATGCGCAATATAATGTATATATAAATACATTTAGAAATTGATGCATGCAACTCAAAATGTTGGAACAGAGAAATGTTTACCACTGTGTTACATCAGCTTTCAGGAAATGGGGTTGTAGGAAGGAATGAACTCTATAAAAAAAGAGAGGAGACATTTGGCTGAAAAGTGGAAAAAAAGTGGACAAAGTATGTTAAAAAGTCTCTTGAAAGGTCTGCACCTGACAAGACGTGTTTATTAGGGTTGATTATAGGATATTGTGGAAGTATTTTAGGAATGTGGTACAGTGTAAAGATTTTTTTTCATGGGTAAAGGATGTAAAGCATTTATTTACATGATATACAGATTCTTGAAGGATATAAATAAGTTTACCTCTCCGCCTAAAAGATTTGCTCTTACAGGATTGAATTGCAGTACTAACTGGTCACACTTTATGGTGATCAAAGAGCATTTAATATTTGATTACATTAAATGTAGCTTTATTTTGTTTAAAGAAGTTAAATTGTAGACATATTTGTATGCATTTGCTGACAGAAGATATTAAAGGCAGAATGTTGCCTTATTCATAGTTGTAAGCCTAGATGTACATATAAAGTGAAACACGTTTCTTGGTATATAGAATGTGTATAATTGTTTACTAAACATCAGAAGTCATAACCTCATCTATTTTCTGTTGTCTAAAGTGTTTTTCTGATTTTTGTTTTTTTTTTGAGACGAAGCAAATCCTTGCCTGAAGGGATAAGTCCAATATGTTGTAGTGGAAGATGAAGATGATGATGATGATGATGTGAAAGTAGGGGTTTGGTAGGTAGTGTCTCATGCTGGTATAAGATGTGAATTGATGGGGCAGCAATGTAACAAACCCATTAGCACTGAACAAACACAGAACCAACTAATATTCCCCCTGTCTTGATTAGGGGTTGTGAATGCATTCGGTTTTATTTTGTGATGGTAAATCAATCAGAATATAGATTGAGTCTGTTTCTGAGGAATCAGCAGTGAGTTAGAAAAGAGATCAGTCTCACAAAATGGCTCTCTGCAAAACAGTTTGCCCTGTTTGTGAGTGTTAGCCTTCAAATAGAGCTCCTTCATTACTCAGTAAATGTAGTTTTATGTGGGCTGTTGTTGCTAATAGCTCCTCTGAGCACACACAGTTACATGCCAAGCTTCACTTCCAGCCTCATTTAGGATGGAAGGACTTATACTGTGTTTTGATTAACACTGTTATAGAAGATCAGCGAGAGACTGCTTTTCTCTGGTAAAAGCAATGGGTTCAATGTAATCGCGGCAGATTCTTAAACGCTTAACACAGAACTGTCTCCCTGCATCACTGGGATCAACTGAATCGATTGTTTGTAGCCTTAATCTGTGAGCAAGAAACAACACTATACTCTTACACAGTGGTTCCCTCATTAACACTTATTACTTCCCTTCTGAAGTAGCATAGTGATTTTCTACTCTTAATGCACTCTTTCTGACTAAAAATGGTATTAACTAGGAGCTAAGCAGCTAATATCTAATATTTAAAAGAACAGTTTGCTACATCTGAGATGATTTTTTTATTTCAATATTTTTTGCTTTCTCTGCTCGTCTTTGAAGGTGTGATGGGTGTGTTAAGCCTTGTGATGTGCTATTTCTGCTCTTACAGCCAGAGAGGCCCAAAACAATCGGAGGTAGTAATGAGATTGTCCAAGCATTTACAAGTGCTTTTGTGCATGTTTGTCTTGAATTACGTATACTTGACTTTTATAGCTCACTTTCAATGTAAACTTATTTTTTATGAAAGTTATGTGTATTTTGGAAACCAGTAAAAGATGTTGAAAATTTTGGAATTTGAAAATTGGATGCGATTTTTTTTTTCCCTTTCAAAGATACCGTTTTATGTTTATTTGTGTATATATTTGACGGCCATCATTTTCAAGTTAGCTATTTTGAAATGTTGTGATGCAATATAAAAAATTGTTTATGCGAAAAAGGGCAGATTGCTGAGATGCAAAAGAGCTGGGAGTTTTTACATTGTTTTACAATGATCTTAGGTTATATCCTACAGAAATATTTATGGAAGGTCTTTCTACACGTCTTCTGTTTTTTTGTATAAAATGCAACAGAACTACACTATGAAGGAAATATTGATGTCTGCATAGATTATTATTGGTTGGTACATAATTATTATGCCCTTACAAGCCATTTTATATGTGTTTTGTTATTTTAGATATTTACCCAAGTGCAAGTACTTTATTATGCCTATGGAAATCACCATATGTATCTGCTGAGTAGCACAAATGTTTGAAATAGCATTTCTAGGAAAGCAATAACGTTATAACAGCGAACGTTTAAGTGAAATGTCTGACTCACAGCACTGTAAGTCAAACTGTATCAAACTGTGAGCTTTTTAACATCACACGTTTTGCCATGGCAACAAAGATTATGAAATATACGTTCATCTTTTCAAAATTAAGATTTACTTAAACAATGGTGTGAGACAAAGAACTGTAGTGGAGTTTGCATGTGCATGTCTTTTAACTGATTTAAGAGGTATAGGTTTGTGCAATGTATTATTTAATATTAGTTCATGTAATTTCTCTGAAAATACTTTCATAAATTTCACCTCACTAATAACTGATTGTTACAATTAAATGCCTTTATTCACTACTAGGGTATACCAATTAATACATATTTACTGAATGTATTGATGAATCTATCGTGACATTAGATAAATGTTTATGTTCTTGTTCGTAATGTCTGTAACATATTTGAGATCATATTAAACTGGACAGAGCAACAGAGAAGGCTTCATAAATGACTGTGCAACAAAATTAAAACAAAAAAAACATCTCTGTTGCTCAACGTCCATGAAACGGCATTCCGATATGTGCCTTATTAGTTAGGAAAAAGAATACTTTGTGCTTTTAGGGGATTGTTGTATTAAAACATTGAAACCACATTTGTTATTTCTCCTCTTTTTTATTTACATTATATAAACTTTTCCTTTCAAAGGTGTTTCAAGATTTAACATATGCTTTGGTCCTCTCTAAAAGTTGGGAAACACTCTCAGATCCTCCACTTGAGAGGCAGTATGGTCTCAATTAAATACTTAGATATGGTCCTAGGGAGGGATGTTTTGTAATAGAAATCCAAGTTGAAAGCCCCATGAATGACTGTCATTTTGACATCAGGTTCATATATTTCAGAAATCGCTGAGGAAGAGATTTTCCTTCAGATCATACTTCAGTCACACTTCACTAAATCACATTCGTTTTATCTTCACAGCACAGTAACAAAGACAGATGTATCTTTTTTTTTTTAACCATTCATCTAATTGCTTGTAATAATTGTAAACATGTGCATGCTACATAAGGACGTTAAACCTTGGCAATGGAACAGCTTTTACTCTCAAAGCCAAGTTTCCGTAATTGGGGAATATAGTCCAAATCACTAAAACTTCACAAGAGGGTGGAGGCCCAAATTATATGAAGTTTGTTACAACAATGCAGACTTAAACAGAACGAGGACGAGAAGGTCTCTATGGCAACTCAGTAATCGGAGAAGTCAAACAAACGTTGTGACCTCAGCCAGCATATGGTTTCATTTAGGAGAGAGGACTGGTTTTCCACAAAGTTTTATAATTTGTTTTCATAAAGCATTTCTTTGATAAGCTACACCTCTACCTCCAGCTCCAACACAACTTCACAGTTGTAGCGTCTGTGTAGTGTACACTGGTTGGCGTCTATCAGAATGGGGATGTGGGCCTGCACGCTAATCAAAGTAAGCCAGTGGGACTGAAGCTAGGGAACTTGAATATCCACAGGTATGTCGTCACATCCTGTTCTGAAGGAACAGGAAGTCGCGTCTAAAATAAGATTTAGCATCAGTCTCAGGAAACTTTAAAAAAAAAATGCATGGAAGAAAACCAAATGAATAGTTTAGAAATGATGGTAAGGCCGCAACTGCATATTCAGTGTGGTACAGTTACAGTTCACCACAACTTGAGGTTTCATGCGTTTACATAATTAGAATTAATACCAAGAAAAAAAAATTGTACTGTCACTGTCAGAACAAACCCTTGGCTACCAATGTCTGTAACTTGTATTATGTTTTAATAATTTGAAAATACTCTACGTTGTATAAAATGTTCACGATGAACGGACCAATGGAAATTATTTGTAAATAACTTTTAAATGTAAGTTGTAGCAAGATTTATATTTTCCCTTCTTGTGTAAGAGATAGGTTTCTTTACAACAGCAACAATATGTAGGTCTGTGCTTACGTACAAAAAAGAGCAACTGAGAAAAAGAGGTTGTAGCCCTCATCTGGAAAACAGCCTTTTAGCCATTAAAAATGAAAAACATGGGCAGAGGATACAAATATCCTGAAAGAAATTCCACATGTCACAACCATTTTCATATACAATTTAGTTTATTCCAAATACCTCCTGGAATTTCCTTACAGAGCTCTCAAGAGCTACACAAAGTATATGCAACTTGTGCCTTAGTTTTAAAACCGCCAAAAGATCATAACATTTGTGTGTTTGAGATTTAACATGAAGGTCAGACATGCTTACTCAGTAAGCATACATCATCAAACACACTAAGAAAAAGGCTCATTCATTCATTAGCAATTGCTGGAATTGAAACTATAAAATATTTTCTTATGCAACTGCATTCACAGACCTTATTATCTATTGCATTCAAATCATTTCCCTCTTGGCTGGAGGCTAGCAAAATAACAGTCAGTGTTGTGTAGTGTGGACATTATTTAAGCTCCCCACAGTCAATGATGACAATCTTCTTAACTGTTCCTCCATCATGCAAACCATACGACTCCATTACACCGACAGTCTCCATTCCCTCTTTTACATGACCAAACACAACATGTTTGCCATCGAGCCTGAGAAAGACATAAAAATAGTATGAAGCAAATGTGATTTGGCCTCCACTGCTCTGGTTAACAAATCAACAAATCATCAGCATCAGAATTTCTTAAAATTTCAGCGGTGGTCTCTCTATGAAAGTGGCCTTAAATGTGTACCATTCTGTTTTTGCTGTGCAGATGAAAAACTGAGATCCGTTGGTGTTTGGTCCAGAGTTTGCCATTGATAGCACACCTGTAGGAACCAAGACACGAGAACATTAGGTCTCAGTTTGCACTGGATGCATTAATTATGATTTAGTGGCCACGTTATAATCAAAAGCTCCACAACAATGAGCTGAATGTAAAGAAGAACAGAGAATCCAAAACACTAAAGCGGACTGCAGCGCTGCATGAGGGCACACATCTGGATTGGGTAAGTTATATTTCTCTACTATAATTACATCCAGGCCAGTATTACACAACCTGACACTATTTGCCCATATCAATCTATCAAGAGGGTTTGTTGGTTTAGGAACCCCCTGGCACCAAAAATGCACTATGATACATTGATGTTGACTCGCTCTGAAAGTAGGTCATTCGTTTGTGGATTACAAAATCTCTGCTCTTCCCTGCTGTGGCTCCTGCCTCCACCTAGTGGGCTTAAACAAAAGTGAAAGTAGCAGCATATACACAATCATGTTCTCTTTGCTCATTAACTAGCAGACAAGAGTAAGCTGAATCCCACGGGGCTGAACTGACGTAGCTTTGAGTCTTTGTTGTGGCATTTCTGTCAGGACTCTGGGAGTAATGGGCATGTTACATCACCTGGGCCAGTGTGCTTCAACTTGAAATTCTCGTCTTTGAATTTCTTCCCATAAATTGATTTTCCACCCGTGCCGTTATGATTTGTGAAGTCTCCACCCTGTAGGGGCAAACATATTCAGGTATTTTCTAGTGGACATTAAGTATGTATTTAATGTAAAAAGACATACTCATTAATGCACTATAGATTCATCCATTCATTATCTGTAACCACTTATTACAGTTCAGGGTTGTGGTGGGCCCGGAGCCTACCCGGAATCACTGGGCGCAATAAGGAAACCCACCCTGGAGGGGGCGCCAGTCCTTTGCAGGGTGAAACAGACCCAGACATTCAATCACACACTGGTAGGGTGACCAGACTACTGACGTACAGACTGACCAATTAAATGTTTACAGAGAAGGTTATCGACCAATAACGGTAGCTCTACAGTCAGACCGTCCAATCAGAAGATTTTAGGCTCCTTCACCACGCCCCCTTCTCACTTAAGCGAACCAATCGGAGTAGGGGAGGGCGGGACTAGTTTGTGAACGAAGCGCTTCTCGAAGTTCTATGTAAGCTCTAGAAAAACAAAATCCCGGACACTTTTAAGTCTAAAAAAGAGGACGTCTGGTCACCCTAACCTATGGACACTTCTGAGTCGCCTGTCCACCGACCAGCGTGTGTTTTTGGACCGTGGAACGAAACAGGAGCACCCGGAGGAAACTTGATATTTTACAACATTCCGTTAATTCCCCTATAAAATAATAAATAGCTAGATACCTGACACATGAACTCAGGAATAATTCTGTGGAAAACAGAGCCTTTAAATCCAAAGCCATGTTCTCCTGTACAGAGGGCTCGAAAGTTCTCTGGAAGACAAAACAGTTCATTCTCATTCAGTCGGTTTCTGAGGTAACTTCAGGCGGGCTGCATGGAGAACTCATGAACGGACTTACCTGCTGTTTGGGGAACAGCCTCTGCATTGAGCTGTGTGGAAAAAAACAGCTCTGTGAATAAATGCAAGCTCGGTTACAGTTACTTTAATCCTGTTCTACAGTAATTCCGCAGTACAGAGGGGACCACTGAAGCCTAACACGTTGCTGGGAATTGGGATAATGATAAAGACATGAATCATACCTAACCATGCGTTCACCTTGTAGTGATTCTTACTTCAATTGTGATTCTTCCAATGAACTCTCCGTCCGCTGCTATGTCCATAAAGACCAGCGGGTTCTGCGGGGGTCCTGACAGGAGTCTGCTCGCAGCGATAGCGACTGAGCTAAACTTCACTCGATTTTTCATTTGCAACATTGCGGCACAAGTGTTTCAGATGAAGCCGCGGGGGACCGGGATGTGAAAAACTGACCAAGGTGAAACGTATGTGTTTACAAAGCTCGGCCATCGCCGCCATGTGACCTGTTCCCTCAGGGCGGAGAAAAACACAACAGCGCCGCATCGTGGACGATTTATAGATTTACAGGGACGTGAACAGCACCACTAACTCAAACCACACAACACTCTCTACTGAATAAAGCAAGGGACTGCATTTTTTAAATAATCATTGTGTCTAAGAATACAAAATACATAAACATTGCAAATTTATGCTCCGGAAAATATTACTTGGTTAAAAAGGCGTGAAATAAAGAAGTGAAATAAACAGCAACAAGCTTGTCCTTTGGTACATGTTACTGACACTGGCATTGGGTGTATTTCATTTGATATAGAAATATATTTTTGTAACTATTTTGTCAATTTGATGCTTTAATTTTTAATTGAGATACTGTCTCTTAAAATGTTATAATTTTTATTAAATAAAATGTCCATTATAAATCAACTTCTGTAATGCCTTCAAATACATTCATAAATACTGAAATATTCTCAGATGTAAACTGTCGTTTTATTTGATTTTTACACTGTGCTCAATCTGGTGCAGCAGGTTAGTGTCGCAGTCACACAGCTCCAGGGACCTGGAGGTTGTGGGTTCGATTCCTGCTCAGGCTCCAGGTGTCTGTGAGGAGTTGGTGTGTTCTCCCTGTGTCCGCGTGGGTTTCCTCCCACAGTCCAAAAAACACACGTTAGTAGGTGGATTGGTGACTTAAAAGTGTGAATGTGTGTGTGTGTGTTGCCCTGTGAAGGGCTGGCGCCCCCTCCAGGGTGTATTCCTGCCTTGCACCCAATGATTCCAGGTAGGCTCTGGACCCACCGTGACTCTGAACTGGATAAGCGCTTACAGATAATGAATGGATTGTGATTGATTAAAGCTAATATGACTTAATTATATCATAATTATATTGCTAATAATCTAGAGGAATTTATTATTAAAAGTAATCTGACTGTAGGTCTTTTAAAACAAATCTGTTATTTCATGTCCCTGATTAAACCCAAGAGTGAGCAAGGAAAATGAAATTTGTTAAATTCTGCCCATGTGTTATTATTTCTGACCTGTGAAGTCTTTAAATTACCCATAACATGAAAATATACTAAATTTTAGAATGGACTTGTAGTTTGCAAATAAGACTAAACGTTAAAAACATAGAAACTCCTCTAAACCAAACTTGAAACTACAAACCGCCTATGAATCGACTGTGTATGTGATCACCACCACATTCACGCTTTGGCCATTCATATAGAGCTCTGTTTAGGCTCAAATAAAGAACATTAGAACAAAGGTAAATAAACTCTCACAAATATCATAAATATGACTTGGAGTAAATGATAAGAAAACAATAAAATACAGGAAAATGTATGATATGGACCATTTAATATTAAATGATTGCTGTCTTGTCCATCATAAAAAATATTTCAACAAACCAGTGACTGTGTTTCATCTGAATACATATTTATTAGATAAATATTAGGATGTCACAGCATCTAACTACATACAGTTTTGCAAGACTAAAAATCACAATTAGTTTTTTTCTTCTTCTGAACAGTTTAAAATATGAAATGATTGTACACAGAATGTACAAACTAAAAGACAACTGCCACTTTAGGTGCCAATCACCTCAGATTGTACCTTTTTTTCTCTGATCGTGATATCAAAATTGTACAAACTATGAATTTGGTTACAATCTTTTGGAACCACTTCTGGCACCATGTCCCTAACCTCCAAATTATTCCCCGGGATTTTTTTTCATGATGTTTTTTTTTTCTTTTGTAGCACCTTATAGAGTACACAGGTAATGGAGCAATACACATAAGCTAAATATTACACAAAGGTAAAACAAATGTGTCTCATTACCCCCCATTTCCCCTGACAAGGAGGGCTGGAAATATTTTACACAAGTGGAAAAAATGGCGAGAGGTTCCACAGACGCTAACAAACACAGATTCATTTTACCCAATTCGAGTCTGTTAGGAGGATGCAAGCTTTACAAATTCTAAATACACAATGCACATTCCCCTGGGGAAAATGAATACATTTCTGTTAACGTGTCTCTATTTGTCATTTACATATTTACATGCATCCCTTATTGTCCCCTGCTCCTGCTCTATTTTTCAGACCAGTTTCCCATCGAGACTGTGACTGAGTAGGGGACGTCTGACTCATCTCTCCGTAACCATCTCCACCTCAGATTACGCTTTCTTCTCAAAGACTGTACAAACTACAGGTGTGCAGGTCTACAGCATGAACTACACTCAACCTGAAGTGTGACCCAGTGGAAGCGGAGACTGCAGTTCAGTTTGTGTGTGTAGAACGTGGGAACATAAATGTGGCAGTGCATCATTTAAAAAAAAAAAAAGAAGATATACAAATGGATAACCACATTGTCCTGTTCTGAAGGAGTTCAAATATGTCAACAACAAACAAAAGGTCTGTACATAATTGAGCACAAAAATCGTAATACAAAATAATTTAAAATTAAAAAAAAACATAAATGGGGTAAATATGCATCTAACAAATCAGATTGTGAATGGTTTTCAGTTGTAAGCTCAAACAAGTGACATTATTGCTCCAGCACAAAATAATATATCATGAAAACATCAGAACATAATGCAAACATACAGTACATTTTGATTATTAACCAAGGGTATAAATTATTTTAAAAGGGTGGGTGGTTGGGGGCAAAGCATTTTTCTTTGTAAAATGAACACAGTATTGTGATGTGTGAGGTGTGTTGTGTAAAGTGACTCCTTTTTCTGAGTTGCATGGTCTAAGCGCCTGTGTAAAATAAATTTGGGCATTCTTTTTTTTTTTTTTAGTCTTTTTTGATTACCTTTTTTGCCCTGGGTGTGGTTTGTAAAATGTCTGGTTAAAGCATGGTTTCTGATGGTTTACAGCAAACATAATGTAAATACGTCCTCATGTGACATCTACAAATGAAGAAATGACTGTAAAAACCTACTGGACCGTACAATACCATTATCATAACTATATACCGTTAGGCAAATGCCTTGCTGGACCTGAAGATGTCTCATGCTTTGATAATCACAATATCCGCATATCACCTCGCTAAGATGTTTGGGTCACCTCCTCCCATCACAACACAGGACTTTGGTAGTACATGGCCATATTGTAATAAACGCACATACACTGTACATTTAGAGTTACAACAACAGGGGAAAAACAGTAATCATAGCATGAACAATATATTGTGCATAACCAACATAATCCTTTATGTGATCGCAGTTGTGTTTAAAATGTCGAATAGAAACGGGACAGAGGAACACGTCTGAAAGCACTGATTTAAAAATGAAACAAAACCAACACTTGTTTCTATCACGAAAACCAGGGGTGATTGGCACAAGTGCACATTAAAACACACTGTATGCAGTCTTGTCATGACTGGGTTGAAAGACATCACAAAGCCTGGGAGGGACTAAGCTCATGCATTAATGGGAAAAGAGAACCCTGGAACAAACAGCTGATAAGAGGGTTCAGGATGCTGTAACACTTAGATGTTATAAGCTACTCTTATAAATAGTGATTGCAGTCATTTTTACTTTTCAAAATGAATTGCTTTACCCATTCAGTTTGGTTCCACAGCACTCTGATGATGGAGAGATTTTGTGAAGGAGGTACAGTGCTGGTAATTACTGGATATAATCAGGCATACAGTATTTGCATGTTTGTATGAAAAATAAAACGTTAAAAATGGAATTTTCATAACACCTTATGAAGTAGTTTTACTTTGAACGGAACACACATGAGTGATAATGATGGTAGTGGTGATATATGATATGCTGTGCTAAAGGAGTTTCCTAGGAGGGCACACGTTCACATGTTCCACGTATGAGTGTCGATGGACTTGCGAATCCCACCATTAGTCTCTGATGGGGACAAGCAGATCACTCTGATGCGAATCCTCTCCACGAGTGTGATGCAAACATTCTTCCCTTTGATGTTTCCTTTGCACTCTTCCTTTTGCAGACTGCTGAATTTTATTGTGCTTTTTCCAAGTGACTGGGACAGACAAACGGTGTGGACATCTAGCGAAAAATGCTAGATGGGGGTTAAATAGGAAGCAATGGCGGTAAAGCTTGGAAGAACAAATCTCAGAGCTTGTGGACACACACGCGCCAGTTACAGGAAGTTTTTTTTTTCTATTCAGGTCTTGCTTTTCACAAAAAGAAAAAAAAATCTGAATTAAAAAAATGCTACAACACTTTCCTAGTGAGCACACAAACAGTCCTGTGTGACATATATATTCATATGAACTGATTATAGCTGCACAGTCTTTTTTTTCATATTAGTACTGAAAGATATCACTTTAGTGCCAACCAACATGGCTGCCTTACATGTGTGGAAAAGGACGTCCATAAAAGAGTGAGATATTTACAGGGTAAGAGGCAGAGGAAGGAAGAGTGTTTTGCGCTTGTAAAGTACTGGACTGGTGCTCAGAGTGCATCTCCACTCCTGACAGGCAAACATGTCAGTGCCTCGAGTAAAGGAGGATTAGGAAAGTCAGTTGTTTTCAAAGAGAGAGAGCAGATCGTCATTGCTGTTGCTTGGGAGGTCAGGAGGGTCAAGGTACGACAGTAACTCATCTGGGTTTGCCAGCTCAGGCAGCAGCTGCAGACGACAAGACAAATGTTAGAAAGCACAAAGACAATGTTTCAACTGTGAGCTTAATATCAAAAACAGCTCAGCAAATATGGCAAAAAAGTGTATTCGTATATATTTACTATATTTTAATAATAATCACAACTGGGTATAAATTCTGAAAAAAAAATCTGGTAATCTAAATAAAAACAGGAAAATGAATGACCAAGGTACGTTTATTGTGTATGTTTATTTCATGTTCATAAGGGGCAACCATAGCCTTAAGAGAGTGGTGTGCATGATCTAACCCCTTGTACTATGTCATGGCCTGGCCACTGTACTTTAAGCTAACAATACTAACATTAGCTATAGTGAAAAAAAGAGTAAAAACAAAAAAAATAACCACAAGAGCATTTTAGGGGTCACCTTACTCCACTTCTTTGGGAGGTTAAATATCTGCAAATTTCAGTGAGAAGCAGGTTTCCCAGGAAGCTCACACACTTCTACCGTAAAATGGCATGTAGATGCACAAAGGAACAAGAGGCCTAGTATTATGACTTTAATTCCTAAATATTTATAACTTATAACAGGTTAAATAGGATTTTCAACTGTAATCCAGCCCCCCGAAGACTGACAAACCATGGGCTAGAACTTTGGTTAAAAAGGTTTGAGGACCCCTGAAGTAGTGAATAACTAGACTCATTCTCCCTCTCCGTGTAACGAACACAAGGTTCATATCACAACCCACTGTGCCAAAGTTTTATTTCTGTCTGAAGAACAGAACAGCATTAACATTTAACTGAAATAACATTTAACTTTGTATCATTTGATCGCCTCGGCTTAATATCCACTGTGAAATGTAACGTGTTATGTCTTATTTTATTTATTTATTATTTTTTTAAAAGTATTTTAAATGAGCAAAGCATACAAGCTCACCATGCTTTAGCAATATTTTATAACCCCTCATAATAGGGCTGAATGATTCTTGAATACACTGACACTGAAATAATTATCGTTCCTTGCTCGGTACCCACCCGAAACTGGATAAGTGGTCACAGACAATAAATGAATATGTACTGCAGTATTTGCCAGAAACGTACAGAAATGACCCACTGCACCTGCTCCATGATGATGTTGAAACGATATATTGTGCAGCCCTACATCCTACAGAGCAGAGAAAAGAGTAAAGCATCACTCCAGTATGTGGTGTGGTTACTCACATCCAGAGAGGGCTCAGGCATATCTGCCGGCCCCTGACCCACTTGGCCCTCAGCGGCAGGGTTGAAGGACATGTCAGGGTGCGGATGGCTGTTGGGGCCAGGCTGCTGCGGTGGGGGAGGAGCTTGGCGAGGGGGCTGAGAAGATGGGGGGCCGCTGTGATGTAAAGGCTGTGCTGATTGGCTGTTGGGGTGGGGGGATGCGTGCATGCCAGGCTGCATGGAAGCATGGGACTGCTCAGCGCTCACAGGATGAGGCATCTACAGGAGAGAGAGAAGCAGTGAGTGAGGAAGTGGGAGGCAGTGAGGCACTATGTGCGCAGCCTGGAGCATGGAACAGCAATCGAGTCACAGCCAGAAACACACACACACACACACACACACACACACACACACACTGTTTGGAGTGCCACAAGAGCAATGCAAAATCAACATCAGAGCATATCACATTTTCTGTGTTTTCACCATCATACTTTTATACACATTGATGGAAACAGCAAATATTGAAAATTAATTGGAAATTTTACACATTTCAAATTAACGAAGGAAAACTTTCCTGAAAATGGTGAACAGAGCTGTTGGTTATTCTAATATAACTGTGAATAACAGTCAATGAAGCAACAATGAAATAATTAGAAAAGTAACATTTAAAATGCCTCCATTTTAAAAGTGGTGATGGAATGTTGAGGCAGTCTGTTGTTGTTAAAATAATTGATAAATTGAGTAAAATATTTGTATCTACAAAACATATATACAGTATATGCCCTATTACTCCATATAAATCAATGAATTACGAACATCTCAATATCATGGAAGTGACGCCAAACATTTAAATAGTAATCATTAAAGTGTCATTAAAATGACACATCTGTAATCAGTACAAAGGCGTTCATCTTGATCAAGTGCCAGAAATTAATATGGAGAGCATGTTGATGTTGTAAGAATATCAATTATGTTATGTTAACAGAGAGAAGGGCTTGGGTGACTCTTCGTGTTTGAATGAAAAACAAGCTTCAGAGTGTTTATATTAAACACTGCTTGACTGAAAACTGTGAGGCTGGACCTGACGTCAAGATCTGGACTTGTGCTGTCTTACCGAGTCAGGCATGCCATGGCCAAGGGGTTTTTCTGGGCCCATGAGGTTGTTGGGCACATCTGGAGGGTGGGAGAGCTGTGGCCCGTGCATGAAATCATTCATAGGAGCTCCTCCACCAGAATTACCATGGGGAAAGTCAAAGTTTCCATGGCCCTGGTAACTATTGCCTGCAAAGAAAACAGAGAAGAGCACTTGAGAAACTTTACTTCAGCCAGAGAAAGAGGTGCATGGGTCAGCCTTTTAAAAAATCTGAAGGCATAAGTCTATCTGACTGTTATGACTTTGACATAAAAAACAGTCGGAAGCTCTCAGAAAAGAAGACCTTGTAAAATGTTTAAGGCTATTTTTCCTAAGGTAGACAGAGTGAAAATTTGGAGCCGGCTGGGCTGCTGACCTCTACCTTGGCCCCCATACTCTGTGCTGTTCCCTCCATGCTGTGGGGGGAGGGAGGTATAGGGTGAGGGTCCTGGCCCCAGCTGTGCGATCATATCCATCACATTAGGCATGATCATCTGGCTGGGGCTCATGGTCTTAAAGCGTTTGGCCAGAGGGCCGTCTGGATCCTCCTTTATGTGCAGGTCGGACTTTATGGGTACAGGCCGCCAACTACACGTAGGGTCGATGGTAACCTCTTCGAACTCCGAGCTAAAAGCGAAAAAACAGGAGATTCCGTTCAACAGGAATTCTGGTGGACATGTGGTTCTAAATGTCTACTAAAGGTACAAAATGTGTCAGTCCTTAAGTGTGTTTACTTAATTCATACATACTTTTGAATGGCATTGAGAATTCCCCACATGTACTGGTCCACTTCCAGACCCTCCAATAACGCAGTTTTACTGAGGACAGAGTGAGTCGTGTTAAACTACATCCAAAGAGAAAAACACATTTTCAGTCCAACTGTGGTTTGAACATACTTGCATACGGGACACCTCCACGTTCCTCTCTCACAGTTCAGCTGCAGATAGGATTCCAGATCAAAACACTGTGGGTGAAAGGCATACGTTATGGAAAAATCTATCCTGATAAGGAAAGACAGAGTCAAAAAATAAAACAAATGCTCCATTAAATATACATCTAATTTTACATACGTTTAAAATATGAACTGATATTTAATTATATAAAACGGGATATATTTTTAGGAGCAAAAGACTGTACAGAGTATATTTAGAATGTACTGTCATTGTCCAGTTAAAAACATATATCTCCCAAAACAGTAACTTTACAGGAGAAAACCTTTCATTGGTAGTCTAGTACCTAGCTTTCATTAGTAGTCATTGTAAAAAGATTTTATTCCAAGTAATTCTGGAGCTTTTCTATTGGTCAAATCATCATGAAATTTTCACACGATGTGAAAGACAGCTGCTGTGCTCAAATAATGAAGAAAACTAAAAACTGGCAAAAATATAGATACATCTTTTTAATTGGACAGCAACAATATATTACATTTAGACTTAATTTAAACAAATTAAAATAATTTCCTAACCAACTGCAGCCATTTTGACAACAGTTTGCAGTTTATGATTCCTCCCCAGTGGAACTTAGCCAGCAGACTTGACTCCTTTCCCTACCTGCACATGCTTGCAATCGTGTCCCCGGGCGGGCAGCTGGATACGCCGGAACGTGATGGGACACTTGAGAGACACTTTAATGGCTGTCTGCTCCACCCCATCCTCTCCATTCAGAGTGGCGTTCCCAGAGGATGCTGCTACGCTACTGAAATTCCTCTTTACTGCACACAGAGAAGAAGAGTCAGACACTAGCACATACAGTAAGAAAGTTCAAGTTAAATTGTATTATTTACATACACTGAAATTCAAAATGTGATTATTTACATACGCTGAAACTTCTAACGAGTAAGTGGACCAACTCAGAGGCAGTAAAAACACTGACCGTTTTCTTAGTGTGTACAAACCAAGACTCAAAAGGGGGACTATCCTCTCCTGGATTAAATTAAATAGCAGAATTCTGCATTTATATTCACTTACACGAAGGACGGCTGGAGAATTCTTACGGTTGGTAAGTGGAGTGGTGGGCACGGCCATAATTTGACTGTAGCTACACTATATTTTTACTTTTCTAGCCCAAGAAATAAATACCAATATTTTCATATACCTCTATTACAAAGACATATACATATATGCATACATATACACACAGAGCTACAGATTTGAAATCACAAAATTAGGCATTATTAAAATTCAAGTTGCATTGTGTGAGAATTTTTGGCTTTAATTCCACGCACAAATGCGTGAATACAATTCACCAAATATCACTGATCGTTACAATACTGAAAGTTGAGGATGTTTTTAGTTTTAGAGATTTTTTCTGAGAAGGCGTACTGGAGTGTGGTCTTACTTTTGGTGATACAATGTTCTGCAGGCAGGAGCCTTTTCTTCAGTAGGCCCTGCAGGACGGATCTCACTGACGGCCTGTGCACCAGCTGCAGCACGAACAAGTGCGACTGGAACAAGAACAGACACGTGTTAACACACACCAGCGAGCCCCCCACATCATCAAATCTCTGCATTAGTGCCCTGGGATAATGATATCTCTACAGTGTGTTTGCTTTTCCAGCGGAAGCCCTTCGTAACCGATACCAGACACACACACACACACACACACACACACACACAGTAGAAGATCCTACACTAGCTGCTCAAGCAAATCAGTGTTATCTCATTTAGTATCATATGTTATACAAGAGTGCTCCAGCACTGCCATTAAATGAGACGATGCATTATTCAGGAACATGGCCATTAGTTGCAGTGCAGCAGTACTCACGCAGCAGCAGGCTGTGACTGTGATCTGGATGGTGTTTCTCCCTGGCTGACACACGTGTTTTAGGTGCAGGGGTTTGTGGGAGGTCTTGTTGTCTCCCCTCTCGATGGTCAGTGGGGTGGCATTGACGCTGACCTGAACAGACGCTGGCCAGTTTGTGTTCATCTGCCGATCCTCATGGTGGTAGCACTTAAACTGAAGCTCCAGGTCAGACCTGACGCAAACAATCGATTAACTGCTTAACACCAAGTCACTCGTTTCATGCTTAAATTGTTAAATGGACAACAGTGCACTGAGTTGAATGTTCATAGTTACAATGGTGATGAACAATGCATTGTCCGCATTACAGGAGTTTTAATGTCCTAACTAATAGTCCTGAAGAGAATTTTCATCTTTTTTTATGCTTTTTCATTTATCAAACCCCTAACAGTCAGATATGCCCCCCCTGAAAAAACATCACATATTTTCAGATAAAGCTAATGAACCAGATTAAAAAAAACAGGCCCATATCTCAGAAGTTTAGTATAAAAAATACGCCACACAATATGAAAGTGAGTATATATATTCAGCTCATTTTTCAAGGGTTATCACTCTTTCCCCCAATAGTCAACACTGGGTTTCATATGAGCCTATGTTCCCCTCACATACAGTACGTGAGCTGAAAATACAGAACATATTTAATATTTACAGGTGTTTATTACACATCCCACACAAAGGCAACATTTCGAAAGATAATCTGCTTGAAATAAGGACACCTTTTGCCATTGTTAAGAAGAGCCTCAAAGCTGTCCTTATTATTATGTAACACCCTTTACTCACTTTCCTGAAATTGTCTCCCTTGTTTGAAAAAGCATGTTTCACTTTAATAATGATTTGTTGCCTGGAGCGATGAGTGTTAAAGCCACAAGAGAACAAAAAGCACTGGATTTGGCATTATTTTGATGATTAAATCCAAATATAATGAGCCATTATTGTGTTAAGTAAATTTAAATATCAAAAAATAAAACAAGCCTGACTGTATCCAACACATTTTTAGCACATCCAACACAGCCATTACATAACTTAAAATGAGCAGTGTTGCAGAATCCCTGACGTAGTATGAACTACAACACACACCTCCACATGAGGGTCTGGTGGACGGAGGGACGCAGATGGAAGACATGGTTGCTGACAGCCAGATTGTGTTCCAGTCTGAAGGGCTCCAGCACCACTCCGTCTCGCACGGGGAAGGTGAGCCGCAGCTCTTCGTTGGGGTTGGCTAAAACCAGCACAAATCATTAAGTCACACATACACATAATGTGTCAACAGGGGAGTCTAAGCTTGTACTTTTAAACAAGCGTAAACAGCTGGAATGCCAAGGATTATGTCTTTGGAGTCACAGGGTTTTCCACTGAAATGATGATACTGTGACTGAGTATTTACTAAATACACAAGCAGCAGGACTAAAACAATTTGTGGTCTTATTTCTGTGGCACTCACTTGGTGGAGGAGGCAGGGATGTCATGTTTGGTTTCATGTCAGGCGGGAACGGAGGCTTGACGTCCTGGTTGGGTGAGAGATATGGAGGAATACTGCTTCCAGGAGTCATTGGAGGTGTTGGGTTCCCGGGAACAGGTGAATGAGGGTAGTTCACAACTTGCCGAGGAGGCTATTAGAAAAACAGATAAAACCCAAAACATCCAATCAATGCATATTGATACTGAGGTATCAATAAACCAAAACAACATAAAATTAAAAAAACAGAGGTAGAAGAGACAGGCTTACCCCATTGCCTTGACTGTAGGCATAACCTCCACCAGAGAAATTGTTATTCTGACCGTTAAATGGCTCCTGCTGTAGACCAAATAATAACATGTTCAGGTGCGAAATCAAAATTATGATGGTAACTCTATTACGTGTCCAGTACTACCATGTTTACCTTATAGTACTGGCCCATGGCCACCCCTGAAGGTGGGTACTGGCCAGTGCCCTGCTGGCCTGGCATTCTCTGACCAGGGTAATTGGGTGAGGGCAGTGCTCTGGAGGCATTAGGGTTGGGGTACTGCCCTTGCTGGTTAGGAAACTGGCCATTAGGTCCAAACTGCTGGCCCCCATAGTTGGGCTGAAGAGAGAATTTATACCCATCATTGCATTACATTAATAAAAACACTAAAACAGCAATTTAATGGAAGCTGATAGAAATGTTTGTTACCAACATCATGTACAGTACAACTGTTTACACAGACATAAAACTATACGTCTCATTGTTACAAATAGTAGTAGCTCTTTAATAGCATGACATTTGTCATGACCAAGTTTGAGAAATGAAATAAGCTTCATCACATTCCGCTACCATTCTCACCTCTCCAGGATAGGGCCTCTTGGTGCCCTGCATGGGCATGGACTGGGGCCTAGGGCCGGGATAGCCTTGCTGGGGCATCCTTTGCCCATGACTTGCAAAGGGTCCCATCCCTGGAGCTCGAGGCTGGTTCATACCCATTGGTGGTCCGCTCATGTTGGAGCTATTTATGCCAGCTCCCAAACCGGCTGGGTTCATCCCTCCTCCCATGGCAGGAGGGCCCCGGGGTCCAGGCTGGTTCATGAACTGGCTGTTATAACCTTGCGCGGGTCCCATCTGAAACGAGGAGCACATCTGGAGAAAAGAGCGAAATGAGATTAGTGGATAATTGAACTGATAGATTAGCAGCTCTGTTTCAGTCTGGCTTCGTGCCAATAGATGGGCTGCATGGACATTACCCACCTGGCCGTACTGGTTCATGTCCTTGTTGGTCTCCTGCAGGGCAGCTACCGTGGCTGTGGCTGTGGCTGTTGCCGTTGCGGCAGCTGCAGCAACAGCGGCGGCGGCAGCGGCAGCAGCAGGCTGGGTAAAGTCCGACGGTGGCCGGGTGTGAGGGGGCATGCCTATACCACCTGGAGCATTTGGACCACCCGGGTAGCTGCAAATAAAAACAAAATACCAGCTTAACTCAACTTACTGGCAAACAACTAAAATACAGTCAATAATCACAATATTTGAATGCCTTCCTTTTAGATAAAAAACATAATAATAATTATAATGTACTGATCACTGTCTCTGTATTAGATCTCTAGATACTACCTTCTTGATCATTAAACTCTCTCTGTCTGCTTGGCACTATGTGAAGGTGATATCATCTCTTTTGAGAAAACTCCTGGAAGTCTTAGATCCCTGAGCTAAGTGTTGGCTTGGCATCATAATCAAATATCAAATATCACTAATGGAGGACTCACTGCCCAAGTTTATTGAATTTCTCAGGGAATCGAGCAAGGAAAGTCTCCTCTCTCTAGACAGTATCTTCCCATCAGAGTGTCTGGAACTGCTAGGCTGATTTGTCAATGCTAGGGCTTTGAACATTCACCTCCCACTGAAGCCTCCAGCTCCAGGGTGTCCAGCTCGTCCGTACATGCCCTGCTGCATGTAGGCCTGGTTGGAGCCTCCTTTGGCTGAGAACTGTTGCTGTTGGCCAGGGAACTGAGGAGAGTTGATCCCTGGGTTGCTGGCCGATATGCCCGTCCCTATTCCATTGCCCCCAGGGTTCATGGGGTTGTTGGTGTTGGCCATAGGGTTACCCAATACCTAAATCAAAATAACAGGATTACAAAACCTTCAGCTGTCATTTAGCTGTTACTAAATGTGAAACACAGGTCTTGAAATTGGAGTATTTAGAATATTAGCACAAGTACTATTTGCTTCCATGTCTCACCTGGCTTTGAGATGTGTTGGTAACCCCCCACACCGTCGTGACCACCGATAACGAGCCTGGGGCCTGGTTGGTGTTCTGCTGCCACGGAACGGAGTCATATGGAAAGGGCCCATCACTGAAAATCAAACAGCAGCATCAGATCAGTCAGCTGACATACAAACTCCTCATACTGTATCTAGGATCAGAAAGTTCAAATGTCTGCTTTGTACACTGGAGCCTAAAGCACTGAGGGGCAGCTTCAGGGAGGTTTACTGCCTTGTGGAAGAATTCTCTGCTGAATGGAGGACATTGTTTTCCATGGAATCGAAGCTGCTGGATTCGCCAGGGAGACTTTCTCTGGCAACCAATCACAGCTCAGGCATGGGATCCGAGCACAGAATGTTCTATTAAACATAACTTCATTGAGCTCGTGCTTCTCCTCTGCTTGGACACCCTAGAGGCCCTTTCTCTGGCACTCTGTCAACAAGCAACTCCACAGGCCCAAATCCTTTAGTGACTTATTTAGAGCAAAGTTTAAATGAAAATGAAGCATCACTGAAATGTTTTCCTTCCATGCCTTGGAGTCTTGAGATTGTTAGATGACTTTGATAGCCAACGGTGATTTAATGTTTACACAGCACAGATCACAAAACCTTGACTGCTGGTGTCTTGGAAAAGACTGAGTACAAGCTATTGGTGGTAACAGTGGGAGCCAAGTAAATGAGCAGTCTTTAAGTACAGTTCAAGTGCTCTGTATTTAAAAGGACGTCTCATTTCGAACAGGAGTACAACACACTGCAAGAATAGCTTTAAGCTTAGTGTCCTTGTTCCGAAGCCGAAGCTCTAGGGGCAACAGGTTCAGAGCAGTGGTTGTCACAGTGCTTGGAGCAAGTCCAGAGAGAGGCAGGCTAGCCGTCTGCAGAACTGGGCTTTTGTCTGGCCAGTGTGCACTGACCTGTGGGAGAGTGAGGGCTTCATGGAGTTCATGGGCGGCTGCATGGGCACTTTGCCCTGGGGCTCGCTCTGCCGACTCTTCTGGTGCCGCAGGAGAAGTAGTCGACCCAGCTCCTCACACCAGGATGACAGCAAAGCTACAGAGAGAAGGAAAGAGAAAGACTGGCATTAATCTACAGAACCAAGATTTATAAACTTAGCTGAAAATCTCTTTTCTTCATCTGTATAATCTGTGCTAATAATATATGTTCAATTTATGTTTTAACGGATCTATTGTGGAATTGTGATCAACAATATATTTAACGACTATAGCCTGGATATTGTCTATTTTAAGGAACATTGACCAACAGCATTTTGCATTATAATTAACTATAATTATTCAGGCTGCATGTGCAATGCAGTTCCAGATTCTTTAAGATGTGATTAGAGCATTGCTTTTTCATGTCAAAATACTGTGACAAATACATTGTGTATAGGCAAAGTGTCTTTAAGGATAATAACATTATATTTTTGCCCCATTGTCAACCACTTATTCCCAGAACTAATAAAGACACTTTTCCCACACACAGCTCACAACCTGCATTTTCAAATTTTCAAATATAAGACTGTAACATGAAACAAGTACAGCCATGTCTGGAAAGGTGATGAAAATAAATCAGCTGGAACACAATCTAGAGAGACATGAATCCTTCACTGACAACAAAAAAAAAAAAAAAAAAAAAAAAAAAAAAAAAAAACACGCTTTAGCAGTTTTGAACCTTGACCACCGGAGGGCAGTGCAGTCCTGTGTTTTCCCGAGCACTTAGGGCCATGTCAGCATGCCTCTCTCAGGATCATATGCTTTTCATCTGCAGTGCATAGTAAGCAGTGATCCTACTACAAAAGACTGCTCTTTCCTTCACATGGTGGGAGGATGAAAAGGCAGATAGGGAGAGAGGGGGGTGAGAGAGAGAGAGGGAGAGAGAGTGAGAGGGGAGATGAGAATCAGAGCTGAAGATGGTGAATCATGCAAGCGACGAGCTATGGCAGCACTTCACTGCTTTTGGGAGATGGGGAGTAAAGTCTTTTGCTATAGTGATGGAGTGGATTGAGAAAGGCAGGTGTTGGCACACAGTCAAATCTGCCAGTGCTGCAGCTAACCTACACTTCCATAGCTCAGTCTCCTAGGGCTCTAGAGTGGTCTCTGGACCCTCTGTGAGTAGTCTTTCATACACACTCTATCACACACACACACACCTGTGTGTGTGTGATGAAGAGGAGAATGAGAAAATGTAGATATGTTCTCTTCATGACGGTACCACACAGACAGAGCATGAACAAAAGGCATGAAGTGCATTGCTGGTGCAGTCTTTCTCCACCATCAAATAGATTCTGCAAAGGGACCCCATAAAATATTCCCTTTAATCCAAAATGGGTTCATCCTCTGGAACAATACCCCTCTTTCTTCCCCGAGACCCCTCAACGGAGACGTCAGACAGAGAATAAAAAATGCCCTGTGCGCTTATTTCAACACAGGGGGTGGTGTTAAAGAGTCTTTTTCTCCTTGTCTGGGGAGACTGCAGCTCCAACGTTAGTGGCTGAGTGTGCTCTCTCTCTCTCTCTCCCTCTCTGAGACAGACGTCTGCCTTGGCTCTTTCCTCCCTGTATCGATCAGCCAGTAATGACTAATAAGACTGCTCAGCTGTCTCCAGTGCCCTTAATGCTAGGAGAATGTAAACGAGCAAATACGCGTCTGACAGACAGAGAGGATCACGCACGCAGAGCACATTTTCACCTCCATCTCAGCTTTATCATGCACACTGCTTTCCATCTGACCTTCCTATAAACAGTCTAAAGGATTCCTGCTTTCTTTTTCCAGATTTCTTTTAATATTCATACAAACGGTGTCAAGTGCTAGACATTAAAGCACATGGCAGACAAATACACACAGACACATGCCAAAGTGCCAGAATATTAAAATGACTTCCCTGTTTCTACACAAGAGTATTAACAGTACAGGTGAACTCTGCCATTCTACAATTACAGACTGCAGTCACACTGTTGTTGAATGGTCAGGATTCACTCACATCCCCTAGAGAGCAGTTGTCATGTAAGTGGTGGGTCAGTCTCAGCCCTGCAGTGACACGGACAAAGCCGTGGGGTGTAAGCAGGTGTTGTCCGAATTAGAAACAGCAGTGCTGATTGAGATTTTAAACACCTCAGTGTCACTGCTGGACTGAGAACAGTCCCTAAACCAAAAATATCCAAGCAACAGCGTCCTGTAGGCAGTGTCCACAAGCACGGTAAACACTGATAAAGCACAAAATAATAGATGAGCTATTACCTCTACTGGCTTTAAATTCAGAAGGTGAAACAACAAGTTGAGCACATGAGCAACAGATGAACTGTAGTCTGCAATTGTAGAAGTGGAGTGAATAACATGTACAAAGAATGTAGAACCAAGGAGATATACACACACACACACACACACACACACAGAGAATAATTGTAAGTGTTAAAATATTTAAAAAATGTAAAATATTAAAATTAAGATCAATTTATTATTCAATATGTTTTCTATTTAAAAGATGGTGATAAAATATGGTCAAGAAATTACTATAAACTATAAATCGCAGTATATTATTAGGTATTTAATAATTTCCGGACCCCCCCCCCCCACACCCCACATACACACAGTAGTGATGTGTCGGTCGCGAACGAACCGGTTCAAGGAGCCGGCTCTTGTAAGTGAACGACGAGAGCCGGTTCCCATCTAAGACCGAGCCATTTTTTCTAAGGCTTGTCATTCAACCAATCAGAGAACACCAAGCAAGCTCCAACCTTCCAACCCTTCAACCTGAGACACTTGGTTTTCCTGAATCCCAATCGGCCTTCCAAAAAATAGTTGAAGAAAATGTTAAATCAGTTAAATGTTTGTTGACAGTTGTGGTTGTTTTAATCACTACCGTTGAATGAGTATTTGTTTATTTTATTACCCAGAAATGGATGATTATTTAATTTAATAAGCTATTTTGTAATACCTACCTTTTGGGTTCCATTGGCTATACTTCAGAGTTTACAAGTGATTTTTTTTATTAAGGTGTTTAAATAAAAATCCAGTTATTTATACAATTGAATGTGTGAGTGCAATCAGTGAGTTATTACAAGACAGACATAAAAACAATTGGCCATTCCAACTCTATGTATTATTTTTAATATTGAACAATAATATTGTTTCCATACAGTCATGTAAAACGTAGGTAATATTGTTCTGTTCCAGTGGAAATAAGTCTTAAAACAAAGAGCCATTTAGGAGCCAAAAGAGCCAGCTCCCCAAAAAGAGCCGAAATTCCCATCACTAATACACAGCAGTAGATAATATTTTCTGGTTCTGTGTTTATACAGTTTCGGTGTATATACAGTGTTTAAGACACGACTGAATAAAAGTCTTTTCAAAAGTCGGAACATGGCCTTTGTTCATTAAATTCATGCTACCCGTTTCACTAATAAGGGCTGATTCACTCTCTCCAGGTCCAGACATACAATCACAGTGAGAGCGTGTTCGTGTACACATATCAAAGGGCTCTGTTTGAAAGGGAGCACTGCTTTCCACACGACAGGCGTGAAAGCCATCCCAGCAGGTTTGGAGCGAGAGGCTGGAATCACCCACCTACTTAAATGAGAATTATTCCACCCTGCCATTACAGAGAGCTTATCTCCCTGCTAAATCACCACCTCTGCATGCTGGCAACTGCTATTTTCTCACAAAAGACCAACTTAGAACTCATATGACAGGTTACAGCCAGCCACTGCCTGCCAATTCCCCTCTGTACACCCCCCCCCCACCACCACCTCCACCTAGTGTGCCTCCTACACCTAACAAAGAGCAAGAGTACTCCTGCCTGCAATCGAGCCTCTACATTCACTCAAAATCAGCCCACACTTAAGTTAATCAGCCCAACACCTCCTATCAAGTAGCAACAACACCCTGTCCTATTCAAAAGCTTCTATTTTTTCTACCAAACATTAACTTCTCCCCCTACAACACCTCCAGGGTGATTCTGTATTGTGTTAGTTTGGTATCATTCTCTCCATCCGGTAATTCTGCATTAACCATAGCTCTCACAAAACAAGCTTGTTTATGTCTCTATTTCCACTCATCTGGTGCTGCTTTTCTCCTCTCTCTCTTTGCCATAGTCACCTGCTCCAGTGAGAGCTGTGGGTTGTGTGTTGATGAGCTGGCAGTGGGCAACATGGCTCTGTGGTAGAGTGAGTATGGCACTCTTTGTTGGCTCTGTGGCAGCATGCAGAGGAGTGCTGGCTTTATTGTGGTTTGTGCTGTGTTACAATAAGCAGTACAGCACAGTGTACTAGTAAAAATGAAGCAGGCAAAACAAGTGAGCAATATCAAAATATTTTGTCACAGACATGTGCAAGCTTTATTGTGGTGTGCTGTGATCATTGGCTGCATGTGCTGCATTACAGCAGGGAGCATTGCGCTGTGGGTTCAAGTCGTTTAGCAGTTGTAAAGCAGTTGAAGTTAGTAGCTACTAGAAGTGGACAATAGAGTATTTCAAAATAGTATATTCCTGTATTTATCCATCCTAGATATCTGTGTCTGATTTCATGTAAATCTGTGTATGGTGCCCTAGTCTCTATAGATATATTGGCACTGGGACTCTATCCTGGCTGGGCTGGCAAAAACGCTGGCAGCAGTGGCAAGGGGCAGGGAGAGCAGACACAGAACAGTGCTCTCACTGAGCCAGGGAAGCACCAGCCAGCCCCTACCAACTCCAGATAATACTGTAGTGGCCATTATGAACTACTGCTATAACAGAGTATTGAATAAGGGCTTTTTACAATGTACATGGTATGTAAAGAAAGAAAACATGCAACCGTTATTATATTCATAGCACACACTTGGCAGAAATTCTCTATTTCGAGTCAGTAATCATTATAAAATAGTATCAGTAAAATTATAGATGAGCATAGATACTAACTGGTATTACAAGGAACTGCAAAAGTATCTGTCATAGCTCATTAAAACATGCTGATAAATTATTTCAGAAGTGAGAATTCTAAACTTTCAAATGGTAGAAGATTGCTTTCATATTTTACTGGTGGTACTGGTACTACTTCTTACAGAAAAAGTTAATCCTAAGCCTACACTGAAACGGCCAACTCTGACTGACCAGAGAGTACATAAAATACAAGTCTAACTGAATTATTATATGATTATATAATTAAAACCCCCATTTCCAGTTCAGACACTGTGCAAAATGTAAATAAAATCAAATGATGTGCAAATAATTTAAACCCTATATATAACAAATACAATATTTCAAATTTTAAAAATGGATCGTATTTGCTCTGTTTGAACTTAATTCTAGCAACACCTTCCAAAAAATACATTTACACAATAACCCCATTTCATCAAAACTGGCATTTTTTATGAGTCTGATGCCATTTTAAAATCTGAACTTTCCATTCAGTAAACGAACAAAATCATCCTGAAAATGTGTACACTGCATTGTGAGAAGTCAGTGAGTTTACATGAATGTCACATTCCATCAGCATTATTATGAAGGTTATCATACTGAAGCTCATCTCACTCTGACTCTTATGAAACATGTCTTGCAGTTGCTGAAGTCGCCAGACCATTCTTTGGTCCAGCAGGACCGGAACAGGTCTTGGTGTGGCTAAATGCGGCTCTCCAGACAACTGGCAGATTGGGCCACAGAGAGGACTCTCACTACTACACTCTGTGTTTTCACTATGCCCAGTTAAGTGGCTCTGCAGTTTGGTTTAGTGGGCTGATGGCTGTCCATCCCTCCTGCTGACCAGTGTAAATCCCCAAATAAGTGAGTCCACAGAGGATCCGATCGGGTCGCCCTGGTTACACAAATCACCTCCAAATCTGGCCAAAGTATGCGTGCCTCCCCATGTTCCACAGGCTGTTCAGCCCACCCTTGCCAGTGCCCAGCCCCAGCCCCTGCTTTCCCTCTTTTTTTTTTTTACTGCCCTTTGCTGCCTCGTTATGAGCTTTTTAATTATGATGCAGCCTTTCCATCCGTAATAAAACAGAGATTGCAACAAATAGATGTTGGTGTAATGGAGAGAGGCCAAAACGAACAAAGCCATCAAAGTAGAGGACTCCACTTGACTCTATAATCATAGCCTGGCTGTATCAGATAGCAGACTTCACCCTGGCCCAAGCACCCGTCCCACCGTGCCAAACCCAGCACAGCGTCTTCTCCCTGCACACTACTTATTCATCAAATGTATTACGGGTCTGCATGTGAGGAGGCAGGCTGTGAGAAACAGGACTGGTTTATGAAAAGGTGTTTAAGAATTATAAAGTGGTGCTGCCTTCACTAGATAACATCCAGCTGTTCCATCACAAGCTAAAACAGGTCTACCTCTATGTTACTTATTTAACCACAGACATATTCTTGATGCCTTGACTAAAACTCCCCATTCCAAAGAGCCCATATATTTACATACAGCCATGTATTTCGCCTATAACAGTTTAGCCCTGGGCCCTGAACTCAAAGTTCAGACAGCAGTAAAGTGCAGTCAATCAGACAACGGTATTTTACATTCATCAGGATTAAAGGTGTAAAAATAAAAAAGTAAAGCTCAATGTAAAAAAATCAGCCAAACTCACAAGGAAAGAGCGTGACTGATTCAGGTTTATAAAGCTCCAAAGTGGACCTCAGGGGAAGAGTAAAACAGAAAATAATTTTGATTTCAATATTGTCCCTATAACATTCAATGGGACCTATGAAAAAAAAAGTGCACATAAATTTGCAGATCCGCCTAACGATGCACAGATTGTGAGATCAGACCACCCAGTCAGCTTTTGTGCAGTCTGCCTAGGTCTGAAAACATGGAATAGGATAAGTTGCAGAGTACAGATACATTGGGATTGTCGTGCCCCCTCGTCTGAGCCTCTCCAATCACAGCGCTGAATCCATCCATGTGGGGGTGCGACAGTGTAACAGGTTAAACTGTGTAAAACACGTGAACAGGGTGCAGATATAAAAGAGTACTGATTAAACATGGCGAAACTAAAATGGAGGAGAAAGAGAGTTCATTAATTATAAATTATTAATATTTAGCTTTTAAACGTCTAAAAATATCAAGAAGCTCAATTAACAGGAAAAGAGTATAAAAGTGTGTATAATCCATGTGTAGGTTTCAATTTCTAAGTCACTTAATTTATTTTCTAATATTACTATTGCAGAGTGGACTCAAATTAGAATTTCCGATAATACTCCACCAAAGTACCTTCACTCTCCCTCAAGCCCTCCATTCTGCATGGCCAGGGCCCTGCTGATTGCTCAGCTGGATGAATGTCAAATCTCTGAATGTTAAATTCAGCTCCTCATTTCTGCATGACCACACTGAGCATAGCACCATCTCCAATACTGCTCAACACTAGCCCCTAAGCCATGTGTTCTGCTAGTGGATTAGAACCAGGCCATACATTTAATAATAAAATAATTATGGTGTTGCCGTATAATAACAGCTTCTGTTACTGGGGTGTTGTTTTCACCCAGCTGTGATCAGAGTAATGATATACGAGGCAGCTGATATTCTGCAGTGCATAAGTGCCGCACTTGACTTTAGTGTGTGTGAATAAGGCAGCAGATGATGTGTCTTAACAATGAGACTTCAAACCATTTTGTGTACAGTGTAAATATATCGTGTGTGTGTGTCTACTACTGGAAAAGTTACTCCAAATTCCTTTATTCTAAATACCTCAATCTGTTAATGGAGGTCTTTCCCAGGCAGTGTAATCTGCTTAAGAGAACTCCCCAGCACAATACTAAGAGAAGGAGATTTTGCTGAAGATTTGTATGCTCAGTAATACCAGACCACATGGACCAGTGCAAATCTTGTAGACGCCAGTGGTTGTGAATTTAACAAAATGCTGGTTTGGCCAAATGAATTACTGTCTTGAAAGAAGATGTATTATAAAATTATGATGATATGTCTTCTCAAATTATGACTTACTCTTTGACTGTGCCTGACCATCCTTTGCTGTTCATTTTGGTCACAAAGCTGATCTATAATCATACAATATTGAAATAACTCAATAATAAAGGCCACTTGCATTTATTTAATCATAGGTTAGTGCTGGTTTTATAGCATGGATTTTGACTATTTAACCACATTGTAGGTATCACGTTGGTGAATATCTGAATTTATGTCAGATATTTATCTCTAATAAATAATAGATAATATTAGATCTCATCTGTGATATTACACTGAAACTTGAGGTTACAGTTTTTACTGAAATGTACAGTGCACACTCTTGTCCCTACGCTTTCTTTTCTTTTCTTTTCTTTTCTTCTGATGTCAGAAATAACACTGTATTTACATCTATTCACCTACTCACCTGTCAGCAACAGGTAAAGCAATGTCACTTTTAAATGTGTAAAATTTCCATATTGGCCATGCTTTTATTTTGAATATATTTTTCCAGAGTATGTTCTTGTGCTGCATGCAACCGTTTCAGTCACCAACTTTGATTTTAATATAATAGCTATAATAACTGGCCACAGGGGTTGTGACATGTTTGAACACTGATTTTGGGAGCATTAACAAGCTTGCCTCATAAACCTTCAATTGTTTTCTCACTGAGCAGATCACTGCTTTGGCAACTCAATGAAAATAATGCAGACTCATTTAATGTGGCACTGTTGTGGGCCAGATCAAAAAGAGTAAACACCCTGTGTGAAACCACTGTTCCAGTGCGAGTAGTGGATGGTATGAGTGTGTGGAGTGATGGTATAGAGGTAGTGGTTGTGTGGCTGTGGTGTGACGCTGTGTGGAAGTGAGTAGCAGGAGTGTGCTCCCAGCAGCACTCTGCTATTAACTAATGACACAGTGTGGGTCTTGCCTTACAAGGAAAGCCTATATACTAATTAAGTGCAGGACTGATCCTGAGCGCCGGCTGCATGCATGCAGCGGGAACTATTAACCCCAGCAGAGGCTACTGGGGCACTCAATGACCTCCTCTATGACCACTGATGTAACTGCTCAGGACAGCTCTCTCGAGCATTGGGCAGCACACACACACACATGCACATAACACACACTCTGGGGGTTGGGTGTGTTAATGCCTTCTGGCTACTCCAAGGTAATTCTTTTAAGCCCTGACATGAATGTACCTCAAAATGGACCAGCCACCCCAGAGCCCAGATCTCCACATCACTAACTGCTCATTGTGAGAAACAGAAAACTCAACCAACTTCTAAATATGAAAGTATGTGTTAATAAAAGCAAAAAATATATATATTTCTGCACATTTCTTTAAAAAACTGAAAGCAATTTCTTGCAAAGGAAGGAGGCTGTCAAGGACACTAGAGTGGACAGCAAGAATCAACAACAAAAAAAAGAATTTAGATGCTGAGGGTTATGTGTAATTTATTTGTAAACTTAATGTTTTCAGGACTGTTTTTTAACCCTGAAAAATAAACAGTACATCCCGAATGGCCACTCTGATTAGAAAATATGCTTGCACTCTACAATAACAGACTCTGATTTCTTAAGCAGAGGGGGCATATTACTAACATGCTTTATGATCATTGTACATCCATACAATGTAATTTGACCCTTGCCTTTAACCCATTTGTGGCAGTGAACAAATACACATTTACAGTAGTGATTAAGGACAGAGAACACACATAACGGAGCAGCAGGCAGCAATCCCAGGGAGGGAGGTATTTTGGGGGTTAGGCACCTTGTTCATGGACATTTCATGGATGTTCCTACAGGTTTTGGGGATGAAACTGGCAACCTTCCGGTAACAAGCCTGCTCCTCTAACCATTAGACCACGGTTGCCCCAAATTCAATATTAGTTACTATCTGAGCTGGATGAGAAAGTACTCTTACTATTATAGTTCTATGGATATAAAATCTAAGTTACTTAGGATAAGCAGACGCACTAGAAAAACCTATGGAGTTGAATATTCAAAAAAAACAAAACAAAACAAAAAACAATCACAATGTGTACAGCATATGATGCATTTGATGTAGAGCATATGACGCTGAAATGGTCATTCCACAATTTTAAATGTTAAAAAACTTTTCTGCTTGAAGCAATATAATTTTCTGTATATATTTTCTATATATTTTGCATTGTATTGTATGTCTTACTGTGTCTGCCTGTAAACAAGACTTGATCTCAGTGGGTAATCCATTAAAAAAATGAAAATGAACAAACACGCACTGGGTGACAACTGCTATTTCACTTTTAATATGAACAAAGTATTATCTTTTTCACTGCCTTTAAAAGGGCACTTCCCTACAGCAGAGCATCACGGATGTGTTATGTTTCTGACAATATCAGCTTGATACTTCTTGAATTGACAAGTAACAGAGCACAGATTGTGTTGCTTCAACAAAAGCAAGTACATAACAGTGAAGTGAATATCTAGGATGAAATAAGATTTATTCACAAAAATGGCATTAACCAGAGCATCACCAACACACAGGCCAGCCCCAGAAGTGACACACACACAGATGGAGGCTTTACTTAAACGTACAGAGTACGATGTAAACAAAATAACATAAAAAAGACAGGCTCTAAGGACTTGTCTGTGGTACTAAGTGAGTGAAGAGTGCCATTGGGGAATATGATCAAAAACATAACAGAGCAGCACATGCTTCTGTGATACAGGTATGGACGCCCATTTAGCAGCCAATGAGCCACACAAACACCTCCACAAGAGAGGAAGCACACTGAAAGCATCTGCGTCACTGTGACTCAGCTCCTGTGACTGCTCACAAATGAATAACAAAATAAATTTAAAAATAAAATAAAATAAACAAACTGAATGAATGTCCAGAGTGACAATGGAGAGAGAGAGAGAGAGAGAGAGAGAGAGAGAGAGAGAGAGAGAGAGAGAGAGAGAGAACTCTCCACTGGATGTGTCACACAAGCCAAATGATGCTAGAACACAGAAGAGTACCTGAGTCACTTTGACATCTCCTGCAGGTGTTGGTTTCTGTAGGGTTCAAATTCAAAATTTTACTCTGGGGGCAAAGCAACGTCAATAAAACAATGACAGCATTAAGAAGAACTCAGTTAACTAATGAATGAATCAGTGACACACAACTACCCTTGAGCACAATGAGGAAGCCCTATGCAAAATAATGAGGAAGTGCTCACTAAGGCCCTCCAAGAGGCACTTAAAAAGGTTACTGAAGATCTGTCATGGAATAAAAGAATACCTTCCACAAATTTGGCAGTTATCAAAATGTATCCAAATTATGAATTCAGTCTCCTAAGTCAATATTCTGTTTCATGTGTTTATGCATATAATGCTGTCTTTACCTGCCACAATTTCATATGAAATGTTTATTTCCTTCATTACTTGCCTTTTTTTGCAATGCTTGACTTCATGAAATGAAACACTTCATGAAACATGTTCAAAACTAAGTAAAACTTCAGAATAATTTGTGTTACTTAAATGCCTGGTAAAATTGAATTCTATTAATTCTTTGTATTAATTGAATCTAATAATTTCAATCCAAGTTTCAGTAGCTAAAAGTTTTAGTTGAAGACGTTTAAGAATGGGCCTGTCACAACAATTACATAATACAGTGCTTCCAATCTGTACACAGACTGCAACTTTTTAACGATTCCTCAGCTTTTACAATTATGTTCACACCACAGTGAACTAGATTACGGCCAATTCACGTAAATAAAAAGCAGAAAAAACATTTACAAAACACCAAAAGTTTCAAATTCCAAACTGTGCTAAAACACCTTAAGTGGCAAGTTGCTTCCTTTACAGGAAATAAGACAGCTAGACGTTTGCTTATGTGTTCTTTGACCTCTTGTAGGATTGTGTTTTAAAACAAATGAACAATTTATAAAGTAAACTGTTTATATGGCAATAAACCACCAACTAAATTTGTAGTGAATGGCAGGCCTAGTTAAGGATAAAGTATTTTTTGGTGCAACATGCAGCATCTACAATGTATACAAGTGTATATGGTATATGTATATAGTGTAATGTATATAATCAAGTCCCTTGATTTTTTTAAAGTACATTCTGAGTTAGTATGAAAGTCTAAATCCTCTTGTGAGTTCTAGAGTCCTAATGGATTCACTAACGCTGCTTAATCAACCAAGAACACCAACATCAACTCCAGCTCTACTTGTGTTAAACATGAACACTCACACAACACTGGACAACTTAGGCCTGCCTTGGCTCTATAAATATCCTGTAAAGCTAAGTGGCCGTGGTGTGTACGATAGGCTTAAAAATGTACTGAATCCCAGTCTATGAGCACAAACTCCAACCAAAGCAGAGACACTGAGCTTAACCACACACCACTTGTGAACCACACATCACTTGTGAATATCCTTATTACAGAAAAATTACACTGCAAACAATATTTAGAGTTCACACACTTTTACTGTGACAAAAGCACCTTCAGTTCTAACTATGCTGGCTATGACTATTGTCCTGCATGCTAAATTATTCATATGAACTACAGAGTGGTTTTCTGCAGCCACAGTCATAAGAGTGCAGTTATGATCATGCTACCTGAGCTACTTTTAATTTTGTAATGGTTTTTAGACTCCTAGCAAACAAACAAGAAGCGATAGACCATCAAACACTGAGAGAAGCTATTAGATATTTTTATGTTTGAGAGTCAGGAGAACATTTCCACTCTATAACAGGTGTTTCTGTTTATCCTTCAACTCTGAGAAGACACCTTAATGAGGTGAGTCAGAAAGGGCGAGAAAACCATGCAGACAGAAATGAAAATCTGGAAATAAAAATAAAAAACAGTTGCTGACATTCTCAAAACAACCCAGCATTACTGAATGTATTCGGTAATACTGGAATCATGTGAATTTGATTAAAGTTCTAATGAACTTTGAAAATGTGGAAAAGTGTCTCTGCAGCTTTCGCTGTAAAAAAAAAAAGCAAGGCTGGTGAATGGAAGCGCTAATAAAGACAAACAGTTCTGTGTAATTTTTGGCTTTTCTGTTTTTTCTCCTGATGCTAATGAATGAATAGCTTCTACCTAACTGCTGCTTTGATGGGAAATTAACTATACATTTTGTACACAATCTCGCTCTATCTCTTTTGTTTTTTGTTGTACATACCATACATAATTGGGGGCACACATGGTCTTAAAGGAAATACGGACAAGGGCAGAGTGACGGAATGGTGCTTTCTCCTCCCTTAGTATCCATGGCTGTAGTGCCCTTGGGCAAAGCTACTAACCCTCAACTGCTCCCAGGTGCTATTGCTAACAGCTCATTAATCCAGGTGTGGGTGACAAAATTCCTCAGTGCTGTGTGTGGCTTCACTCCAAAGCTTGGGTTAAATACAGACTCTGAACTTTCCCAAGGGGATTAATAAAGTAAAAAATTTTCTTCTTCTTCTATATATCTATAAATATGTCTTACTTTACACATAATATGACTTCCCATCTACAGATACTATGTATACATGCATTTTTAAGTTGTGTAACTCTCTGACCTCATGGTAGAATCCAATTATAATAGTTTTTAGGAAAAGATTCACTATATTATAAAATCTAAAAACTTACCTTGGATTGACTAGATTTTTTTGGTCAAATGTTGGTGTGATGCAAACAAAATGTTAACAAAAATATATTGAAAACACATAATACCACAAGAATTATTTTCAATAGAAGCTAAAACAACACGCAAATATTTGTTATGGATACAAAAAAAAAGGCAACAATATGACACTTTTAGGGCTGGGCAATTAATCAAAAATTAATCAAAATCAACATTCAGAACTTCTAATCGACATTATCATGTCTATATCGAATATATCAGTTATTTTTTAACTGTTTTTTTTTTTTGTTATTTCCCCGCTGTGTGTTCATGTACTGTCCCTTTAAAATCACTCTACCAAGCTGTAGTCACGTGATTCTACCCCTATATACCACACGGAAGCAACCTAAACGCAGAGGCAGACGAAGCAACTAGAGCAGCTCGTACCAAAGAAAAACACAGCTGTGGTTTGGACGTTTTGTGTTTTGACTATAATTAATACGACACTGAACAATACGAAGTCAAATGTAAACACTCAGCGACCAAAGCACAATCACACACCAAATACAAACAGAGCTCAAAAAACAAGGGAGGAACAAGCTCCCAGCAACATTAGAAAAAATATCTCACGTTAAATAAAGGAGCATATTTACAGTACAAGCCTTGTCACTGAACTATGAGGGTCAAACATACAAAAACAAAATAACTGTTCATTAATTGTAATCGTGGTAAAATGTACAATTAATCGTGATATTGATTTGCGCTCATTATCGCCCAGCACTTGACACTTTATATATTTATGTCAGTAAGTGATGAAATGGATTAATCATTCATTTGATATCATACAATATACTACACTATTTAATTTGAAAAACGTCAAACGTTTTTCATTCTACACATTAGTGTTAAACCCATAAATGTGGAGACCCCTCTGTATGTCTATATATCCGTACAAAACAAAACAGGCCTGTTTTTTCAGCTTACAGAGATAAGTGTACTTTTCAGTCTTGTACTTCACTACTTCAGTCAGTGCCTTAGACAGGTCAGCGAGTGTGGGAGAGGACTGTGTTTATGTGTTTTCATTCTTTCCCTCTATCTCCCTACTGGAGGCTAGAGTGGGCCTGCTTCAAAGCTGGAGCTAAAAGATCCATCACATCACCCTGTTCCTTTCAAAATGAACACTTCCTCTCAAATAAAGAAGGCACCCACTCATTCTTAAATTCTGAAAGAACCTGCACAAATATAATTTACTCACACCAGCGTGACCTTCATGCCGACACATAAATAAAGCACTCTGTCAGTGCTTCCTTAGCACTGATAGAACAACGAAAGATCTCTGCCGGTTCTAACTAGAATAAGAGCATTGTTAAAGCTCAGACAGGGGAGGGGCTGAAAACTGGACCATGGCCATCACCATGGTAACGGCTGCCCTCTCCCCCTCAACCCTTCTAGCCACAAATCAAACTTTCAGGACAGGACTTGGACAGGTTACACGCCTTCTTATTCAGTTACGCTCAAAGATAGATTCCTAAATGTTTTTAACTGGAACAGAACATTTACATTAAATTAAAAATTTTCTTCACATTCACACATCTCAGTTACAACAACAACTCTTCAAAGAAACATCCACTGAACAAAAGTGGCTCTCCTACAGCACTGTTTTAGAGATTTGGTCATGTTACAAATCTGTAAATTGCTGAATTAGAATGTCGTTTTAAATATTTAAATATATACATCTCAAAAAAACACAGCAACAAACTGATTAAATTACTCCCATCAACTTTTATTTCCATCCATTATTATTATTTTTTAATTTTAAAACTTTTACAACTTCCTGCATTAAACAACTAAAGTGCAAAACTGAGCTGTTTTCATGTTTTATAACATCTACAAAATGTAAATATTACATAAGCCATGTATTCCTATATAAAACTAATGTTTTTTGGACAGAAGTGCTCACAAAGCAATAAACAGCTGTCATACAGTTATATATCAAACTCTAAACTATTAGTGGACACCTTGCTATATGGAAATGAACACACATCCTCTGGCCAGTGTGGCCATGCGGTTGGGCTGTAAGAGGCTTGGGGAGCTGCTCTGTGTGTAATTGTGTGAGCGGCTGGAGCCAGGCTCATGTCAAACTGCTAAAGGACTGGCGAGAGAAAGAGAAAAAATGGCCTCAAGTAGGTCAGCTCTTCTCCTAGAGATAATCAAGCCCATTCGGACCCTCTATCTCTCTCTGTACCACCCCCAACCACCCTCTGTGTGTGAGTGTGTGTGTGTGTTTGTGTGTGTGTAAGCAGGAAGTAGGTCAAATGTAGTCAGCTGTTACAGCTCTATCATGTGCAGCACTGGGGGCTCCAGTCACGCTTTACAACTCTGCTTCCATTAGTTAAAGGCGCAGCAGGGAAGCCCTCCCCAGCCCAACGGAGCCTGATGAGAGGCTACAGTCAACACGTACAGGCAGCAGATACCACCTTACCACACAGCGACACAGGAGGAAAGCTCTCACACACACACACACCCCTCGCTTCACACATTACTGACACACAACAAACAGACTTACCAATGGCTGTGCGTTCCCTCTGCACGTCATCCCATTCTTCACAGTGCACACAGAAACAGGGCTCAAGCGGCTGGAAACTCCAGAGAAACCTTCCAAAGCTATCTAATCTCTCTCTTTCTCTTCTTCTCTCTTTTCCTCAGAGCACCATGACTCTGTTCTCTCTCTCTCTCTCTCTCTCTCTCTCTCTCTCTCTCTCGTCCAACGAGTGCACGATACACATCAATTATTCAGCGGCGGTCTCTGGATTTCCACGGCGAAAGCCAATCACAGATGGAGCTGTGTGCTAATGGGCTCCCGCTGTACCTGCCACTGGCTCCAGAGATGACGACGGCCCACAGGGAATCAGGTTAAGCTCTTCAAAACTTCACACGCACACACACAGACACACACACAGTCCCACACTGTCGGCAGAGTGACCACATGCCTGTAAGCCTTCAGCAGCACAAAAGCCACAACATGTACAGGAAGCTCTCTCTGGTTAAAGGGGTTAAAAGGAAGTGTGTGTGAGGGAGAGAGAGAGAGAGAGAGAGAAAGAAAGAGAATAAAGGGAAGCCTGTCTCACCTTGGATGTATTTGTGCTGTAATTGATGTCACCCCTCTCTCTCTCTCTAGTGATCCATCGCACCTTTTCCTAATGTCCCCATCACACAGAGATGGATGGACGAGCCCACACATTCAGACACACACATACACACTCACACTCACACACACACATATACACACAAACAAACACACACATGCACGATGTGCCACAGCCACTTTGCCAGAAGGGAGGAAAGGGGAAATATGCAGGCGGCTCACATTTCAAACTTGCAGAGGGGGGTGGTGCCTAACGTGGCAGACAGGCTGGTTCTTGGCCCTTGGCCAAAGCATCAGGAGAAGAGGGGGAGGGGTGGAGGGGGATCTCCAACCAACAAGCGCAAATCAATTCAGTCAAAGCCACGTTTCAAACGAGCGATTACTGTTATCAAAGCGAGGGAATCCTGCCCATTGGTGAAGCTAATCGGTGGGCGCTTTACATGGGCTTGTATGACACTAGCTAAATCCATCAAATCACGCTGACTAATTAAGTCCAGGTCTTGTGGTATGAACCAGCTTCAGACAGTGTTGTCTGCATATTGGAGAGGGTGACGTTAATGGGAAAATTGTTAGCGTTTAACGCTAAGTGTCTATCATGACAGCAGGCTGCTTAATGCTGCTAATTACATACATATACAATGTTACATTTTAGAAAACAGACCCCAGGCTGTCAATAGCATGCCCCCATCAATGAATTAATAAATAGCTATTTGGTGGCTGTTGAATTAGCCTTGCCTCGTTTGTTAATTAAAAGCACTGTATCATCAGTAGCTTTAACTCGGCGTGGCTAAGACCTCCATATAATTATCACCGCTATGATTATCACTGTCATCAAACAAGGAATAATTCATTTGTTCAAACAAAGCACAGAGACATACAGTATATTCGAAAGCCTTGAGGCCTACAAGGCTTCCTTCTCTAGTGCTCCCCAGCAAGATTCAAAATGCTGTGACAGGGACCTTCAATATCATGCTCCTGGTGGGTGAAATAATTCAGAGAAAGGAGAGGACATGTCAAGGCTGCAGGCTGCATTAAAGAGGTGAAGAGCTGCTCAAACAGGAACTTGAGCTTCCTCTCACTTACTGACTGCAAAGCAATGGCTCGTAGCAACTCTCCAATAACAAAGTCCCCACTGCTCACACCTCTGTGTGGATGCAGATCACTTGGGAAATTCTTAATAGTCCCTATGAGTTAAATTGCACTTTTTGTTCATGCTAATTCCAAGAGTATTTCAGGTAACGTCATCACATGGTTACACTGAAGCCACAGAATCCTTTGTTTTGGCAAAAGAATGTTTCAGTAGTTACATATAGACTACAACATAGGCACCACACTCTTTTTTAACTGTTGCTGAGCGATTTCATCAGCTGCAGACAAGCACTGGAGAATATGTCAAAACAGTGGCCTGGTTACAGGCGCATCCAATCCTGTTCATTATTTCACACTGCTTCCCTTCCTACCACAGCACAATGACTGCAGGGGTTGATTACATTATTAACTCAAGAGATTCTTCCTTACTAATTACATATCATTAGAGGTAAACCTCGCACAGAGGAAAAAATCTAAAACCCAGGGAGTGTATTTCTCATCTCTGAATAAAGTGTGAGAGCTTGGTTTGTGGCAAGTGTACGTGTTTGCATGTGACACAAAGAGGTCCCTGGGCTTGTATTTGCCTATGTATTTGCACTCCCGGCTGCTCTGTAAACCGCGTGTGTGTACATGACATGTGAATTACGGCCAGGCCCATGAAAGCAATCCTTCACTGCAGACATGGCAGATCACTCGCTCTCTGACGTCCTCCTCCAGCTGGCCTGATTTACAGCCTGCTGACAGAACTCCTATGCGGAGCAGGAACATTCTTCGCATTTGTGCTGGAGGACGCAGTTACACATCACGCTGCTGCAGCCTTGATGCACCGTCCTTCACCCTCATCGCTGCACAAGTAATGTAGCACTAAGAACGATATTTTATTTCCTTAATAACCGCCTCTTTTTAGAAAGAGTTTTTGCTTCTTGAAAACAGATGTGGTTCAGAGTGACAGTTTGATTGTTAGGTGCAAAATCAAATGAACACAATTTTCATTCATACTATCTGGACGGCACACTTAAACACTTTGTTGGTACATAACTTCCTTTAAGCTAACTTCCCTTTAGCTAAACATCTGCTAGGTTCATCTTAACTTCCTAAATTTGGTCATGAATCTAATTCTAACCTTAACCCAAACCCAAAATCTAAATTTAACCTTCAGTCTGGTCTAAACCTAACCCTGGTTCAGATCAAAAATTATTCACAGTTGATTATCAACTGTTTTTCACATATAAAAATAAATTAGACCCAATTAGGGCTGGACAATACTGCCAAAATGTATTTATTTTTCTAAAATTCGATATGAGAAATTCAGATAACAATATAAACAACTTAAAAGCCACAGAAAAACTGCCAAGAACAAACAGGAAACATGCCATCACGTCAAACATAAACCACTTGGCATTGTCAATACTAATATTTTTAAACTAACTTTAAAATTGAGGACAGTGAAGTGGGGAGCACCCTGTAATGAATTATTGTTCAGCCCTGAAGCCAATATTAAATTTACCCCCAAAACACAAACACACACACTAGTGATTAGTGGCAGAGAACATACACAGAGCAGCGGGACATTTTTTTTGTGGGGTTAGATGCCTTGTTTAAAAGGTACCACCCCCTCAGCCGGAGTTAACAAGAAACGGAACCAAAATTATAATCTGTACGCCTAAGTCATCACAACCACATTTTTATGTTTTAAAATAACCAGAAAGAGTCTTTCTGAAGTACTTTCTAATTTTGTACGACATAGAATTTTTAAATATCTAAAAAGATGATAAATATACAACACAAACAGTGGTAGCAGCCATCTGGACACAAATGTAATCCACATTTTGTTCACTTTTATAAATTTAGGGGAAAAAGGCTCAGTGTGAAAGGCTCACAGCTCAGTGAGATGTGGGAGGTATCTCTCAAGAAGACGGCTGAGAGCTGAACATGGCAACTCTCGCCCTTGTAACTGAGGGCAGAGAAAATGAAGAGAAGGCAGATGTTTTTACCCAGCTGCTATGCAGAGTCAGACAGCAGGCTGAATCATATCAATCTCTCTTGGTCTCACTCTCTCTGGAGTTTCTGTAAGCACTCAGCATCCCATTTAGAACAGCAAAGTCCCTCACTAAAGAACTTCTCAACAGTTAATGACTTGTGGACTGGTATCACAGACCTGAAAATGAGGCAACAAGGCAGAATTATTGCAGATGACAAACAAATCAGCAAATCGTGTCAGAATTCTTTCAAGTTACTCATATTACTTGCAGACACTTCCCCAATGACAAGTGTCTCTTTTCTGTCTTCATCCGCTACAACATGAGCTCGACCTGACACACGCCGCTGAGGAAGCGAAGCCGCAGAGAATCCGTTGAGGTTGTGTGGGTGAGGGAGGCGCGACACTTAAAGTACACTTAGAAAAAGAAAACAAAGCATTGCTACATTTCCAGTCACTTCTGACTTGGGCGCGTCATGCCAAAACTAGTCGAAAGGAGACTTAAAAGGCACTTGGCCGGCAGCACACCTTGCAATTAGCCTGTCGAAACATCTCACCAAGAACAATGGCGTGCTATCTGTGTTCTTGCATGCAGGCAAAAACAGGTCTTGTGGAGATGCTTTTTTATGGAAATGTGTAAACAATGGTAGGCCCTTCTGAATAGGGGAGTACAACTGAGAGACACATCCTGCCAGACAAACACATTAGCTGTCACTCTCCATACTAATGTGCTTTCTATTAAATGTCAGCGTGACATGCTCTAAGGGAAGAACAAGCTGTTGATCTAAGACAGCTGACTGCTACCACTGACAACACAACGTTCCAATAAATATAATGATGGCGGCAAGGGAAAAAGGGGGCATTTTATACATGGAAATGCAATCACATGGGCAAATAATTCAATGATCCACTGGTTTGCATTTCAGGGGAATCCAAAACTGTTAAAAAACTGCGATTAAAAAGCCAGTAAGAGAAAGCGATATGGTAGGTGTTCTGCACTCATCCTTACTGCAGTGAAACAGAGACAAAAGAGTGACTGCTGGATGTTAGACAAAACAATTATCTTATTGCCCTGCTGGTGGGGTGCCCAACAAAGCCTGGGTAAGAAGTCTCCCTTCAGCATGTAAGCAGTGTAGCTTAGACTCTCGAGTTTACACACACACACACACACACACAGCAGACAGATAGCTCCTGTAATCACAGATTAATACGGCAGGCTAATCCTACTGACAGAGAGGTCAGTATCACATCCAACCTGTCCCTGACAGACTACTCCTCACCTCCCCACACACACACACCTACCCACACACACGTATGTATATATACATGCACCTGTAGATCAGCTATTGATAGGAAATGGCAGGCTTGTATACTTTGCACTGATAACGTCATTTGCTTTATTAGTCTGTCAGGGAAAAGTGTGCTGTACTGTTTAGGCACCTGCAACGGGCAGAACATGCCACTATAAGAGTGTTAAAATGACATCTGAGAATACCCAAAAAAAGGTGCTAGAAGAACTTACGAGAGTGTCTTACGTTGAGTGACAATCAGGGTATTTTAAGTACAGCAGCTTTACCCTTTTGCTTTCAGAATGACAAAGTGCTGATATACTCAGAAAGATTTCAGAACTACTTTGACAGCCAGGTTTGGATCTCAGTGTGTTTTATCTTCTGTTATAACCCTTAAATCTAGGCTTGTTTTAATCCTGTTAGTGAGTAAAAGGTATTTATTATTTTTAAAATGTTTTGAATGGAGTGTTCATTTAAAACCAGAAGCTCTCACTTTATAGAATAAATGAGAACATGAAACAAACTAGCACTTTCAAATGCTTTATATGAGCCAGAGTTGGTTTCCGTTTAATAACCACGTGTTTTTAGACTGTGGGGGAAAAAAATCGGAGCACCCAGAGAAATACTCACACAGACACAACAACACACCAAACTCACAGACAGTCACCACGGGTGTGATTTAAACCCACAACTTCAACACTGTGTGACAGTGACACTCCCTGGTGTGCAACTCCTATCTTTCTTTTGTTAATTACATTTTAAGATTGCGATACAGATCGTCATAAATACTTAATCAATGAACTGATCGATGATCATGTCTTTGAGCCAAAGTCAGTTGACTGTAATGATGCACTTCTACCAGTAAGTATACTCTGAATTGTTCAGTAACTCCTATGTGACTAATGTATTTGTATATAAAGTGTTTAGTGATTGATAGGGCAGTGTGATGTCTAGGGTTGTGTAGAGGAAGAGCAGTGTGTGTGTGTGTGCCCCGTGGAGCCTGGGGCTGTTTGTCTGACTGCTCATTGATCGTGTGCCGCTGTTCTCAGCTCCAGTGTCTGGTGTCAGCCGACCCTCTGTCGCCATCCTGCCTCTGTCGCTGCCTTTTCACTGGGACTACACTCTCCCTCCACAGCCTCAAAGACTGGTTTAACTCCATTTAATGTGTGTATGTGTGTTTATGTGTGAGCTGGCAAATCAGAAACGTCAAGAAACACAGTGACAAAAATAAATAAAATTAAAGAAATGTGTGTATTCCCTGGTTAGTTCCCAATAACTTAGCGTAATATCCCATAGGTCTTAAACGTTCAAGCTTCCCTTCTGTACTTCTTCTGGTTCCTGTCTACGAAGAAGGGTAGGGTTCGATTCCCTGCTCAGTCAAGTATGCCATGCTTCATAAACAAGAATCAAGGGTCAATCTTCTTAAAACTAATCCTGCTTCTATGTATTCTAAGCAGTTCTGTATATGAGGGTCTGCCCACTGCCATGATGTAAATATTCTTCGCTGAGCAGGTTTAAGGAAAACAGGATAATGCTTGTAAAAGCATTTGTAATAAAATGTTAACAATATTAGTGATAGTGCTATTTTAGGAATAATACAAAATGATATAACCTCAGCACCCATCAGCACTCCTTTCAACTGTTTAAATTAGTCCAAGGCAAAATATATTTCAACATGTGCTTTTAGCAATGATTTTAAATAGCATTAAAAAATGTAAAATCATTATCCAATATAAACATGCTCCTTATTTCAAGGAAGACATTTTGATGAATGTATCATATCACGTAGATGGTAAATTTGTAGCATATCAGGAATATTGAGGCCTTTTTATTGGTCCATTCATCATGAAATGTTCATATGATGTAAAAGTTTGCCTTTTGATGAGAAAATGTTGACAGTGACAAATAAATTGCTGCTGTATATTCAAAACAAATTCAGCAGGTATGTTTCTGAGTTGTATGAAAATTAACAGAGAAAAATAGACAGAGACAGAGACTGAGAGAGCGAGAGAGAGCAAGAGCAGAGCGAGAGAGAGAGAGAGAGAGAGAGATGTGAGTAGGAAATGAGTAAGAAAGCGAGAAGCAAGTGGATGAGAGGAAGCTAAGGTCCAGACGGTGTGTGTGTGTGTGAGCGCGTGTGTGTGTTTGAGTGTTTACTCTGCCACTGTCGTCTCCATGTCTGGAGCAGCAGACGCCCTGGTGACAGAGCTGAGATGGATGCCTGTGTGATGGGCTGAGAGTGAGGAAGCTTGATCTGCTTCCAGTCATTTCTTTATGATCTACTGAAAAACAAACACAATCACTGTGGAGGGTCTCTCTCTCTCTCTCTCTCTCTCTCTCTCTCTCTCTCTCTCGATATATATATAAATAAAGACATCACTGCTCTTAAACCAGGACCTGACCTATACATTCTCTGAGCTTAATCAGGTGCACAAGTACTATCCATATCACTGAACATAAAATATTATGGTCCCTAATGCTCTGCTCTGCTTTGCATCAACAGAAAGACAAGAGAAGCAATCACTCTTTCTGGGAGGCACCCAGTGTCCAGCTGTAACCATGGTAATCTGTGCTGCTCTAAAACATTCGTTTATCTTCATTCCCAACAGCTCGCCATGTCAGGCCTTTTCCAAATGAAGTACGCACGCATGCTTCAACCCTAGTGCTCGCTGCCCATCTATCTCTGTTGTGCTGATGTCTGTTTGCACTTCACTTTGACAAATGTACAAGAACGGGACACTTCAGGAGAGCTGGGCCGAGCAGGTCACACTTTTCAGACAGAGCTGTTAACCAAAGGACACTGCTCTGCAGCTGTTTATTAGCTGCCAAACAGCGGCTGGAAATCAAATCTCTGACTTTTTGATGAATCGGACACTTTCTGACAGGACTGTTCTGCGTGCGCGGTCAGGCTGAGAACCACAGAGCAAAAAAGTGGCAGCAATGTAAAGCCTCGGAGAGTTACAGCATTCTCCTCTATAAACATGAGTGAGCAGTCAAGAGACCTTTAACAAAAAAAGATAGTTCAAGCACAGACAAGTCTAGGATAATAAGACTTTCCCTCCTATTACCCTGCAATTAACCCTTAGAATCTGCAGCCGTTGCTGCTGATAAAAGCATAGTTTTATTTGTATTCATTATTTTTAACATGGTGCTTGATCAACAACCGAAGAGCTCACTTTCATTAGAGACCTATGGCACTGTCTAAACATTTCTGACTGTAGTCTTCTAAAGGTTAAAAGAAGGATATACTGCAGGAGGAGTGTGATGGACAGAGGGAGAGAGGGATGGAGAGAGAGAGAGAGAGAAAGGGAGAGTAAGATGAGAGAGGGACTCACCTGCTGACTTTGGGGTGAACTTGTCGCGGTTGGCTGCACACACAGCCAGGAGCCGGTAGCCCAGGTCCAGGTCAAAGCCCTGCTGCGCTGCAACACGACTCACCACCTGTACAACACATCAGGAGAGTGTTAAAACTCTTTTATAGGGGAGCTTGTAGATGTGTGTGTGTGTGTGCAAGCTAGAGACTTCAAATGTCTCAATTCAAGCACTGTGTTCCTGTTCTATGTTCTTTGTTGTGTAGTGTTATGAATTTCTATGCTGGAGTAAAACCAGTCATCACATAGAAGTAATATATCTGTAAAACCTTACTTTACAGAATTACAGAAGTAATATACTAATAAAAACATCATTCAGTGCAGATTCCCTACATTGTATTTTATTTTTCAATCCTACTAAGTCGTTTAGTATAAACATTACACCTGTTGCATTTCTCTGTTTTATACTCCTTCCAAAACTGTGGTTTGTAGCACTGGATTTCTGACAGATCTGCTCCCAGATGTGAGAATATATGAGAAGGAAAACTTCCTCGTTGTCTGTGAGGCAGAACTGTGCACTCAGCAGAAGAGCACGGACATAGACACACACACACACAGCAAAGCGGTAGGGGAGCACATTGTAGTGGACTTCTCTAAACTCGCTGCTTAGCACCAGGCCCACTGAATTTTTTAGAGTCTACATAAGATATGTGCAATTAAGCTGCCTTGAAATTCTACTCCAGACCCCCATGAGAACCGTCGGAACCGGCAGTGTGCTAAACACTGTACCCCCCTTACACTGCTCCTCTCCTCTTCATACACAAAATATCTCTCTACAAAATACTCATAGTGGAGCAATTTCCTCATTCTAATGCAATCATATGAAATATTTATCGCCTTCCATGAATAATGCATTCTGAAAGAAAACAGCCACCTCCACTGATGTGGTACAGTGTTAAGGCTGTGTTGGTATTCGCAGTATTTGCAGGGCAGGACTGATGGATTTTCCCTGGAGATTTGGGAGACTGTTGCACAGACGTTCAACTGTTTGTTCTCTGAATGTTCTGTTCCGCAGAGACCTGAGCCTAGACTTGGCCCTCTGAACTCCAGATTCAAACCTCTTTCAGAAGAGACCTTGATCTGCAGCAAGGGAAAAAAAAGCTGGGAAAAAAGCCCAAAAGTTAGAGTGCAATATGAAAGGCCCTGTGCTGAGAACACATCCACCTCCACAACACGGTTCAGTCAAAAACGGTTCTCTTACAAGAATGTTAAAAAAGACATATCTATCACTGACTGCTCCAGCACGGGACTCTGGACTACGACGGTTACTGCTTTCTTTTTTTAAAACAAACATTGCTGTTTGTTTGACATCACCACAGAAAGCAAGACTTAGGGCTGGTGACTTTTACCGGCATTGATCACACATAGACACAAATCACTCTAAAGTCTCTACTCCACCGCAAAAACTAAAGTATATAATACACCACAGTATGTGCTCAATAAACACTTCATAACGATTTGTTAACTACCTTTCATTGTGTCACTATTTGATTTAAACATAAGACAAAAATACCACTAGAAGTGGATTTAAAAGAATCATAAAACAGTAAAAGTGACATACTAACCTGCGCAGACAGATTTTTATTCATGGTTCAATAATTGAATAATTCAATGATGGATTAACAGCATTCTGAAATCTGATGAATAGCATCTCTTATAATGAAAAGCCAGAGACATTTTTTATCCTGCAGTTTGCAGGGTTTTTGGACAAGCAGAAATGCAGAGTTCCTGCCAAACTTTAATTTCCCTTCTGCAACTGCATCTGCCAAGTGTATGAACCAGGCACGGTGCCACACAGGCTAGCATAGATTCAAACGGGCTTTAGAAATGTTCCCTCTCATAAGCCTTTTCCTCATAATCTCTTTTCTCAGAATGCTGGCCTGCAATATTATGTGATTCAACAGCAAAATTTCAGGTCACTGAACCAAGCAAATTCTAGTTTACAGTTTTGCCGTGTCGTTAGAAGGTGAGAGCATTGTGACAATAGCCCAAACAGCACTGAGTAAGGAGAGGAAGACGGGCCACAAAGAAAATATCCAACGTATTCCCTTTGAGACACGGGGGAAGAAAAAGCACGAGCGATTGTTCGGGCCGCAGCACTGCAGATATGCACAGGTTGACAGGAAAAGACTGTGAAACAGTGCACTCCCAGATAGCTGTCGTTGGTAAAGCTACTGACAAGCTGGATGTGTCATTTATCATTTGGTGGAGTGCTGAGCATGTGCGGCTGCAAGAGAATCGAGCTGCGTCTGCGTGCGCTGGGGTGTGGGCGGCAGAGAGAGAGCTACCTGCTGCTGCCCCAGGGGCCGTGTGTAAGACATGTCCGCATCTGTCAGCTAGCATTCTTATCGGCTTCTCACTTTCATCTCCCCATCACCCCGAACAGAGCTGGCGGGGTTGGGGGAAGGGCATGGGGGGTGGTCACTAACAGTCCATATCCACTACTGAGGATGAATGCCTACAAGCTTCCAATACACACAATACACCCCACAAAAAAGTCCCAATCAACACTAAAATATCACTATTACATTCAAACCAGGCATATCTTTAACTGATCAATACTCTCCGTATTAAGTCTAATTAAACTCCCATCCTTTGTTGAGTCTGTTTTCCTCAGTTTAGCTCCACTTACATCATTGGCTCAGGGGTGAGGTAAACGGTCGTTATCCATGAGCAGTCGTGAGGCGCGTTTTCAGGAGTTAACAAGCGGTTTGTGTGTCTGCAGCGTGGAGCAGTTTAAAAGTTGAAAATGACAACAGCTCAACAACCACTCGGAATATCTGCAACAGTGATTTGTCTGCAGCTAAGCCAGCACTCATTATTTCAAAACACATTTACTGGAGCTAAATGTAAAACGAGAACGCCTGGTTATTGCACATTTAGCAATAAGAGCAGTAGTAGGATGATTCATTTAAAAAGACCAAATATAAACTATAACATATCAGAATGTGTCACACTAGGCATATATTAATTATGAAATGACTGTGACATATATAAACAATCGAGAATGTATGATAATTTACATGAAACTGACATTTTCTGTACATTTAAAAAAGGGTGCAGTTGTGTTATCTATAAAAATATAAATACTGGACTAGGACATGGTATCAACAGAAATATGGCATTAAATTAATAAAATTAAATCTTTACAGCTGAATCCTTGTATTACAGTAACACAAATACTATTTACAGAAGAATTTGACAAGTGCATTACTTTATTACTGACAGATACAACAGACAGTGGACAATACTGTCATGCAGTTATCTGGCCATACACACGCAGTGAGTAGTGTAACAGCCGTTGAATGGGACAGAATCTTTGACCACTGTGCAATGGGTGGTCCTGTCAGAAGATCAAAGCTAGAACAGACTTCATCCTGTACTTCGAGTTCACACATGTTTTGACACCACCTTACAATCTCCCTCAACATTTTTTTTGCTCTCCTTTGATGACACAGCTCTGCGTATAACCTTGCTTTTAAGTTTGGGTTTTTTTTTTTTTGGCTTGTAAGCAAATAACCCAATAGGCACTGGAAAAGAGATCCACGATGGAATTTAATCCATATATGAACTCAGATAACAGCATCTAAAATAATTAATTAATTATTGGCGAAAGGCTATAACAGGGGTTCAAAGAGTGGTTGAATTCTTCGGGGGTTTAATCAGGGGCTTTAAGAGGTTTAAGGCCTTATTTAAAGTATAATGATTATTTTGTCGTTTACTCAATGCTCCTTCAGTTTGCCATTAAGTCCCATAATCTCTTGCCATAAGCTGAAGATTCATCTAGGGTATTTCCTCCAGCTGCTCTTACAACAAAAATATAAAAGAAAAAAAGAGGGCTCAATCAGTGAACGCAGCTGTTGATAAGACACTCATTTTCCAATATGTTTTTCAGTAAATGATTATGTGAAAAATAGACACTGCTCACAGGCTCTCTGCTGGAAATCAATGGGGAGGATGGCCTTACAGCCAACCAAGTGGCCGCTCTTGAGGCCAGTGCGAGGCTGGAGGTGCCGGTCACTGGCCTCCTGCCATAATCGATGAGGAGCTGTAGCAGAAGCTGGGAGGGGTGACTGCTTCTGCCTGACCTGTGCTTAAGTACCAGTGTCTTATCAGAGCAAAGGGGAAAGGGACAGAGTGAGAGGGAAGCCCAGAGAAATGGACTGCCTGTGTGTGTGTGTTGTGTGTTTGTGTGTTTCACAGAATGAAAGAGGAGGTAAGGTGCAGTGCCAGACACAGAATAAGAAACTGAGACAGTGAGAAAGAGAGAAAGGTAAAAAAGGGCAGGCGAGGTTAGAGTGAGTGTGTGGTAAAGGAGAGAGAGAGCGAGCCAGTGGACAGAGATGAGAGAGTGAGAGATGGGCAGAGGGCTAGGTGAAGCGTGACTTTTGCTTTAACCTCCGTCGCCGGCCCTGATAGGGGGACGGAGGAGGAGCAGCTGCTGTCTTACCGTCAGACATCCCATCAGGCTCTGCTCAAAGGGCCTCTGGAACGCTCGCGGGTCACCACACCAGTCCAGCAACTCCGTGGCTGCTGTCTGGAAATTGGCCGGGTTCTGTAAGTGCTGTGGGAGGGAAAGAGAAAACAAATAGTCATCAGTTCATACAACTTACGATAACCTTCAAACAGAAACTAAAAAAGATTGAAATACTATTGCAATTCAGTTTTACTTATAGAGCGCTTTTAAAACAGGTGTCACGAGCTTCCTTATTTGCCACATATTAAAAAAACCTGATTTACAAAGCTTCCTTACTCCAAATATGTGTAACCATGATTGGTAAGAACAAAAAAAGCTGGCAGTAGAAAATGTACAGTATGGGATATCGCTAGTATAAGCTACTATTGCTGTGCACTTTACTGATTTAATAACACTAGCAAACTCATCAAAATACATCACTTAAACCAGCAAGCTTTGTAACATTGGGCAGTTTAGTTGCTTTGGAAGCAGTAGGCTACAATTTTAAATAACTGCCGTTGTTTTATAATGCAGCGGTTTAAGAGTACACCTAATTTCTTGCAACATCGTCACCTACATTTTTAGAAAAACCTGATCACTTTTCTTATGCATATAAAATTATTGCCATAGATGTGGTCACCTACTGTTTTGTGTGTAAGATCACCTTCTGAAATCTGAACAAATAAAAGATCAAAAAGCATAAACAGCAGGCTTTAGGCCTTAAAATAAAGCTGTAAATGTCCCCATCACCTCAATCACATAAAATGCAACTCTACTTCGTTAATGTACAGTTGAGTGTTGTCTTGGGTGGCACTCAGTGACTGAGGCTGCACACTGTCTGCAAGTGCTAAAAAGGTGTTCTGACAAGTTGTGCTACCCATCAGTACCGATCCAATAACAGTTCTGCACATAATCAGACCCACAATTTTTTTATGTTTTCATGGTAAATCTGTTTTTTTCCCCGGGTGCTTTATACAGTCTTAGCTTACAGTAAATTGCCTCCACATTCCAAAACTGTACACGCTGAAACAAATGTACAAAAATGTATAAATATATAAACAAATTATTACCACTGTAATTACCTTTAATTACCTATCTTTCCCCACATACAGGGATTTAGACTGTGCATATCTCCTGCTTATACTTCTATTGGAAGCATTTTCTGATGCTTTTATCTTACTGACTGTTTTATTTAGGCGGCTGTACTTATAAAAGTACACTATGGTCGCACATCGACAGTGACTCTCACTTGTGTTGTAATTTGCAATCAGAATGAAAGCTGTTTTGAAACTGAAAGCTCCAGACAGGGCAGAGACAGTACAGAGTAGCACCACTGTGGGTCAGGGACGCAAATTCAATTGTCAAAATTTGTGGACATAAACCCTGTGTGACCGCAGCTTTATATGTCCCAGCTGAACTAGCTAATGAACCAATGTGGATACAGAATGATGCAGCTATATTAAACACAATAAACGAAGAAGCCATGATATTTATCAGAGATTGACCTGACAATCGCAATCGACTAGTTGGTGATCATTGATTTAGAGCTTTACACAGGGCCCACTTCTCTTCCTTCCTGCAACCACAACATTTCTGTTATCACCTTATCTCTAGTAAAAGCATTATCAGTGTGCTTCTGATATCATTATGTGTCTGATATAATGTCATGGTAGATCAATGTATAGGAACGCTCCAAGCTGCTAATCTATTTGACATAATGATAAAAGGCAAATGTCGAACAATACAGTGTGAAACTAGGTCTCGGTGCATCTGTTCAGATATGAGATGCCAGTGAGATTGAGCTCTGAAGCAATGCCAAATGACTGCATCAGAACACACACTGCTCAGTGTATCTAGGTCCTTACCTCAAAAGAGATACTAGGATTATGGCAGAATTGAACCTCTCTGTATTGACTGGGCCATGATTATAATCACTGTGCATTTCTTGAGGAACAGTATCTTTGTAGAAAGATGAGAACTGGCATCGTAGGCTTCTTCATATGAAAGCTATTTTTAAGTTTCTATCAGTTGTGAGTGTTTCTTTGCTGTCCTTTATCTCCAGTTTGCTTCGTCTGCATCTGCACGACCCTGTAAAGACCTGTGGTCACTTAGACCCTTGGCCTCCTGGCTGGAGCTCAGCTGTGCATTCTGGGATAGAAACCCTCCCCCCCACCCCTTCCCCAGCCCTTTAACAAAGAGCTCGGTGCTCTTCAAGGCCTCCTCACGCCACCCCAGCATGTCCTAATCCACCCTCCTCATCATCTTTTTGTCCTCTAAGATGTAATAGATCCGCAACACTGAAAGCAATAGCCAAGCAGGCTGGCAAACAAGGCGCTCGCAAGAGGCCGTGCTTTGTGGCGCAACTGAATGAGGAGAGGCTTACTCTCCTTTTCTCCCCGTTTTTATTGAGCCCTGAAATTGTTTATCCTTTCCCTAGTCCCCCCCACCCCCCCTCCAGTCCACCCATTCCAGACTGCAGCTCACAAGACATGATGAGAAATTTAAACAAACGAGCCTGCCGAGCAGCCTCTCCAGATTTCTTGTATGGAAATGGCTCCGACGCTGTTTGACCGTGGTGAGAAGAAGGCCACAGAGGCTTTAAAACTTTCATTCTGCTCAGTGACGGGTGCCTCCTCTTCTGCAGCGAAGCAGCAGCATTGTCTCGCGGGGGGCGGCAGAGGTCGCCATTGAATGGATGGCTTTGGTGTCCATTGACAAAGAGCTCATGTGACAAAGAGCCAGTGTGTGTGCTACCACACAGCTTCGCTGAATAAATCCAGCACAGCACAAGATCTACACTGACTGTGAACATTTCTCCTCCTGCCACAAAGCTGCGGAAAAGAAATTGCGACTATTTCCTAGAATGAGTAGATATTCTGAAAACACTGAGTGAACAGGACACTGATGGGAAGCCAGGACGAGCAGAAAGAAAGCAGGGGAGAGAGAGCATGAGAGAGAGAGAGAGAGGCCTTTTTGAGGAGGCGAATGCTAATGCTACAATCAAGGCCATAAAAAGTGGTTCCTTACATAAACAAACAAAAAAAATTGTCTGCAGACTGTTTATTTATGTACAATAAATACTGTTGGCTTCCAAGCAGTGAAAAACAGCATTACTTAACATGACCTCATCCTAAAAAGAGAGAGGGAGGCTGGTAATTGCAGTGTGAGTACAGCAAGTGTACAAAGACATTTTTTGCTCAAATTCTACAATACGTTGTATACACATCATTTAACCAAGTCGGCCTGAACTCAAATCTGACCTTGTTACGTCATGTCCCTGCTGATGTCGAAGGAGGATTCTGCTAACTTAAATCAATAAGATGTAAACAAAGCCGTTCAAAGGGGTTTGGTGTGAAAGGCTCACTGATACAGAAGTGTTCTGAATCAGAACTGTTCACGGTGGTAGTGAAAGGAGCCTCCTACTATCCTCAGGAGACAACACTTATCAGTACCAGAGGCCCTCCCGTTCAGTGCTTTACAGCTGCATCAAAAATGCATCACAATATTCAAGAGGAAATAATTAATTTATAAATTACAAACAGTTAAACATAGTTCCCTGTCCAGAATCAAGGATTAGAGCTGGCAGTTGCAGTGTGAGTGCAGTGTCACAAGCCTCACTGATGTGAGGGTAGTCACACTGTGCTGAGGGTCAGTGAGACAGTGTGGTTGGCAAAGCCACAGGACAGGTGTTCCAAAAGATCTAGACAAACCTGCACCTTCCCCCTGCCATGCTGACACGCTCCAAACACGACCTGTCCACCGCAGGGCCCTTTTCCTCTCTGCAATTTATCAATTCTTAGGCACAGTTACTCACATTGCTGCTGTAGGCCGCCGTGACTCCATGCAGCAAAAGTCACTGGAGAGCTTCCTATTCTTTAATACGAGCTAATAAACCTTCTACAGGTTTGAGTGTAATACACTGAATAAAAAGCTGATATGTTAGAGCTTATACAGGTATGACAGTAGCATCATCATATTACATAACATATAGATGTGTTACACGAGTTAAAGGCCTTCTAAGCTTGGCTACATCACACTGCTCAAAAAATTATGAATGTTTTAATTCCCTGCCAATTTCATTTGAACCAATCAGGAAACACTTCCATAGTAATGAATGGGTTTATTAACTCTTGAAATCTGAGAGTAGACTTTACTGCACTTCACCTATCACCTTCATAGAATGTTAGGTACAGTGAGCGACTATGAAACAAAAGGACCGACTGCTAGAAAGTGCTAAACAGGGTCAGTGATGCTTGGCCCCAGCAATCAAAAACACATTGAGGTCCAAACTTTTTTAATCATGAAACAGTTACAGTAAGTCCAGTAATGGCACTGTCCACTGCTTGGAACCTACGCCACTCAGCTCTATTGTTTTTCCACCAGCCAAATCTGGTACCCGGCACTTGATACTTTTTTAATCCCTGCTCACATCTGGTACAAAGCTGGGCTAGTTGGTACTAAATGTGACGTGTAAACCTTGCTGCTGGATTGGTGGCTGAAGAAAAACTCGGTACCACTTTAAAATAACACTACACTTTTAAAAGTTTTATAAATGGTTGAAAAATATGTTTATTACATGGTTATTAAAAAAGACATTCTATTCATGGTTTATTTCTTAAACTCGGTGGGTAAATGGTTAAACTCATTAACAAATATGTGCTGAAGCTGACAGGGTTAATGTCGACTGAAGGAGAAGTATCCAGAGATCTGACGTTTAACAGTGTTGATGGATGTGGGCTATTTGGCAAACAGCAGGTCATTATTGACATTTTCTATCTGTGTTATGAATGATTATTAATGACTTTTAATACATTTATAACCTAATTAATAACCATTAATAAACAGATAGTAAACCATTTATTGTAGTCTTATTTTAAAGTGGTACCAAAAACTCCAGCGAGAGCCAGAATGTTTAACAAGGAAAGCTCTACTGTGAGAACTGAGGCGCAGAACATTGATCAGTCCAAAAAGAAAGAAAACAACAACACCAAAAAAAGAAACACATGAATACATGACGAATAAACAGCGCCTACCATTACCACCTCAGTTCTTGTGGTTTTGAAAGCCTGCGGTTCCCGTTAGAGACAGGGATTTGTGACCTCACCACCTACTTTTCACTGGGAAGCTATGCTAGTGGAAAAGTGACCAAGGGGAAGTCGTCAAACCAAGCTATGCCGATGACATGCAGTGGAAAAGCACCATAAAAGACATCTCAAACAATGCCCAAACAGTGTGTGTGTGGAATACAGGGGTGTATCAAATATAAAGAGAAATTTCTATAGTCACCTACTCCTTCCGGGAACCTCCTGCAGAAGCTGTTCATCTCATCAGTTCAGCATGTGAACCATGCACATCTGCCTCCTTCAGCATTAGAGCTCAGCAGCTTAACACATTTGTATTCTTGATGCATTCATACAGCAATTCAGTACTGCTACAGAACATAAAAAAGGCTTTCTAATTAAAATTGAGTTGCTCTGCCATGTTTCCCTAATTATTTCCAATCACTGAAATTCCTTCTCATGGTCTTGAAGGGGAAAGAGCCAAATTAATTGTTTTCGATCATCAGAGATAGCAATTTTCAATTGCTCACAGGGAAGTGTTGAGAACAATAAGAGTGGTATATAGAAGCAGCCAAACAGGAGAATGGAGTTTGCCACAGCATAAATAAAACAGAAGACACAGTGGGACAGTCTCAGACCCTGTGCATGTAAATACATACAACTGTGCAGAAAATGGGATCTTTCAAAAAGTACAGCTTATCTACACTATTTCTATTCACTTTTATTCATTTAGTATGTTCTCTCTCTATATATATAGTGTATATAAATACTACATTTAAGGCTTTTTTACTATTTGCAGATATTGGAAACTAAAAGAAATACATTTTCTTGGAAAATATCTGCTGTGTCTTTGAGAGAAACTTATTTAAAAGTTAAATTGCTATCAACAATGATGTGGTTCTTTCCTAAAAGGTTGTGAAAACTTACTTAATCTCAAGTTTTCTTCTATCTGCTCAATGAATCATTGCAACTAAAAGTTTATAACAAAGCTGTGAGGCTGTCAGCCTGACAGTGATGTCCCTCAATAGAGAAGAATATCTCATTTACTGTGACTGACAGCTTTCGGCTGCTCTCCACCGAGAGTGTGGCTGTTCCTGCAGACTAGGAGGCCTGCGCTGAGGAAGTGCAGGAATGCAGAGGGAAGGCCTGCGTAAATGAAAGTCAGATGACAACAATGGCATGCCTGCACAGAAAGAGATTGAGTGCAAAATGAAGAATGGAGCATATTACCCTTTCACACTCCTTTCTACTGACAAATAAAACCAATGTACAGAGCAGAGTGAAAATAATACTGAATAGCAAGTGCTAATCTGCAGCTGATTTAATGCTGGTTTAATACATCCTTTGTAGATCCTTTTTGTTTATATGTAATTTACAGCACATTCTCACTGATTCCTGAGATAAAACCCTTGACAATTTTGTTAAATTCTATTTAACTGAATGATAACACACTGACATTTTGCGTTGAATGCCCTGAATATGTGAAATCAAATGTATAAGCTCCATTGTTTTTGTGGCTAGCAAATCATTTGTGCAGTGGTGCAGCAGGTAGTGTTGCAGTCACACAGCTTCAGGGACCTGGAGGTTGGGGATTCAAGTCTCACTCCGGGTGACTGTCTGTAGTTTGGTGTGTTCTTCCTGTGTCTGGGTGGGATTCCTCCGGGATGCTCTGGTTTCCTCCCACTGTCCAATAACACACGTTGGTAGGTGGATTGGCGACTCAAAAGTGTGCACAAGTGTGAGTGACTGTGTATATATATGTGTGTGTGTGTGAGTGGGTGATTCCGGGTAGGCTCCGGACCCACCGAGACCCTGAACTGGATAAGTGGTTACAGACAACGAATGAATTTTCCTGTCATTTTGTATTCAGAGCTCAGTGCATTATTTTCATACATGACTTTCTGATTTTAGGAAATGCTCTAAAAATCACAGCTCTTCCTTTAACAAACCTGCGACTAGACATTTAGCATTTTCCTTTTTAGCGTATGCATCTGTAAAAGCGATTCAACAAATTTAGTCTTTCATTTATGACTAGATGCCACAGAGATGACTTTGAACAAAAGGAGAGGGAGATGCGGGAGACAACAAGTCACAAGGTAAAGGGAGGGAAAGGAAAAGCAGCAGAAAGTCCCCATCAGATTCACAGAGTATCAGCCTCCCAGGAAGCCAGGCTTCAAAGACAGCCCTGGAGTGATAAGGTGCCCTTGTTTACCAGCAGACAGGATCAGGCAGTACCTGCTCTAGAGGGAAAAAAGAAAGGAAAAAACAGCACAGAACCTGGCCCCCAGCCAGCATCCCCAAATCAAAACTGCGCACAACACCGGGATGCATGCAAATGTACACACGCGTTGACGATCACTAACCTGTACTGACTGGGACAACTGTCACACACAATATACTGCAGCCTAACCACACCCCAAATGTGCCGTTTCAATTTGACTAATCAGCTTCAATCGATTGCGTTTTGTCTTTAGGGTTAATCATCCACAATCTGGCGTGCATAATAAAGATAGTAACGTCATTTGCTATGAATAAAGCACGAGAGACATTTCAATTGGGATCCGCAAGCACCCTACATTTGTCTAACTGAACCAGAGACAGTAATGAGATAAACACATAAAATGGAACACCATAAAAGCTCCGAATTGTGTACACAGCCATGTACTACTGTTCCTTAAAGCTGTCAAGAGGCACAAAGAGTCACACCCACTCTCATAACAAACACAGCAATTAGTGATGTCTACAATCACAAACCATAGCCCTGGGTCATGATTACCTGTGCTTACAGAATGTGACTACAGTCTGTGTGTGTACACTCACTGCCTCAACTCTCCCAGCAGTGCATTAACCCATATACCTATTGGTTGTATTTTAATGCACAGTGTTTCGTTCTTTAATTTTAACATGTATTTATCGAATACTTTAGAAAATGACTGTGACAACGGTAATCTCTGAAAGCTATGGGTTTGTGTATTTGTGCTTTTGGATAACAAACAACATTTATATTAGGTCTGACTTCCAATAACAATGTCCAGTTTCTAACAGTTAATGAGATTACTCATAAGCCTTTGGATTACACCTCCAATTTGGTGAAAAGAATATAAAATATACATCTCAAAGTTGACAGGTAGTGTGCGTCTATCTAAGACACTTGTGTGTTTGTCTCTATGCCATTACAACAAGCAGAGTGTCGTGTGTTAGGCTGTGGAAATGCTGTGGAGGAGAACCGGAGAACAGCATTCAGATCTGAGCCCTGGCCTCATTCTGCAACCTGATCCAGGCCCAGCCAATGGGAAGTCTAACAGCACCATTTAAGGCAGCCCACAGAGCCGAGTGGAGGCCAAGCAGCCGTGAAGGCTCAGCTACCAACTGCACACATGTGTCACTGCTCAGGCTATATTTGTATGAGGGCTTTATGTAGGGCTACAACTGAAGTATAGACAAGTGGTGCATTTGGTTTCTTCTGAAAGAATAATGGAGTACAGTCAAGATCTCACTGCAGGAGCGTGGGCTTGGTTTACATTTTACAGCTGTTGAACGTGGCCCTGTATAATATTACATAACCGATCCTCATTTATATGAGCCAGTACGTGGGTGGGGAATACAGTAGTTTGTATATTGCTGATAAATTATAACATTATAATACAAAATTACAACGCACACAGACTTTCACAAACATTGAATATATGTTGACGCATCAGAAAACCAGTTTAATGCATGAGTCTAAGGTGTCTGATATATTCAATTTACTTACTATCCTTCAGGAAGACTGATGCTCACCTGTTTGATGCACAGCAGTCTGTCATTGGTCTGCTGTATGTGCCTGTCCATAGAAGGAATCGAGTTCATCTTGATTGCTGTCTCTTTCTCTCTACCTGGAAGCCATTAAAGTTCTTCTCCCTGAGAAATAGACAGACAAAGAGAAGAGTGTGTCAGCGAGCAGCAGAGAGAGACAGAGGGACAGAAAGCACTTGGAAGAAGATCGCTGAACTCCTCACTGCCTCAACAAGGCCCTGAAAGACACTGAGCATTCAGGTGACTTTTTTTTTCTTTTCATCCGGTTTTCGAGGATAAGACTTGGACCGGTTCCAGGCATCTCTCACCAGGCCAGAGCATGTCTGTGGAGCAGTGATGATGCAGGGGACTATTGGAACCTGAATACAATTGAATCCAAACTTGTGAATTGTAGCGTGGGATGTTTGTCTGCTAGCCAAGACTGGGGTGAACTATTCGCTACAATTCACAAGTTTAGATTCAGTTTTAATACTATTTATTATACTTAATTTATACATGATTTGAGGTATATATTATTCAATCCACCTAATGCTTAAGATGAAGTTAGAGTGGTTTATAGCTCTTCAAAGAACAAAGATGTGAAATGAATCAAAGGTCATGACCACTTCAACACAAAACACAGTTATTTTATTTACCATGCGACACAACCAATGAATCGACATGCAGCTGTAACTGGATCCTGTCCGCACTGCTGTGAGCAAGTCTGACTTAGTCAGTTTCTTAGAAACAGCTTATTTCAGCTTAAACCACTATGAATCACTTTGTTTACATCTTACAGCAGAGAATCATTTGCTTTACACTTATGACCTGAAACAAGGGTCTGGAGCCTAACAACCATTTCATACATTTTTCTTCATAAAAATAATTTATTATTTGAAAGAGCCAAACCTGACAGTGTATATAACACACAAAGCATGTTGACAGAAATGACACACACACACACACGCACTTGTATATATGCCCTATCTCTTCAGATTGAGACAAGCCATATCTGTAGTGGCATACCCCATCTGACTCAAAAGGCAGTGGAGTCACCTTACTGTTTGCATAGTTCAGGAGTTAGGTCGTCCTCGGTTACCCATCCACAGGCCGCTCTGTCATGGATACGCCAAGTTCATATCCTTAACCCCAAACCCACAGCCTCGTTCATGAACAGGCCCAGACAGTGCCATCAAAACAAATACACACAAGCAAACTGTTCACTGACGTTAGCTGCTGGATGTTAAGACATGTACAACCAGACTGAGGGATAGTCTCTGCTCGTCAAGTGCTCCTAAGGCTTTCTATTCTATTCTATTCCTACACTAGTTACTAAAATGCAGAGTGGTGTGACATCCTTATGATAACAGTAATGCGTGTATCACTGTGATACTGATACATACATGACTTCTTAATGATTCAATTGGATTATGATTCTCTAGTAAGTGATTCAAGAATCATATTAATTCATGATTCAATGAGTCAATATTATTTTTTGCATATTCTGAAATACATTATTTACAGAACTTTGAAGACATTTTTATCCAGAATAATTTCCAAAACCTGTGACAGATCAAGGCCAGTGAATGGTTCCTACTGTTATAATTCATTCATTCATTCATTATCTGTAACCGCTTATCCAATTTAGGGTCGCGGGGGTCCAGAGCCTACCTGGAATCATTGGGCGAAGCCAGTCCTTCACAGGGTAACACAGACACACACACATTCACTCACACCTAGGGACACTTTCGAGTCGCCAATCCACCTGCAACGTGTGTTTTTGGACTGTGGGAGGAAACCGGAGCACCCGGAGGAAACCCACGCGGACACGGGGACACACCAACTCCTCACAGACAGTCACCCGGAGCGGGAATCGAACCCACAACCTCCAGGCCCCTGGAGCTGTGTGACTGCGACACTACCTGCTGCGCCACCGTGCCGCCTACTGTTATAATGTAATGTATAATGTAAGCTTGGAAATGGTGGGTGGTCTGAAATGGTCTGGGATGTCAATTCCAGTTGTTACTTCGTTTGACAGCCCTTTCTCTATGTGTTATCCCCCCCATTTTCTGTACAGTCACTGTTTTATTTTGAAATGATCAATGAAAATATCCAAGGGTGTTGTGTTTGGCTCCACCGCTGTTGTCCGCCACGTCTGCTGACCGAGAGAGTCTGTTTTCTCCGCAACTGCTCGGTTGCGGGTCGACTGGCTTCCTACTGTCATTACTACTTCTGTGCTGCTCTGTACCCCATTAATATTGTGCTTTTTTGATTGATTGTCTTTTTTAATACATTTGTAGGGGTTGTGGGTTATTTATTTATTTATTCATTCATTCCTCCTGTCCATCCATCCTGAGACAGTTGTGTTATCAACTATGTTATACCTGTCGTGATCCTAAAACATTTAAGTGACTGGAACTACTGTATGTGTGGTAGCAGAAGTAGTACCTACTATTATTGTTATTGTTATTATTTATTTATTTATTACTGATTAATACAAAGTGAATTGTTAACTTCAGAGCCGACCATCTCTAATGCTGTACTGAATTATGTTGGAAGTGTATGTGTGTTAAGCTGCAGACTTGGAGCGAGGAGGTGTTTGGAGTGAGATGATGGGTGTTGTGTTTACATTTACATTGAGAAAAGTCCAGCAGGGCTGAATCCCATCAGCGTGTCTATTACACGGTGTTAAAGGTATCATGCCTTACATTCAAGGTTATCAATTCTGCCTTGCCGGCTGATTTACAGCTCCATTCAGCGAGGGATAAATCCAGGGTCCCTGGGTCCTGCCATAACTCATGTACTGGGAGCGGTCACGTGGCCCGATTAATAGGTGCAGAGCAGGGGGAGGCAGGACTCCATCCCTCATCTGCCCAATTTATCGCCATCACTCTTACAAATTCCTCCGTCCAAACAGGCCAAGAATCCCCAGCATGAGGCACCCAACTCTTGCCTGCTGCCACAGCCTGATAAAGCTCACTTCATACACCTTTGCTGGGCCAGCCACAGTCAGGAGTGACCATCCTGTACAGGGTTTGGTGCTGGAACCAAGTGCATTCGGGGATTTTAAGGAGAAACAGCCTTGAGTGTCCTGACATGCTCAATAATGAAGCGCAAGACATACACAGTAACAGACGATGACAAGCATGCACTTGCTGGCTCTTTAATAGTCTAGAAGGTCACATATAAAAAAAATTTATGTCGGTTTAATCTAGGGTTCACAGCATTTGATTTGGCAAGGCAAATGTAGCTGACTTTAACTAAAAGCTGTAGAAGCCTAGCTGTTGATTTAACCCTTTACCCTGCAGCAGGCTTATTAAGGGAGGTATTAATCTCCAGAGAACAGAGAAGCAACCTTTATTTTCAGCATCTGTAGCATACAGTTGATTATCACAGAAACTCAATTCCCTGTAAACACAAGAATAGGAAAAAATATACACTCAAAATATTAATGCTTCCGCACCTGCCCGACAATCTCTAAAATAGCTTTTCACAGATTTCTGGTCCGTTTACAAACTACAGAATAATGCCACAAAAACACCCTGTCCACTGTAATCATTCATTAATTTTAAATAACCACTATATATACTGTTCCGGGTCAGGTGCCAGCCCATCACACTCACACATTCACTCACACATCTGGATGCTTTTGAATAGCCAATTCATCTACCAGAGGAAGAGGAAACCCACGCAGACACAGGGAGAACACACCAAACTCCTCACAAACAGTGACCTGCACCCACACCCCCTGATCTGTGGAGCAGTGTGATAGTCCCAGTCTAAATCACTAAAGGTGAAGCTGATAGATTTGTTTAAAAAGCAAGAAAGTATTTCTGTAATAATTCTGTGAAAAAATGGAATTCACACACATCTCACCCCATCAAGACAAGTTCTCTGTCGCAAGGTCTCCTCTTTAGTTTTACACTGGAGCTGTGATGCTACGTAAACAGTAAAGGACAGTAATGCGGCCCAAACTCTATTTGGCTTACAAAGATTATTATACAAGTAGCTTCATAGCTTTGGTGGAAAAATTGTGTGAGCCATCCCTTTAAATTGTTAATATTTGCCTATATTTTATTTTATTAGGTCTATTTTGTAACCTCTTTGCAACCTTTCCCCGTAATTAGGCAGGCTTCTCTATTACTCTGTTATTAAGATTTGATACGAATGGCCAGATCTAACCTTCAGTGGGCTACTTGAGCACTTGTGACATCACAAACACGATGAATTCAAAACAAGCTTTAGCTTCCATAAACACACTGCATGAATTGGACAGTGAAAAATGAACAATTACCACACATTAAAGAATTGCTTTAAGCCCTGTAAGACCTACATGTACTAGAGAATAAAAAGTAACATCTAACATGCACACGGAACTGAGGGGTGTCCACAAATTGGTGCTAGCTGTTTAAAGGTTTAAATGTGCTCCACTGTGGTGTAAAATGTGCCAGTGAGGCTGCAGTGATGGCTGGTGTCCAGCAGGTGTCTCCCTCCCACGATGCAGTTCAGTTATCAGCACAGAGCTACCGCATGTTCCTTTAAGCCTTTACAAGCGCTACAAATCCTCTGCTCCAGCTCACTGACAGGACACTCTCAAACCTGCGGCTTGCCCAGCCGACCTTGTGGCTATTGATTAACTATTTCCCACCGAACCCTGCTGTCTCTCACTCCTGCAGCTATCAGCCGAGACAGAGAGAAACAGAGAGAGAGAAAGAGGGAGTTAGTTAGAGACGGCAGGAGAGAGGAAGTGCTGGAGATCAGCAATTCCCTCTCCCTCTCCCTCTCCGTCTCTCTCTCTTCCTCCATGTTCCTGAGCCTTTTTTTTCCCTACTGTACAAAAGCATGGCTGCACGCGTCAGGAGGAAGGCAATGACACAAAAACATCTCTGCAGCGGCTGCCCAGCATCCTGTCCAGTGACGCAGGCCGGTGGTGGAGCAGAGCCCAGAGCTCAAGCCCGCACCCACCTCGCTCCTCTGTTCCCTTCTCTCTCTCTTTCTGTGTGTGTCTCTCACTCCTCCTCTGTCCCTCAGGCAGGGAGGGCTGGAAAAACACCAGTTATATAACACACCAAGTACCTCAATGAAAACAAACCCATGTCCTCATTATTCAGACAGCACTAGAAGCTAGCCATGAAGTCATTCCAAACACAAAAGTGGTACAGTCAGACTTTCAGCCAGTACCGGATTTCGCAGCACATGTAGGTATGACCCCGAATTCCTCCGGGCCTGTTATGCGTCAAAATGTGGGCCCTATAAATATTTGTGATGGTTTGCCCTTCCGTGAGCAGGCGCAGTACTGTGCCCTTACACACTGACATGCTGCTCGGTGTATGGCCATATGAATCGCATCAGTCTGTACACAATTAGAGGAGGTGATACGCTGGGGATTACACAACAAACCCATCTGGGCATGAAACGACCCTCTGAAGCGGAAGGAAGATTAATCATATCAGAGGAGAGGGCCGACTAATAATGCGTGCTGCCACAGTGCAAAAACAAAAGGCAGGAAGTGAGGCAAAACAATATTTTGTGTTTGAGTGGAAAACCCACTCTGCTTTAAAATTAAGTAGAGAAGTAAACCTGAGGACCAAGGAGGAAAAAGAGAGAGAGAGAGAGAGAGAGAGAGAAATTATCTCCTTATAATCAGACTCATGCCGCATGAGTGACTTCTGTATTTCTGCTCACAAATGACTACCTTTTCAAGCTCCCGCTCTCAGAATAGCATCAGTCGTACTCTCGGGTTAAGGACGCACACTGAGAGAGACTGATACCAGCCTGTAATACCTTTCAGCGGAGAGAAAGGCCAGGCTTAAAAGACTGATCATAATTACAGCTCACGCAGAGATCTGCCACAACAGATATGAACTGCTCCACACTCCCCAAGTGTGCATTGTTTCATACACTTCCCAGCACTGAGCAGGTTGTGTGAAGCCTGAAGTATCCAGTAAACCTTCAGATAAACACCTCCTCAGTCTTCAATGGAACAAAGTCAAGCTCTAAATCACTAAATGTGTTTAAGAATACTTGGATCGTGAGAGGCAGGAAATGCAACCAACTTCTAAGATCTAACTTTGCAAGTGTGGAAAAATACGTCTGCAGACCTCTCTGAAAAAGGAAGAAAGGGTGGACACTAAACGTGGGGCTTGTCCAGGGCTAGCACTTGTGGCCACGTCTCGTGCCTCTCCTTCTGGGAAAAGATGTTTGTTCTGTTGATGCCAGCTGAGGCTCTACGGGTCTGCACCTGTTGGTCAGAGAGGCATGAGGTTTGTGTTTGCCGCTGCGCTCTGCCGCCTGCTCTGATTGATCGGTGGTGGGACAAAGGGCCAAGCTTTCTGTAGACAATTTGGAGAGGAATGAAAAGACCCAGTGGCCTAATCAACATAATCTTCACTTCCTAAAAACGGGAGACTGGCCGTCAGAACAAAAATAAGGCACAACTTGACAAGAGAAGGGGAAATTCTTTATTTGGAAGTTTTATTCAAAGTAATTCTGGATGATTTCCATAATATAAAGACGGACTTCCCCAAATAATGGGATACGGTCGTTAACAAAGACACCCACTGAAGAAATGTTATTTCTTATATACTACACTGAGCTGGCAGAAATTACACAGAGGTGGCTGGCGCTGTGTGTATCAGTGCGCTGCTGCAGATGCATGGCCCCGGTCAGTGGCCTCTACTCCCAGCACAAAGCAGCGTTTGTTGTGTGCAGGGAGCTGGGCTGGGTAAAGGCGCTCTACTGCTTGCCATTGTCCTGCCCCAAAATGTGCCATAATCCCCTGAGCAGCCTCTTCCACTCAATGCGTGTGTGTGAGCGCTCACATTGGCCTCCTCCTGCCCCCGCCTTTCCCTTTTCTTCTCTCACCCATTCCCTCCTGCCACTCACTCGCCCCCTCCTCCCTCTCTTGCGCTCTCTCTCTCTCTCTGTCTCGGTGTCTCTCTGTGTGTATGTCTCTCTCTCTCCCTCTCTCTCTCTCTAAACCCCCTCCATTTCTGTGTCTCTCTCTCGCTCTCTCTCCGGAGCCCGGGGAGCATGCTGCTTTAACAGGCTGGGGAATGGATTCATTTCATCTAATGTGGTTTGGTCTGCAGCAGAGCCACTCACCCTGAGCAAGAGGCTCCCCACTGCAGTCATGTGTTTTCATACAAGCCAATCAACAAGGCCCGCACCAGCCTGGCCTCTTTCCCTCCCACAATCTCCCTCCCTCCCTCCATCTCTCTCTTCCTCTCACGCTCTCTATTTATTCCTTTCACTCACTCTACCTTCCCCTTACTCTCAGACTGACTCCCCCCTTCATCTTTTTTCCCCTTCTCTCTACCTCATGCTCTCTCTCTCTCTCTCTCTCTACCTCCTCCCTTTTCTCCCGCCATTCTCTTTCACTCTTTCCATCTGCCTATGGCTCTCTATTTCACGCTGGCCAGCGGGCGTTGACTGACTTTACTCCCTCTTTCCTCCTCTCTTGCTCCACCTCTTAACACCTAACATCTCTAGCCTCAAAGTATTCATCTCTCTTTGAATCGTTCCATGCCCCGAACTCGAGAAAGTGATGAGATGTAGGAGACTTCATCCCTTGGTGCCGGTGGTTAATGCAAACATGACAATTCTGATCATTAAATGTGCCAGTACGCACCCAGCACTGCCATTACCACCCTTCAGTAACAACACCAGCTACCACCGCACATTATCTGTCAGCAGGAACATCAGCATTGCTATTTTTGCTGTGGACCACCTCTTCCCCAGAGAGACTGATAAGGTTGGATATTATGCAGTCCGCTTCAAGCTAATGCTTAATCCTAGCCACTGCTCCATAAGGCGAGAGGGAGAGAAAGAGAGAGAGACAGACAGAGCTACTGCTGAGGCTGAGGCAACAGGAGGCCACAGTGCAGCAGTAAGGCTGAATATAAAGGAGAAAAGCCCTGATAGAACAGCACAAGAAAACGGCTAACAAGAAAGAGCTCTAGGTCAAGCCTGGTTGTAGCTGGTGGCAGAAATGAATTTAGTTACATTTCAAAGCAAGATTTCTAAACTGCATCATCTGGTCCAGGACTTTGTCGGGTAACATACCCCCATACCCCCAGAGGTTCCTTTATTAGAAATAACTGCATTGAAGGTTCACTTTGCGGTTAGAGACTATATCCCACCTGTTGTCGTGTACAATTACCATTAGCCAATCCCTAGCACAGGTCAGATTATTGGGAAATTTGCAAATAAATTGACAACTATCAACACAGCAGTGGACAATAGGATGATACTGTTATTTTGATATGTTACAATGCACATATTATGAATATTGCCAGTACTATAAATAATCAAGGGCTCTACTGCTTCATCTGAATCTTTTCCAATGTGTCAAATTCTTAATGTGTAGCATAAAAACGTCTTCAGATATGGTGATATTTGTTTCCTATACACTCTTTAAGAGAGACCACATATACTACAATTGCATCGCATCATGTCACCACAGCAGTGAGAGCAGCCTTCCATCCATATACTGCCTGTGATGAGAAACCGACCAGTGAGAAATGGGTTAGGTGATGGGGTAGATGGTGCATGATATCAGAAGGGCTGCAGTCTGTATAGACCTGTGTAGCCAATAAAAGGTATACGGACATTATAAAGTACAAGGAGGTACCCAATAAAGTGGATGCATGGAAAATTGAAAAATGAAAAGCTATATGTTTATTAGAAAGAGAACATACTCGAAGAAGTCAGCTCTTTATTAGGTACTTTTCTACACCACCGTGAAGACACAGTCACCTCAGTGTGCATGACCTTGCCCCCAGTTGAAGCAGAGAGGCAGCGATGAAAAGCGCATTGCTAACACCGGGCCTGACTGGCCGCTCTGAAAATAATGTCAAGCCAGCGTTTCCTGTGCGCTTATAGCCAAATGGTTCCTGGCCCCATGCTGCTGTAGAGAGAGGGGTGGGGGGGAGCTCAGATAATATCCACTTTAATTTCTCACCTGAGGCGAAGTGCTGCGGAGAGAGAGAGCTGCCGCCAGCAGCCCGCGGCGCAGTGGCCATTTTTCATCAGCTCCCTGCACCCTGCACGCATGCTGTAACCTCTGTGGCTTCTCTGAGGTAGGGCTACACAGCGTAGTCCGTGACGTCCAATATGGTAATATGTGTACAAGCAAATGTGCCGTTTGCTTTAAAACAATAACAGCTCTATAATGCTCTGCAGTGGTCATATGAATGAATTCCAATTGATTGCAATGCACTACAGGAAGCATAGAGGGCGATATGACTGCAATTGGAGCATCATAAGAGAAGTACGAGTCCTATCCCTGTACTCGCACTTGCAGCTTTGTCTCCATTCTTAAGGAGAGTGAAGCTGTAGTGTGTGCAATTACTTTAGTGTTCTCCAGTACCTGTGTATGAGCGACCCCTATGAGCATTTATTATACCTCTGTCTCGCGAGTATCAGACCCCACCGTTAGCGCCATTAAACCTCCAACAACAGCAGTGCTGCTGTAAGTAGAGACAGCAAAGGGCATTACTGCTCAATCAGTGACTATTCAGATTATAGTTTAATTGATTATAGAAATAACTACATGTAGCTGCTCTACACTGAGGTCAGTTTCTAGCCTCACTTAGCAGGGGGTAAAGGTCAGGGCTGTGGTCATGAGAGCTGATTCGGCACCAGAGGCTACAGGTGGAGCTATTACCATCCACTTCCAGCTGAAGTGCCAGCGGAGACGTGCCGAATAGCCTTGCCGTGGAAACATGTACAGCATCGCTCTTTAAAGCAAATTAATTAGCCAATAAAGAGAGTGATTAAAAAGCAAATGAGCTCTTTTATATGGGGACTGTTCCTGTGGTCTGAGGCCATGCACTTCCCAAAATGGGACGCCCTGCGCCGAAATTGAGAGCAGCTGTTTAACAATTTGATATTTGAGAGCATTTGGCGGCTATAAATATTGAACAGCAGCATGGTGCCAGCGGTCCCTACAATGGCAGGTATGTGCAACTAGATACCCCAGGGACAATCCCCCCCTCATTCCGCGAGTGTGCTGAGGGAGAGGGCCGTGGCCATGACGGGGCCTCAGTGATTCACTATGCGAGGAGGCTGGGACTGTGAAAAACTCCAGCCAGCTCAGATAAGAGCTTCGCGCTTTGCCGTGGCACTCAGCCTGCTCGACCTGACACAACCACAAATCACTGGGTGCGTAAGTCACAATTTAACTCCTCACTCTTATCACCGCACCAGCCAGGATTGGACAGACAGACTGAGAGGCTAAGTGAGTGAGTGAGTTTGTCGGTGTATGTGACTGATGTGTGTGTGTGTTTTGCACAGGCCTTTCATAACTTACATTTTCCATATCACTCCAAATTGATTATTACTGATAACTACATATTTCCTCATGCTGCATTTCAAATCTGTATATAATTTTGTAAACCAAAAAACAAAAGCCATTTGCTCCACATTAGGCCTACATCCTTTACGAAAATCAAAACACATGGCGGAATTTTTTTGTGTGTGGATACACGGCCAATTCCCATTCGTTCCAAAACATTTTCATTAAACCGATGATATTATTTAGTGTTCAACTGGCTAAGTCTCTTGTCATTTGCTTTATGCTGTTGTTAGTGAACATTTAGACTTCCCTCTCAGTCTTGTGTCTCTATCTAGCACTAACCCTTCAAGCCTCTGCTGGAACAGAACGGCATACCACCTCAAATGTGTATCATCAATACAGTAAACACATTTATCTCAACTGTTTCATCACCCAGGCTCAGTGTGGCAACAAAAGCCTATCCTGCATTCCAGGCTATCTCTCCAATTTTGACTCATCCCCTGCTTCCCTCATTTGTCAGAGATTGCTGGCTGCCTGGCCTGGATGCTTCAGCGTAAATAAACCAGGAGCTGTTTCCATCCTGCAGTGGAACACGGGCCCTGAGCAGCAAAGCTGGTCCATGCAGACTCTTATCTCTGCCTGCAAAGACTGGGCCAGTTCGCCACGCTACGCTGCATTGCTTTTAGCCTGCATTATCAGCAGAAACAAAACACAGATCAATCGGGAAATGTTCAAGTTTTACTTTTCACTTTCACTTCCCCTGACGTGAAAAACGCTGTCTAGTCTGCGGTTATCGATGTGGATTCAAAAAAAAAAAAAAAAAAATCAGGTCAGAGTGAGGCTCATGACCGCCAGTGAATCTCTCATGTGCTGTTCTGAACTAAAAATAGAGCCTAATGCACATCACGTCCAGGCAACCACTAAATATCTCTCAGAGTATGAAAGAAGCTTCCAAGAAGGCTGAAACACTCCAGCAGTCAAGGGAGGCACAAAGAATATTTCAGAATGACTGGGATTCAACAACGCTACCTACAAAAAGGTTTTTTTTTTTAAGTTTGCATATCAGTTTACCTCTTTAAAGGGAATGGACATCAGAACAGGTTGTAATACTTGAAGATGCGAGCATCTTTTGCCGACACGCTGCGTTATCCGTTGTGAGACAGCAGGCTTCTGCCTGAAAGCCTGCCCAGCAGAAAATGTGGTTCTACTTTCATAAAGATGCTTAAATCTTAAGACTTCTAATTTAGGGTGACAGCAGAGAGGAGGAATTCCAGGCTGGGCTTTTTGGAAAAGTCGTAATTTACATTCTTGCAAAAGTTCATAAAAGAAAGGGGTTGTATTTCAGGCACAGTGAAGAAGAAGGCTGTGTCTTTATCCGGGAGTAGAGTGGAGTGCCTCGCAGGCAAGAAAGCTCTAAGTGAGGGGGGTGGGCCAGACAGGGGGCAGTAAACCTAACCTGGCGGGCATGGCTCCAGCTCCAGCTCCAGAGTGTCAGTGCACTCACAGCAGCGGTCTGCTGCTGAATAGGTAAGCTGAGAAATTCCACGGCCTTCTGTTTCAGCCTCGGCGCAGAAGTGCTGAAACATCAGCTCCTAGGGTTGGTGCACTGGACATGGAGTGAGCGAGTGAGCTCCCTCCCACACTGGAGAAAGAGCCCGGCTCATGCAGCTGCCAGCACGGCACTGTTTAAGATATTGATTAGGTAATACATCGTGAATAACCTCTTGACAACAGGATTGATACAGTGTCTCTAGTGATAGGTACGACTGTACTTGAGTACCAGACATAAAGGAAACTGCATTCAGCCTCAACTTTTGATGTTTCTGCAGCGGGCAAATGCATGCTGTAATATTGCTAGTGAACCTACGTTAGGAAACTCACTTCATGCAGGAAAACACCAGCCGAAACTTCTTCACAAGCTCACGATCAATGGTGTGACAAGATGGACTGGCTCTTTGAGCACGATTAGAAATAAGGCGAGATCCTCTCCTGTTAGTGCTTGGTTAGCAGCTATTGATCAGGCGAAAGAATTCCTATGTGTTTACTTGGCCTTTGTTTTTGTTAATGCTTGCTTGAATAACATTTGACACAGAAGGAGACTCAGATATGTCGTTTGCTGTCAAATTAACGCGCTCATACTGTGATGCATATTGTATGGTGTAGTTGTTGCTAATACCCAGCCTTAGCTGCCAGGCACACTCACTCTCTACTGGGCACTGTACAAGCTGAGTACATGCCATACCAGAATGCAGATATCACGTGTATGCAGTTATTCACCCAGAACTAACACTCATGGCCTCCAGACACATGCTAAGTAAAAACAAAAGTATGTGTCTACTGTAGTCTACGCAAGAGCTATGGAAAAGGCATGCGAGCAGGAAAAAGAGCAAAGCATTCATGCACACACACATCAGCACTGCACAATAAATCATATTTTTATTGTTATCATCATATGAGTGTCGGCGAATAATACATCATTAAGGGCGGCAGTGACAGATCAAATTAGCAACAAGCGCTTCCCTGCACTTGGCCTGAACCCTACTCTCTAACTTAATCATTCAGCTGAACAGCCAATTACTAAAAATACATGTGCAAAAAACTCATTTTTTTACATTTCAAATGTGATGATTAATCTTTGTCTCCAATTTGTTGGTAAAATGTGTGAAGAATTAATGGCTGTCACAACAAACTTGTAGCATCTTAAGGAGGTTTTTAATTAATTGTATATTCATATGTATTTTTATGGCCCTAAGCAGAAAATATAAAAACATTTTATACACTTGTTTTCGTAGCTTTTTACAGAAGAAGTTGTTCAGAGAACACTGACAGTCTTCCAACGTACCGTACACAAATGCTGAGGTAGGTACTAGAGCTACAGGTTTTTCATTATTTTCATTTTCCACACTGTCATCCTGATATCCGTGAGTTCCTTCAACCTCACACTTTACAACTTTACATCCACATCATGTAGCCCCCGACACTGTCCCAAGTCCCAACAACTAAACGCTATCAATCCCTCCTTTAGGTGCTGAGCATGTCCTTCCCTGTGTGTCATCTCCTGCCGTGCCTGAGTTTTCTCCTGTTTTATGGGACAAATCTAATTAGTGAGAAAACTCTGACTAAATGAAAGGAAAACAATTAAGTGGTAAACGATAGGAACCATGAATAGAAGCTGTCAATGGGGTGCTATTCTGTCATTCTAGGACTATGCTCGAGCTCAAAAAACTGTGAATCTGATTAACCCAGCTCACAGCAAATAATGCTGCTCGCTCTTAGATAATTAAAGGGATTCATCAATAGCCGTTCACGCACCTCCCAGCCCCTATTACTGCAGGGCCTGGGCTCAGTGCAGCAAGGCTGGAGGTGAGGAGGGCTCTCTCACACACTTCTACTGCTCGCTCGGCCCTCACGCTGACCAGAGACTTAATGAGATTAGTCAGTAATGGACTGAGAGTAAACTCACACTTAACATGAGCTTGGACAGCTAGGCCCAGGATGGAGCACTCACTGGCCTCTGCCTAATGTCCCTGCTTATGGAGGGCTAGTGTGAGGAGGCCCCTGAGTGGGCAAGGCTCAGGCACCGAGGGCTGGGCCAGGCAAGGACTTACACACAGTGATGGCTCTGTTTTCACACTGAGACTCATTCACAAACACTCTCACCTCCTGGACTTCCCCTCGGAAAGCCAGGCAAGCGTGGGCACCACTAAACATTTGTCAGCAAGAATTTAACTGTCGGGTACATACGCAGCCTAGGCAAATCTATATATATTTATCACAAATAATTTTGTTCTGCTGCTCCCCACACCCTTCCAAAGTTTACACTTTATCCAAGTCGTTAAAAGCAGGGAGTATTTTTAACGTTTCACACTCATTGGTCAGAGATGAGCAGTGAGATCTTGGCAAATACTCAAAATATTAAACAATACTTCATTTGTGTGAAAGAACAACAGGAGATTATTTTACAGAAGTAACATTTTTTATGAGGTTTGGATTCAAAATTAAACAAACGTCACTATTTAGTAACTAAGTCTGCTAGATCTAGAGAGAGTCTTTTGACACATAATAAAGCCAAGAACCATCTACTACTGTAAAAATAGGACATTTGACTGACACCAAAAAGGACCAATCACAAGTCTACTACTTTGACATGACTTAAAGAAGGAGTCTTGAAAACAGAGTCAGACTACCATGTCGCAACAGTGCAAAATGATACATGGAAGTGCGTATATGAGGATATGTTGATAGCCAATCAGAATGCTACTGGGGATTCCTGAGAGTGAGGCCAGAACTGAAAGTATCAGACTCTCAGTCTACGTGTGGAAACAGCATCTATGGATGAGACCAGCAGACTGCTGTCTATGAACTGAGCGACATTTTGTCACGATCAAGAACTGCCATACAGGTCATCGCCCTAACAACACTGATTGAATTTATGATTTTATCCCCACAGATTTAGTAGCTTTGTATGCTAAATAACAATGTAGCAATGCTCTCTAATATGAATGACGAATATTCATTAATTAAAAATGAACCTGGGGTATCATGAATAAATGTTATTTATTTGTTATACGTACTACACTGAGTGCAGAAGGCAGTGTTGTAAGCGCTATTTGGTGCAGTACACTGGGAGTATAAAGCCTTGTGAAATAAAACACCTGTATGTTTCACTCTCCTTACATCAGCAAACAAAACTGCTTTTTTAAAGTCACTATGTTTTGGCTGCTTTTTAAGGACAGTCTGTCTGTTGTAGACACTGAAAGTTCTGCTGGATGGTTCCAATCCCAACGGTGGGACGGAGCTGATCAAGGCCCACCCACAAACCACTAAGAAGCAAACAACCTCGTGCTCTATCAGCTTATTTATCTCTCCTTATTTGTTGTGGTGGAAATGAAATCAAATCAAATTCTGTTTGTTGGATTTGAAATAAAATCACTGTGGAAAAATAACTGGAGTCTGTGAAAATAATCATGGTGCAAATCAGGCGATTATGTAATTATCACAACTGGCCAAAACTGTAGGAATAATGGCACTAGAAGTTCAGAACTAAAAGAGCTTTGTGGAAATGACCGCAAGCTTTTCATTTTACGGGAAGTATGAGGACCACCCCTTCACATACGTAGATAAGCTTGGCCTTTACTCAGGTAGAACTCGGTCCATTAACTGTCCACCTCGGGTCGAGGTGCTGCTTTCATCACTACGGCCAGGAGAGGGAGAAGTATAAGAGGAGGGTGGTGGCCTAGTGTCAGGCTGTCAGAGAGTGAACCAGCGTGGGCCTGAACACATGAACGCAGGCGGAGCAGCCTGGAATCAATCCGGCCGACTGCCACTCAGCCCCTGTGGATTAAGATTTAAATTGGAGCCCATCTACGCTGTCACTAAAATGGATATTGTATCCTTCATGCAGGAAGTGGGGAATTACTACCCCCCCTCCCCATTTACCCTTGCTGCTCTTGACAGATAAGTGGCGCAAGCAAACCTGCGTGCCGCAGACACTGCTGCTCCAACCCAGCGGCCTGCCTTCATACAGGCGAGGGCGAATGCAGCCAGCTGCGTCTGAATGTCTGAGTGACATGACACTGCTCTCAAAACCGCTCGCAAGCTTTGAACCCAGCTCAAATACAAACACCCAACGGCAGTTCCCGCTTAAATAAGCCTTTTCCAAATAAGTCAAAAGCATGTCACAAACTGCCATCATCTAGGGGTTGGATAATATGAACTCAAATTAACACAGAACGATTTGGAACATGTACCTTGTATCTACAATCACTGTCAATTTTATCGCCTCCACTGACCATACAGAAGCACTCTGTAGCTCTACAATTCCAGACTGTAGTCCCCGTGTTTCTCTGCATACTTCTTATCCTCATTTCACCCTGTTCTTCACGTTGCAGTGACACAGACGTGGTGGCAGTGTGTAGTGTGCATTGTGCTGTTAGAAGTGGATCAGACACAGCAGTGCAGCTTGAGTTTTTTAAACACTGTGTAGTGTGTAATGTGTTGGTCACAAGTGGATTGGACGCTGCATTGCAGCTTGAGTTTTTTAAACACTGTGTAGTGTGTAATGTGTTTGTCACAAGTGGATCGGACACAGCATTGCAGCTTGAGTTTTTTAAACATTGTGTAGTGTGTAATGTGTTTGTCACAAGTGGATCAGACACAGCATTGCAGCTTGAGTTTTTTAAACACTGTAGTGTGTAATGTGTAGTGTGTAATGTGTTGTGGAGTTTTCAACACTCCATGTCCATTCTGTTAGACACACCTACATCGTTGGTCCACCATGTAGATGTAAAGTCAGAGACAGCAGCTCATCTGTTGCTACATAGTTTGTGTTGGTTGTCCTCTAGTCCTTCATCAGTGGACACAGGGCCTCTGTGTGGTCAGTGGAGCTGATAAAATGGACAGCGTGTTGACACAAGGTAAGTGTTCCTAACCCAGTGATCAGTGTATATCAAAATATTTATCCTCCCGTGGCCTGTTACTATTTTGGGGTAACAATGTGGAAAATCATAAATGCAGTATTTATTTTTAAATAACTTTTAAAGCCCATGAACGAGGGCTGTCACCCTGGTCACTTGGTTAACCTACACCTTGCACGCACTTCTTATATAAAAAAAAGAAAACACATGTTTATGCTTAAACTGTGCCTTAAAATTTTGTTTCATGTCGTTGTTGTTTAAGCTGCTCAAGGTCACATCTTGAGGATGATGCTATTTGTGTTTTAAAATGTGAAATAATACAAAACAATTCATATAATGAGCCGATGTCACAGCGGCACTCAAGTTATAAACCTCCCACCCCTCACGCTCTCCTCTCCTCGGCTCTAGGACGGAATGGCCGGTGCAGCTGAAAGGTCAGCAGTGGGTAATTTGTTTTTTAGCCACGCGGACAGGCTCACAACAGACGCAGGCAGGTAAACCAATTACGCCCTGACATGAATCACCATGACGAAAAGTCACCATGTGCAGGCACTGTGGCCATTAGAGGCTACTGTCCTCTCGCTCCTGTCCCTGACACGCAGGCTACCTCTCTGAGCCTCCCTCATTAGCTAACCTCCAAGATCATTTGCCCACAGTCCAGCAGCCAGTGCAGCCACTGGCCTCTGTTTACTAACTAACAGTATTTTGACAAATCAGTCGAAGGTCACCCGCGGAGACCCAAATTGTGACTAAATGTGACTGTTTAAACAGCACAACAAATCATTTCAGCAAGTCGCTGAATTTATTACTCTGCGCCCTGCAAATAAACAAGTGATAGCAATATAGGCCGGTTTAAAGACACAAACGGTTTTGCAGCTTGGAATAAGCCATTAGGCCCTGTGAGGTACAGCTACAGTGAACACTCCAGCAGAACATCCTCTCGGCCCCTCCGCGAAAGGAGTGAGATGAGCGAGAACACAGAAAGGATTTGGTTGGGATTTGGTGGCTTTTGTACGACAGTTTGTGATATGAGCGCACTTCATTTTCCTTAATAAATGTTTTATAAAGCTCCGCAGCATGGCAGGCTTTTGTGTGTCTGGTCTCCGGCACCACCTTGTGAAAACAACAGCTTTCTTGGCATTCATTACCAATCCTCCAGAGGAAAACTGCAGCTATGTCTGGCAGCCACAGCTTTATGGATGCAAGCAATTTCAGCTGTGTGTGTGTGTGTGTGTGTGTGTGTGTGTGTGTGTGTGTGTTTTGAGTTTTTTTTTTCTTTTGCAAAGCAGCATGTCCTCCGCTCTGCTTTTAATCAAATCGACTCCCTCATCTACCTACAGTAAGAACGGCTACCATTTGACTTGCAGCTAGCCTATGGGCAGAGTGGAGTAGTGCTCCTAAGTGTCCATGTTAAATACGCCACCTTGCTCCAGCTCCCCCACCACCTCCCTACCACCCCCCACACCCCCACCCCACCCTGAAATTAATTATACGAGTGAGCAGCACTTTTACACTCTCTAACTGGCCTTTTCTGCCGTCTGGCTCACGAGGCACTTTTGCTCATCCACTGTACTCCATTCACTGGCCCTAAAGCAGCCCTCGGCCTCTGCTGGCTGTTACTATGGCAACAGTGTTCTTTCAGCACTTGCAAAATAATGAAGACAATGTGTTTTCCATTTAGATTAGTTTTTGGCGCGGCGGAGATACAGAGTGTCCATCTTAGCACCTCTTTCATGGCTGATACAATGCAATAAAAATGGCTCTCCCAGCCTCAAATACAGGTTAAGGTTTGCTATCAGGCAGATGGTTGGCAAGAGAAGCCACTGTTTTACGTGGACTTTTTCGTCTGCCACAGGAAAGTTTAATTACCGAGCCTGGAGAAGGGGAAGCCGGTTCACTGTGCATGGAAACGGAACAAAGGAAATGGAACATATTTAACACCATACCACAGACTAATAAAAAGGCATTTTTCATCCACAACTGCTACTGAAAATAAAAAGATGGAAAAATATTAGTCTTTGCTATTTAAATATAGTAAATGACTATTAGGTTTAGATTAAATAAATAGCAAATATCAACAGCTTTACTCTCATCATTCTCAAAGAAGTTTTATTTCCTTAATACCACACACGCAATGTAGAGGTGTCTAAATTGGTTGCCAAGCTGAACAACTAGTTGAAATCAATGCTTGTTTTCGTCAGCAAGCCATGATCAAGTAGACGGTGCGTACCTCAATGGCATCGCGGCTGTGGGAAAATAAAGCAACTGCGATAAGTTTGGCCCACAGCATCGGGCAAGGCCACCTCAAGCCGAGAGCTCAATTTTCAGACACCTTTCATCCTCGACTTTCTGACATTCAATTTCAACGATAATAACCACTAATAGCTCACGCTGGGGATAAAAAAACCTCTCGCAATAGCTAAACATCCCCACTCTCAGAGAAGGAGCTGTTAGCTCTACTGATATAAAGTGAAAACAAAGTTCTTCCCTGAAAAGTACTTTTCCTGAAAAAAAAGGGGCCTTGGGCAGCCCCAGCAGAAACCCACTGCTCTTGATGGAAAGCGCTTGGTGCGTGTTTACAGTGGAAACAGTGAGTCTGGGACATTTTCTTCAAGTCCCTTTTCCACTGTTTATAGAGAGAGGAGAGGAACAACACTTCCTGAAAGGAAAGCCAGCTTTCCAAGCCCAAATCAAATCCAAGCTTTCCAACAAATCTGCAGACAGGGGAACACTCTGTATCCAATTTTTGTTTTCCACTTATTGGCTAGTAAACACATGCATGCACTATTAGGCCCAGGCACGTGTGTGCCTCTCTCTCTGCCTCTCTCTCTCCCTCTCTCTCTGACACACAAGCATTACATCCAAAAGATTTCCCTTCTTATTCTAATGGAGAAAATCTGAAATTCCTCGGTTAAATGTTTACTAGCTCTAATAGGTTTTTGTCATGCAAGAGATTCCGAATTTATGAGTTAGCAGCAACAGTTTATCCGTAAAAATGTAATAAGCCACTTCTTAGATCTCCTCTTGCCTGGAGTAATTGAGTCGCACATGGCCCAGCTCTGATTGTTTCTCACGGTATCTCTGGCATGATTTAAATAGAAATGCGAGGGAAGGGCACTCTACTCCTTAATTACATGGAGATAAGACTATTAATGAATAAGAGCTGCTTCAAAACTCCTCCTGCACAAAATACTGTAATCTGCCTTCCAGATCTAATTCATGTCTGCGCCTTAGTCCATCTCGAATACAAATATGCGCAGAAAGTAAACGGAGAGAGACGGACAGTGCCTCCTTTGGCACAGATGTTGTTGCTAATGTTTGAACTTTCATCTCTGTGTCTGTCTGCGTGCAGGTAGTGCTCACCTATTTGATGGTGGAACAGGCAGGATAGAGTCTGTAAACACAATTTATTCAGTTTTGATGAGGCAGTGCGCTATCAAAGCAGCTCAAGAGATGTCTGAAATGCGCACTGGAGCGACGTCTCACACTGAGAAAAACGCCACACCCCCACAACCTACAGGAGACTCATCTCATTCTGTATCATCTCTGCCTTCATCTGTGCGCCTGCTCCACTTTTACACACACATACACACACATGCACACAAACAATAGCACAGCCAGACTGCCGCCTGCAGAGCAAGGCAGCTTGCATTTCAGATCAACTCTCTGCAGTTTGCAGGAGGGCAATGGCAGAGACTTGAAATCCCACCCAAACAGAGGAAAGAGGTGGTGGACTAGCACAGTACTGCAAACGGCAAGTAATTATTAGCGATCGAAAACAGTCCCAGCTAATTGGCTAGTTCAGCTCAATACACAGCATGTATATTTAATGAGCCAATGGTGTTCATCTGATCCAAAAAAAATCACAAGGGGATATCTGGTCAATTTCATATGGAGTAAATAATCATTTATGATGATGTGTAGCTAATGTTTCGTTTCACAACAATGGGGCTTCGCTTGGTAGGATTTTTGGGTTTTTTTCAATCATTATCTGATCTTCAGTGAAAATGAACATTAAAAATTAAGTGTATATACGATGTAATATCAAGGACATTATTAAAAAATAAATAAATTCTTAAGCTTGATGTACATTTATGCGACAATATTTTATTGGAAGCCGTGTTGTAGCATTTGTACTGACCCTTTCTACTGGACATGACATAACCACACAAAGCTGGCTTATATTTGGAGTTCTGATGTTTTGCCATGATGGTGATGACATGTAGTAAACCAAACAATAGTTTGGAAATCGTAAGACAGAAATCTCACACAAATACAAAAAGTCAATCACAAATACCTGATACTTGTCAAAACAATACACTCCAGTAGCTGTTAGAAACACTTACTTAAGAGCTGTCCGCCCTAACGTAAGTACCGGGCCCCACTAAGCACCCAATTATGTGTTCAGCGACCTTAACGGGAGGTGTCACTAACTCCAGTATTAGAGAGCCAAAAGCAGTTAAGACGGTGGCGTGGGGCAAAGGCCTACCATGTTAAGTGCATTAAAGGAACCTAAGTCCACTTTAGCCTTCAGAGATAGCCTCTGGCTCGTAAGGGAAGAAAAAGGTCCGTCCGCCCCCTCTCTGTAATAGCATTAAACACACCTACTGCATAAGTGTGCTGACACTCCGGGGTTTAGCTGTGAAAATGGCCACTGTGTTTGAAAGTATCAGCCACGCCGGCCGTGTCCATTCTCAGCTCGAAGGGCCCTGTTAAAAGGCCCATTGTTCCGAGCGACAGGCCTCGTCGGGAATATGTAAAGGGGGGAGAACGAGAAAGAGAGAGGGAGATAGAGAGAGGAGAGGCAGGTGGAGAGGTTTGATTAATGTGGCCCTGGCTGCTGCCTCCTGCCACACGCTGCCTGGGACAGGCTGGTGGGAGACCCCCACGGTGCAGGCTGCCAGCCCTCACAGAGACCACCAGGTGAGCGCCATTCATCATCCCCCAACCAACATAGCCAAAACCCAGCCCAACCTGCTCCTCACAACCCACACCCCCTGCCCGGGCCCACAGAGCTGCAGATAGGGCATCTACACTTAGAGGGACCACTCCACAGAGACCCACGCACAGCCCACTACGCATGTGCCTTTAACACACACACACACACACACACACACACACACACACAGAGACACACTACATTCACTTTTCACAGCTTTATCATTTTAATATTTAATTCATGTTCATGCTTGTAAATCTCTCATAAACGTGCCATGGTTGGTCACTATGCTCACTATGATCACTTAATATTAATATTACACATTAATCAATAACTATTTTATGCAATGCCCTGGGTATAAACTGACAATGAATCTAGGCCATCAGTGCAAAGAGTTCAACCAAATATAAACAACGTAAAGAAAGCAATGGTTCTCTTATTCCAATAGTTTTCCCTCCAATTTTGGGGGAGGAAAGCAAAGACACCCAAGTTTCCTATTTTCCTCCTGCAACTTTAATGCTTTCTTGCCGAATGAGAAAAAAAATCTGAGCAATAGTGAAGAGGACAGCACCATATCAGAGAAAAAAACATATTAATGATATTAATAGGTTGCAGAAAGTTCATGAAAGTATATCTAACACATTTAGTTACAGATTAACAAAGAATTTCAAGATCATTATCACTTTGCCGTTCAAGCCTAGTGTGAAAAGACCTCTGGCTTTTAGAGAACCGGATGCGCACATTACATCATCAAGTTTGACCCTGCTACCACACTGCTGACATTAGCTGTAGTTGACACTGATATGTTCTGTGGAGTGTGATGTGATGAAAGCACAAATCCCAATCTGACCATTCTCATTACAGCTGCTTATCCGCATAGTGGATATGTGTCGAACATACAGCCACATATTAAAAACAGGTGTGGGTCACATTCAGGCAGAAATTCAGATTTGTCTCACTCAGAACCCTGTATTGAAAACACAGCCAGAGAGGAAAGGGGGATTTTTGGAGGGGGGGGGGGGGGGGGGGCTGGACCATAAAGGTCCCTCTACCTCCTGTGCTGGTGAAACAGAGGGGACAGATTATCCCACTGGGTGGATCTCATGTGAGTGCAGGCTCAGAGTGGGACAGAGTGTGTGTTCTGGAGAATCGGAGGCCAGCTTCCAAACCAAATCTGCGGGACCAGGCCTGGCCAAGTCTGGCACAGTGAGCGCTCATTAAGATGCTGCGGCTGCTAGAGAAAAAGCTCCGACTGATGTCATGGGGTCTGCACTGCCATAAGGTCACGCTGCATCCCATGCCAGATCATTTACATACACGCAACAAAGACACATGCAGCAGGGGCCAGGGTGTGCATGTGTGTGTGTGTGTGTGTGTGTGTGTGTGCACGCGAGCGTGTGATGAGCCATGCATGACAGCAAACAGAACAGGGCTTAAACCATTTTATTGCGCTAAACATGTGGCATCATGATGAGCGGATGAAAGTATGTCATGTGACTGAAGTGTATGAAGCAGTTTATTCACTTATGTTCACTTTTAATAGCAATAGGCTCCACTTCCTGATGTGATAAAGTGAGGAAACTCACTAGACAGCATTATAAGGTGACAACTACAGTATATGTGCTTGACAGACCACTAGGCTTTCAACTAATTATCAGTCAATTCTTCGCTCACAATCACAAATGAAGCACGCTGATGGCTTTTTGAACTCAATTTTAAATTGATTCCTAGCCACAACACTGATTTCACTTCATGTTATCGTTCAATCAACCCATTTCATACCCAGAGGGTGTTTACTCCTTTACGTTCTACATCAGCTCTTATTTTCGTAGTTCAAGGCTCCCTTCCACTTAACTTGGCTATCTATTATCTATTAGTTTTCTTCCTCCACCATATTCTTACGAGTTTGTGAGTTTCTTGCTTCTTTTTTTAAGCAGTCAATGAATTAGTCTAATATGTATTGACAATTTCTATTCAAAACAACATAACACAGAGGCTCATTTAGCTGCATTAATTGGTTTTTGGATTTAATCAATCAATTCTCTTCCCAGACGTAGAACAAAGAGAGTGCGGCAGCCCTTTCTGATACAGTACCATCAATAGAGCCGCAGAGAAAAGGGCTTCTCTTAATTGTACAAACTGAAGGGCATTTGTCATGGCAGGGAACAATAGTGGGGATGATTATCAGAAGGTGTGCATTTTGCTGGTTGATGATGCTGGATGTTGGGCGAGTATTGTGCCGGGCTGACGGAGCGGCGCTAGGCAAGGCCAGGCTCTCCGCGCAAACACAAAAGCTCACCCTGAGCTGCTTGACTGCCGGCCAAATTCCAGACACACAAACTGAGGAAAAGCATCTGGATTACCTAAATGAATTCTATTTTCTGACAGTAGACAGACTGAGGACTGCAAGGGCAGCATTAATCTTTTTTTTTCCCCCTCTTCATAATCTGTATCAACCCTGGGCGAGAAAAAAAAAAAAACATGAGAAAACGGGAACGCTTGCATAACGGGAAAAAACACCCTCCAGACTGAACTAAAGTCCACCGCCATTTACTTCCACATGTATCATAAAGCATTCCTCTACATTATAGCAGTAAAAGCAATATGGCAGTGTAGGAGAAATGAAACGCTGTTGTGGAATGTTTTCTGTCGGGTCTGTGGGCAGGTCAGGGGACAGTACGAGCGATGCAAAACAAAGAGAGCTTGTGTAGCTTTTATTGTGGCAACATGGCACCAGCACGGTGTTAGAGGACTGGAGGGGTAAAGGCTGGAGGTTTGCGTTATACACACTACAGATAATGGCAGGAGGTTGACTTAGCCCGTGAGAGCAAGAGAGCGAGAAAGAGAAAGGGAGGTAAAGATAGAGAAGGGGGGTGAGGGAAAAAAAAAATCAAGCATTGATTTTGCACACTGCCCCTCTCTCTATTACAAGAAGCTGATCAATATGCTTGACACTGTGCAGCAGAGGAATACTGCTAAAGCTGCATATCTGGACTGAGCATGTGGCCTGTCTGGTAATCATTCTTTTCTTATTGCCTCTCTCCCACCACTCAGCTCTGGTTAAGTGTGTCTACACACACACACACACACACAAACACCATGTGTACTGTACAGCCTTATCTAATAAAATGCAAACTTGATCAAGACCAGGTCCACATACAAACGTAACCATGTAAATCCTCATATGCTAATGAAATGTGACCTATGTTCATACCTCAGTGTAAACACAGCTTGTTCACAGTGTCAGTATGACAGCTGTGGTTTGTCTCACAGAGCGAATGTGTGTACTTGAGAGTGGACAGGACACTGACTGATCAATGGAGCTTAGGCTGTGTAGTGAATATCTTCAGATGAGAGCACCATGGGTCAACCATCCTGGAGAACACACTCTAAGCTGAGTATTTTCTCTCTCTGTGCTCGCCCCCCCCCACTCCTCTCACAGGAACAAATACAGGGCTTCTACAAGAATAAAAAAAACAACATCCACAAGAACTTTGCGGATTAGCTTCAGAGAAACCTTTTTTTGGCATCTTCATTTTTTATTGTGAGGCTACATAGTGTACGAAAGCATTAGTTATCAGGCATGTAAGTGAGTGAACGGCTCAGTGAGTAAATCAGCAAGTGTGTGAGTGAGTTACAAGCCATTGCCCTGTGGTGCTTTGAATATATAAATGTATATATAAATAATTTTCATAATCATCTTTGTTTCATCATTCAAATCTAAATGAACACTGATTGCAGCCAACATGCAAAAACAAAGGGCTCATACAACGTGCAACTGCTGCGCTGAGCAGAAGGTCCATCACTGCAGGGCCTTGGTGCTGCTCGCTGCCTTTGACCAGATAATGATTGCCTTTGCCTTCATTTGCTGAATAAAACATCGGCTGCATCTCAAAGATCAATTATGCAGCACAAAAGTTCATGTCTGCTACTGAGAATGAGACTAAGTGGCGCACAGAGGCGTCATGTGTTGTGTAGGGTGGGCTAAGGTGTCTGTGTGTGATTAGGGCAGCTCTGAGCGTGTGCGTGTGATCTCTCCTCCGCCTCAGTGCTCTGATGTTATGATAGTGACATGCAGGTACTACTCTTGGCACTGCGCTCTCCGTGCCCAGTTGCAGATTTGCAGAGTGGAGCATGGTCTTTAGATCCTCAGCTGCTGTGACACCTGAAGCTGCGCAAGTGTAAAGTAACCAGTGTCTTCAGCTGCGAGCCTGAACACTGAGTCAAGTTCAGGAAATAAGGCAGTTCCTGTTAGCAGAGCCGCTCTAGGCCAGCGCGAGAGGGCTCATGCTAACACAGCAGGCTATTACTACTTAACCTAGATAAGTGGTGGAAGACCTTATAATGCCTGAAGCAGCACTTCATTATAACCAAGGTTATAGGGGCTAAATAAATCCCACCAATTATTATGAGCTTGAAAATGCTTTAATCTAGTAAGCAGCTACGTAGGTTCAGAAGATAAGTAATCGATCAGACATGGAAATAAAAAAAAATAATAATAAAAATAAAAAAAACACATTTAAGTTAATGTAAAAAAAATTGTATTCACCTTAGTTCTTTTATCACAACACTTTCACACAGTGTAAAGGTGCATTTATATGAGTCAAAAACAAAAGAAAAGGAAAAAAAAAATCCCCAAAATGAAGACATGTTTTTCTTTGGAAAGCAACAGTATATAAATTTTCCAAAAAACAAATAAATAAATAAATAAATCAAAAACATTATCACATTATCTGGTAACACACCCCTTGATGCTGTTAATACTGTTGTAGCTGAAGCTATAGCATAGATATAAAAACCAAGTTAGCCTTAACCCTTTAGTTGTTGCTGCTAAATTGTTTTGTTTGTTTGTTTTGATTTGATTAGATTTTTGATTTCAACATTTTCCCTTATTTTAAATAAAGCTCATTAATGAGGTACACTTAGATAGCACTGGAGTACTGTGGGTAATATCACTAATAGCCTACACATCAGCAATTAGTATTACACAAAATGTATGCCAAAAAAAAAATCACATTTTCCTCAAACAGCAACAAGTCGTTATGTAATCTGAAATATCTGTGGTATATGTACATGACATTCTGCTAAATACAAGTTTAAAATAACAAAACAAGCAAAAACAGTAGCAGAAAATGAATTTTGACCATAATCTTGTCCATTCTTCAGTAAAATATCAATAGTAAATGTAGTAAAATGTAAATATAGTTAAAAATGTAGTGTAAAGCACTGCTCTATTGCACAACCAGCGCAGCCATGTGTCTGGTCATGTTTCTGTGTTAATGATTTTAGCATCACAGAGCAACTAGCATGCCACTCGTGGTCTTGCTCTGTGTGTGTGTGTGTGTGTGTGTGTGTGTGTGTGTGTGTGTGTGTGTGTGTCTAGCTGTTCAGACATGTCTGAATAGTTGAGACAGTGCGGGGCTGCAGGCCTCAGGTCACAGCCCGTAGCTCTCCATGATGTTTTATGCAGCGACTTGAGCCCGGCATTACCCAGACATGCTCCCAACACAGCCTTCCCGCCTTCGATCAAAATTCATACCCTCTTCATTATGATTTAATGCTCACACAAGATTCTCTAAATGAATCCTACACAAATAACACAGCCATTAGGTCATTTAATATCCTGAGTCTAAACGTGTGGGGCCCCTGGGATTCTGCTCCTGTCTAGACATATGGAAGCACTCACACACGCACACAGTCGCACAAACACACACACATGCACAATTGCGCACACACACACACACACACACTTAAACCCATCCACAGAGTGTGCAGGGGTCCCCCAGGAACAGCCAAAGCGACAAGACCTGCCAAAAGAGACCAGGAGCAGCAAAATAATCAGTGGCTGTAGACGCGGTGCATTTATCAACCCAAACAGAACATCCACGCATGCCCCGTGGTCCGCTCCCCGTTACCCAGGCTCATCACCCCTGGCAACATTTCCTTGGTTACAGAGAGGGGTCTCAAGCAGTTAAGAGGAGGGAAAACAAAAGGATTTGCTGACGGACATATTGTGTGAGGCTGGGGCCCCTGGACCAGCCCTCCTCCAGTCCGCCTGCCTCACAAGTGTGACCTCTGAACCCAGCCAGGGGCCCAGAGCACACAGCCCCCAGCACAAGCTGAAACTTAAACTCCTGTGTTGCCATTCCATTCAGACCAAAGCCGACAACTGGCAAGAGAGCCCTCTTCCAGAAACGCAAACACCAAGCCTGACCCTGCCCTAACTACTCTCCACACCAGTGGCCCACACGTATGATAATATGGGCATTCTGCCACTGGTCATGCCCCCAGAACAAAAACGGTATTCGTTCACTGTTATTAAATTACTTCAAATGTCAAGTTAATATTTTAAATGAAAATAAAAGCAAGAAAAAATGCCTGTCTCTTAACGTGATGCATAACTAGACAAATTAGCCTTAGCTACATGTAGCGTAATATTTATTTACCAGCTATGTTTATAAACATTCACAATATTCAAGTTCATACTCATACAAACTAGATAATTAGCATTTTTTAATAAATACTCTAACAAACGCACTTGACAGACCAGTACTTTTAAATCAAAATCTAAAATCTAATAAATTACAGGCTATTAAAGACAACGGTAATTGATAATCAAAATCATTTAGCTCTCCAGACGGTCTGAGGTAAGGCTGTGGTTGTTGTAAAAACACGATACAGACTGCTGGTCTACATCAAGCTCGTACCGATAGCTGACCCCTGAGGAGCAGAAAGCAGAACGTGTGTGAGCACTGAGACGTTGCACTGAAGCAGCAAACACTCCCTTTTGTACACAGCCTGGTAAACACTCACAAGCCAAAACACACACACACACACACGCCACGCTGCCTCAATGGACCCAGCCGCGCGGTGGCAAACGGTAATGCGAGCAAAGCGGGAAAAGGTACAGCGATGCACAAGAGCAAAAAGCTCTTCTCTTTTCACACCTCCATAATAAGCTGTCTGATGCTTTGTTAGAAGATGAACAGATTTAAGAGGACGGAGAAGGTGGGGGGGACGGAGGGGGGAGGAGTGACAGTCGAGCATGTTCTCTGCACAGAGCTACATTAGGAGACATGACGTCCCGGTTTGGTGCGTGTCTCTTGCGACGGCAAAATGCCGCGTGTCAGCTTCGCCGGCTGAGCGCACGGGGAACAAAGGCTCAGTGAAAGAGGCTGTAATGATCTGAGAGACCTGCACAATGTCTGCAGAAATTCCCCCCAAAGCAGACGCCAGCCACCCAGAGCAGGCCCCTGAGCACAGGGCTAGACCCAATAATCTGTCTCAGAGAGAGAGAGAGAGAGATATTGTGCTGAAAGTCTCCTGGTTGCTAATGCTTCAATAGATACATACTGCTTCCTTCCACAAATTAAGCAATTAACCCCATCTCAACTAAAATCTCACCTCCCAAAGACCCTGGCGATGTTCCATTTTGCTCATTAAATTCAGGCCCCAGAGCAGTTGGGCTACATAAATGTTCATGTTCAGCATGCCACGCAGCTCCAGGGTCCTGGGGTTGTGAGCTCAGTCCCCATCTCGGGTCACTCTGTGTGAGGAATTTGGTGTGGTCTCCCCTTGTCTGTGTGGGTTCCCCCTGGGTGTTCTGGTTTCCTCTCACAGTCCAAAAACAGATGCTGGGAGGTGAACAGGCTTTGCAGAAGCGTCCATAGGTGTGAATGTGTGAACAAATAGGTGAGTGTATGATGCCCTGTGTGCCCTGTGGCACGGTGGCGCAGCAGATCTTGTTGCAGTCACACAGCTCCAAGGACCTGGAGGTTGTGGGTTCAAGTCCCAAAAACACATGTTGGTAGGTGGATTGGTGACTCAAAATGTCCGTAGGTGTGAGTGGGTGAGTGAATGTGTGTTGCCCTGTGAAGGACTGGCGCTCCCTCCATGCAGTTCCTGCCTTGCGCCCAGAGATTCCAGGTAGGGTCCGGACCCACCGCGACCCTGAACTGGATAAGAGGTTACAGATAATGAATGAATGAATGATGCCATGCGGTGCAGGGAGTTTTTCTGATTCTTGATAAGCTCAAGACCCATTTCAACCCTGAACAAGATGAAGCAGTAATAGGAAATGAGTGAATGATGATACTGCCTTCACTGTTGGATGCACTGAAAAAAGTTCTGTGTGAGTTCCAAGAAAGACAAAAAAACTTAAATACAGGCCCTATGGCCAGTAGTCTGAACTCTGGTGATGCCTCAGGTTTTGTTCCCTCTCTCTTGATAATGAGAATTGTCACAATCTCAGCCAACGCAGGCCAAAGACTAAGCATTAGCTGTAAATGCAATTGATGGCTTCACACATCTAAATCGGATGTGACTAAATTGGCATAAAATTAACTAAAACACCCAGATCACTGTGTTAGGTCACGTTCCTAAAAAAGCAACGAGAAACCACATTATTAACAGGGAGAATAGATTGCAAGGCAGAAACAGCCAGTTTGAGCCACAACATAGGGTTAAGCAGATGTCTGCAGTAAGTGTTTGTTTATGTAAAATAAATATTATTAGCTTCCAGATAACGGGAGCATCCTGACATGACCTCGCTAAAAAGGCAGAAAATGGCTAGTTAATTAAAAATCATGAGGATGCCTCTCATTACCTCACAGTGTGGCACTTCACATGAAACAAATGGGAACATTCGCGAGACATTCCTGGCATGATCAGCAGTGTTCCCGCTAGTGCGGCTCGATTATTGCAAAAATCATAATGACAATTATTCTTGCTCAATATTGAACGTATGATTATTTAACATGTTTTGTTTTTTTAAAAAAATAATAAAGCTTGGACAGTGGATTTCCCAGTATTTTAAATATAATTAAAAGAATTTTTTAAAAAAGTAAATACATAATAAAAAAAATAAATCTCTCTAGTGTAAAAAATATCAAATATATAACAATTTATATCATAAACAAACGATCATCCAAACCATTAAAATTCCCTCCTTTTGCCATAGAAGTGCACTTTGTAGTTCTACAATTTCATACTTTAGTTGATGTGTTGCTCTGAATCCTTGCATTATGGATGTAGAACAGCAATCTCAAATATTTTGTTTTCATTATAGTTAGAAGTCAAAATTATAATAAAAAAATAAAATAGGTTAATCGCTTGGTGCTTGTTTCCACTAGAGACTGGGGAAGGGAGAGGGGAGATTGTTCAGGAAAAATGGAGGGTCCTGCAACACCAGCAGTGTAGAACTTCATGCCTTGTTTTGAGCTGCCACGGTTAGCGTGCCAAGTGGAGCCTTTTAAGTAACGGGCAACTCAATGTGGTGGCAACACATTAGAGGCTTAAGCACACGCTGAGGAGACAAACAGTGGCTCAGACGCTACACCTCATCCGGACTGCATGGATGGACTGAACTCCAAACAAATTAGTTCATTAAGGCAGGCAGTGAAGGCCAGACTGACCAGAGGGATCACAGAGAATTGGTGCTTAGTCCTTTTAGGGAGGCTATAATCATTCAGAGTGTAATCATCTCAGTCTACTTCTTGACCAGCCTCATCCAAAAATTCACACACTTTTTGTACCTTGGATGTTCTCAAACTATTTTTCTACGTATACTGAGAATCTGCCTAAATGGATCCTCCAATATAACAAAGCAGCTGTGCAATGAAAAGGTACATTAATATGTGATGAATCAATACAATTTAGGTAAACAATGCAGGACTGTTCTTTATTACGATACAAAAAAATGACCACATGTTTAATACGTTAAGTGAAAAATATACCAATCTGAACGATTCATTTTTTTAAATTACCATCTGAGAGCATGCTTAATTATGCCAATCTACTTTAATATTTCTTGTTATAAGAAGCCCAAAGCACTCCTCTTTCTCAGCTCTGAATGTGCCATTCCTCTGTGAAAAAGTGCTACTCTCACAATTTAACTGTGACTAGTTGTGATGAGTTCAAACACAACTGAAACACCTGCACAGAAGACAAAGTGGTTTTTTGGCAGATTTAATTTTCCACTTTAAAAATAGTTTTACACACATTTAAACAGCTTGTTAAAGGTGATATTCACGACTGTAATCAAAAAACACTTTTTATAAAATTCAGATTTACGTCTCTCTCTCTCTCTCTCTCTCTTTCTCATTTGCTAGAGCAAAGGCATCTGAACTTTTTCAGACAAGAGGGAGATCTCCAAATGTTGAAAAGCACAAAATAACATGGGGATATTGCTCCATTCCTGCTCCGTACGTGGGTAATGTTGATATATTTTTGCTGTTTCAGATCACTTATGGTCGAAATGTCTCCAAATGTGGGAGACAGCTAACTGCATTATCGAAAATGCTACAAAACTAAACAACTCAAGTTATAAATGCATTTCTGTGGTAATTCAAACTTAGAGACAAGTAAAACTTCAGCCATGTACAAACAGTCATCAAACGTGCCGTTCCACCTTAAAAGACATCTGAACGTAAACAAACCAGAGAGAACTGTGTCTCCCCCGCAAGACTTACTGCCTCAAGTTGAAGATAATGTCAATTGTAAACAGAGCAGAACGGCATAAATTAGATGACCTCTTAATCCTTTGACCAATGGAGGCTATTTGTGCATTTTTTTTAGAATCAGAACTGGGCTTTATTAAGCAGCAATGTAGGCACATACAAGAAACATATTCATTCTTTAATGGCAAGCTTTCTCAATGCTGTTGCTGTACCTACTTTGATATGTTGATATGAACTTGAAAAACAGACAGTTAAGGGACGAGTTTCATTTACTCGACTTTGTGAACAGAACCACATAAAACACAATAGCAAACAGAAAGCTATTTTTATGTTACTATGTTTATCGTGGGCATACAGGCATTACAGCTACTCTGAGGACAGACTAAAAGAGTTAAAGGTGATTTGTACTGCTGAAAGCAATGTTAGTCATGATTGGATTAATAAAACCAACTTCTGATTCCCTCAAATATGGCAGGATTATAGCTTTTTATTAACCAAAAACAAGAGCACATTTTAAATGTGTGACAGCATAATTCATGGAGTTTCTCTGCACATGTGCAAAATATCAACTGGCTTAAATAAATGAGTAATACATTCTTAATCAATCCCATATGTATCAGTTAATATTTGTTATTTCCACTCCTCATAATCTAGGACTGCTGACTCTGTCTGTGTTAAAATAGGCTTACAATCTGGGCGTGAATACAGAATACTTTGTTAGCACTCAGGAAGACCTTGATCATGACCAGTAAAAGTGAAAGTGACTCAGATCTGAGCACGAGTTGGGAAAATCTGAGTGAACATGTTTATTTAGCGCATAAGCAACTGAACCCCATGAGTGCTCCATGAATTACGCTCTCCCATTTTAAAAGTACGCTCTTGACTTTTGGCATGAAAATAATGGCACACAGGATCGGCTGTGATGGTGACCTTACGAATCAGGTCGCGACATCTCTAGTCTCTAGTCCTACAGAAGGCGAGGAGAGAACAGAACGGAGGAAGCAGGTAAAGAAAGGGAACGTGAGAGAGAGAGAGAGGCGCAGTCTGTGGCCACCAGAGTAATTAAACTCCCACACGGCTCCTTCAGGGGCGGTGGAGGTGAGCTCCCTTGAGGCTGCCGCCCATTTTGTGTGGGCTGCTGGGAGCTGCTGGGAGCTGCGGTGCACTGAGCTGCGCTGAACCCGAGGGATGCTAACAGATGAGGCCCTGTCATTGAAAAGGAGCCACTGCCATGTGGGAATCAGCTTTAAGCACTGAAAACTAATCTATAAAGGAAGACAAGAGCATCACAGAATCTGTCATACACCCTCCCTCACTCAGCCAGTGCATGCAAATGAAAAAACAAATGCAAACACACTGTATCATGTTCACAGTCACACCCACTACCTGCTCCCAGTTTTCCACCCTTTCCACAGGAACCTCCACTGTGTTTGCTGAAGGATCATTGAAAAACAAACAGCTTGTCCATAGATCTGTACAGAAATAGATCCTTTATTAGCACTATTGTACACTGTTTTCTCTATATAGCAGTGAACATTTGGTAGGTCATATGCATTCTGCCCTTTCCAGCTGTCGATGTGTCTATGTATACGTGGTGGAAAATAGGCTCCATTACACTGGGAAAGGCATTCTAAGGTTCAGCTGTACCCTTAATAATTAAAAGCTATGTGCAGAATGTAGATTAATCTAACATGTGACATACTAGGACCATTCAAACTCAACAAACTGGTGCACAGACACACTCTAAAAGACGTACTGCATCTGTGATGAACTTTCTCCAAAATAGCTTTGCAGGTTTAAGAGACTCTTAACTGTATGAACTGATTAGGGCACTCAAATGATTAAAATAACTGTGATTATTTAAAGACGAAAATATTCATCTAACTTTTGGGGGGCGGGTGTGGTTTGTTATAGATATATAAGTTTGGAACAATCTTCATCAGATTGTTTTATTGTTTTTTAGTAATTCACAAACTAAAACACACAGAGAACAACAGTGGCTACATATTCCACCTCATTCCACATCTCACCTTTTGTTAGTGTTTACTCGTTATTTTTTCATAGCTCTTGCTAAAGCCCCGTCCAGTGCATCATGCTGACGTACTGATACAGCCAGCATATTAGTTATTCAGTGATAAAATAAATGTGATAAATAAGCTCAGTGATAAGCAAATTAATACACTGTAGTAGCTGGTAATAACTTTTGTATTACACAACAGTGACAGCTGGATATGCTAGTACCAGTAACCTCAGCTGACATATAACTGATATATATTCCATGCAGTAAGCTCCTGTCTGTATTTTACTGGCACACCTTAAAGCATGTGCTCCCTGTCTTTTCAGTGAATGGGATGGAGGCCTTTTTCAAGGGGATTTAGCCTATCAAGAGCGTCCATAAGCCCATATCTGGAAGCTGATACAGCAGCAGTGATTGCAGATCATTTTTCATGTACAAATCTGCTTTGGCCAGGACATGCAGGCAGGCGGCAGAGCTGCAGCAGCAGCAGCAGCAGCAGGGCAAACATGACTGCATCCTGGCGAGGGGGTGGGGAGGGAGAGGAGGATGGAAGGAGAGGGCTACTCTATCCACCACTACCCCTCCCCTCATCCAGGACCCCGCCTTGGGCCTTCCTTCCCAGTTGCTTGGCCAGCTGAGCAATCAGGTCAGCCGGCTCTTCCTGCGTCGCCCCTGGTCAATTGTTCCCCCTCCACGCCTCGTGTGCGGCCCGCAGCTGTGGTGAAATGATGTCATATCTGCTCCTGTGGCAGGCCGAATGTGTCACGGCACAAACATGGAGCAGAGGTTGAGGTGACTCCGCTGGGAGACAATGAGCCGGGTTCGGTTACACTAAAATTTCTGATGATCTCTGCACTTAGGACGGGAAACGAAAGACATACTGTTTTTACAAGCGCTCTGATGAGCGTCTGACATTTCACCGTCTTTAGTTTCTGCATCAGGTGGCTCTTGCAGCTGTGGGACATAAAGAGCTATTGCTGCTTTGGCTCTTTTCTCCTTGCTCCCTTTGTTTAGAGGAGGAGGCAAATATTATTGCGCCAATCAATATGCTCTCTCCGAGGACGGGTTATTGGGCTGGTGCATGTATTAGTGGCGGCGGGGGCCATTGCGCAGCCATTATATTCACTGAATCACTTCTCTAAGAGATAATCCAGGCATTAGGAATGCTTGGAAGCATATAAACAAGCAGATGCACAGCTATTTGTAGTCTGTCTCATCGAACAAGTAAAGACACACGGAGTGAAGCGATGTAATGCAATATCTATAAAGTCTCTGCCACGGAGTTAAGAGAACTCAAACTCCAATAACGCAACTCTAAGAGCAGAAAATGTAAGACAGTTCCCCCGCCACCTGAGGTGATTACCATGCTCCTCACCCAACTGATTCCAAATGAATAATTCACTGCTTCAGAACATGAGAGGCTTCCGAAAACACAAAAGAAAATAGTTTGAACATAGAACATTGACTGAGGGTTTGCAGTGAACACTACAAGCGAGTTCCCCATGCCCCTCATCCTGAGAGGCGGTGGGAGGGGGAGGGCTTTGTGCTGAGTGAGAGGTGGAGGGTCTCCGGAGCAAGGCCCGAATGAATGGAGCGTGGGTGCTTTTTTGACATGGGAGTGCAGAGCGTATAAACAAGCAGGTGATTTGATTAAGTGTGTAATCGAGTGAGAACTGGAACCCACACTGGCCCCAGCTCACTCCAACTCACACGCCATTCACACAGACCAGCTCTCACAGGGGCTGCTAATGAGACCCTTCGCACCTAGATAAGCAGAGTGTAGGACACACTCTCAGCACACTTAAATATGCAGCCCTCTGTCTATCAAACACGTGTGAACTCAAACAGCTTTCCATGGTTAGATTACCATCAGATTTTCATCAAGTTAACTTTGTGAAGTCTTTGGAATTATCTGGAGTTCTGCATGACTGCCTATCAAAAGACAGACTAAACTTTATCTACTTCAGGAGTTACATTTAAGAATGTACAATGAAAATATCCATCACTAATGTTTAAAAATAGTTTGCAAAGCCCAAAAATAAAAACAAAGATTAAGCTTTCCTAAGCCTAGGCTGCAGCCGAGGTAGGATGTGTCCTCGGTAGGACTATCCTCTGAAGACTCCTTCCTAGTAACGTAGGTCACACAAACAGAATGGTCTAAGGAGGCTGCGTCGTGATGTTACTGTAAAGGCCTTATCTGTCTCAAAGCATTAACATGACTGAGTTAATATAGATTGCATTTGCTTATTAACATTCTCCTGCAATGTAAAATGTTATTAAACTGTTAAAATGTTATTAAAATAACCAGAAAATATCATATTGAGATAAACATTAGTTTAAATATTCGCTTCGTTTTTACCCGTGACTTGTTTACTTTCTGCTTCGCGCTGTACGATCGCAGAGAATTGTGGGTAACGGAGGACCATGAAGGATACGTCTGTTGCGTCCCCGTAATTGCTCCGAACGTAGACTGCATTTCTAGACTGTACACGAAAGATCCTTAACATTAGAATGGACTTTCCATAACGTTGCGGCTGAGGAATGCAGCTGAGCTCGTCCGCAGCTACGATAATAAAACAGATTTGTTTTTTCTACTTTCCTGTTCATCAGAAAGATTTAAGCAGACTGTAAAAACTTTACTCACAAGAAACAATTTCACAAATTTCAATAATTTCAGAGACAACAGAAAGGCAACGTGTAATAAATATGCATTCTAAATATTAACATATTAACCAAAACTTTTTGCACAAGGTTGGCTTAATAATTAGAACACAACTAAACAACAAAAAGTGCCATTTGTAGCCACACAGTTTAAAAATGACAACAGTATTCACACCAGCAGAGCCAAAGCACAAAACTATGGTATCATGGGATTCATTGCTGCATGCTTTTGTGGAAAATACTGCAATCTATCATTATTTGTTTTTATTTGTTTTTGTTTTAAGCCCAGTGTGTTTAGCTGTGTTTTTTATTTTATTAATAATAACAAATATAGTACCTTAATACAACAATCGGGTATCTCTACTGAATCAATGACATAAATACTCACTGATGGAAAAAGTACATATTAAAATAGTTAGGTTATTTAATAGTAGGTTGCAGGATGCATCACTCAGAAGTAAAAATGACCAGCCACACAGTAAAAAAACAAAAAACAAACAAAAAAACACACATACAATATTGGTTTCTTGCTGTTCACAAGAGTTCTCATGTTCAAGTGCAGTGTGACCTGATCAAAAAAAATTTCAGAGCAGAAGAAAAGTTCAAAAGACTGCAAAGGCTTACCAAATGTGTTCTAAAGGCCTGGGCAGCCACAATCAGGTAGGTAGTTTATATATAAAAAAAGAAATTCAGCACTGTTGCTACTCAGTCTAAAAGAGTATCCAACAAACAGGTTGACACTGAACAAGCCTGATGTTGAAGGAAACCACCACTCTTTAAAAAATAAAAAAAATAAAAAACACTGCTGCATATGTTAGATTAGAAAGCTCTAGATTGTGACTCAATATGTGCTACGTCTGTAAAAAGAAACACTGCATACCAAAACCAAAGCTCCAAGTGTGAAGCATGGTTTAGGGTGTGTAACGGTGTTAGTTCGCTTTTTTTGACTCATAGCCTGGAATTTTTCCATCACTGTAGTTTTAATATTAAGCAGTATTAGGACAAATACATTTGTCCAAGGGGTTATAAAGATATCTGAATGCAATCTAAATTCAGAAGAAATCAGGTCAGGCAACATGATAAAAAAACAGAAGCATAAGTGCTTTTTGAAGTTATTGCCAATTCCATTATTCTAGTTACTAAATATGTACTTTTTATCAGCTTATAGACACTTTTTTAATTGTTTTAATTTTTAATTGAATTATAAATGTTCAATCAATTACCATGAAAATGAAAATTTTGTAGTTATTATTCTTATAAATATACTTTTGTTTGTAAATTTTATGCTGGTAAATGTAAACAGGAAGTGTCGCAGTCACACAGCTCCAGGGACCTGGAGGTTGTGGGCTCTAGTCCCACTCCGGGTGACTGTCTGTAAGGAGTTTGGTGTGTTCTCCCTGTGTCCGCGTGGGTTTCCTCCGGGTGCTCCGGATTCCTCCCACAGTCACACGTTGGTTGGTGGATTGGTGACTCAAAAGTGTCCATAGGTGTGAGTGAATGTGTGAATTTGTGTCGCCCTGTGAAGGACTGGTGCCCCCTCCAGGGTGAGTTCCTGCCTTGCACCCAGTGATTCCGGGTGGGCTCCAGACCCACCGCAACCCTGAATTGGAAAAGCGGTTACAGATAATGAATAAATAAATGTAACTTAACTCAAAATTATTTATTTATTACTTATTTTTAAATAAGTAATTAATTAGCTAACATTCTATATCAGGGACTGTTCTGCCACTGTGAATGAGAGCTAGAGGATGGCTATAAGGTATTTTCCATTAGTTTGAACAAAACCTATGCAGAGTTTTGAGTTAAAGAAATGTTTACAGTGTATAAAATGTGAGGAATATACTTGAAATATGAATAAAATGTTGCATTTTACATATGATCATTCCCCTTTAAAGAGGTATAGGTAATGTCCACAAAGTGACAAAATCCTGCAAGTACATTTTCTGTTTCCATGGAGTATTTTCATGCATTATAAGTTTGCTTTTCAAAGAAAGTGCTGGTCATAAAGGATTTTTTGAAATGCTGTTGTTTGAGTGAACCTTGATCTAAAACCCTTGAATGAGGAGGATTCTATTAATGAAAAGCCATGAATACCTGTGCACTTCTATCCTAATAAAACATGTTTGAGGAATTTGTTAACATGTCCTCTGAGATAATTATTGACAGAAGCACAGTGGTCTTTTATCAGCTGTTGAGGTAAAAGTATGAAATAAATGCAGAATATGCTCACTTATATCAGTGCAAATATGACTATTCCAGCTGGAGCTGTATGCATTCTTTCAATTGCTTTCTATAGCAAGTTTGAAATGGTTTCCTGCACACCCTTTTGATAAACATGACTGATTCTCCTGTGCCACATGTCCTTGACACCCAGTTGAACACGGATGAAAAGTCCTGGCCACTGTGAATCATATCTGTATATTCATTTACATTTCCAGAAGGACTCTATGGTAATCACCCTGATATCACTGAGGATTCAGAAAAGTGGAACGGTGATTTAAGTAGTGTTAAAAGTGGCTACTAACATGTAATACAGAAAATACTAACAGCTCTTAATCCAAAAATTGAGAAATCAAAGAAAGCAGATGATGAAACATTGGGAATAATATCAACAAAACTTGCACACACCAAAGGATTAGTAACAAACTGTATTTTATGTACATTTTGTAATTTAGGACAATGAGCATAAGCTTATGGTATTCCACTGGGTTCAGCCCTACTGCAATTATTTTAAAATACATTGGTGCATTCATTTGGTTATTCCGGGAATGCAATAATATTATAAAATGTCATTATTATAGTAGGTTCGATTCCCGCTCCGGGTGACTGTCTGTGAGGAGTTGGTGTCCTCTGGGTGCTCCGGTTTCCTCCCACAGTCCAAAAACACACGTTGCAGGTGGATTGGCGACTCAAAAGTGTCCGTAGGTGTGAGTGAATGTGTGTATGTGTGTCTGTGTTGCCCTGTGAAGGACTGGCGCCCCCTCCAGGTTGTATTCCCGCGTTGCGCACAATGATTCCAAAATAAATTACAGATAATGAACGAATGAATTAATTATTATAGTATAAAAATATAGTACAGTATTCACATTAAAAAACAAAACCATGCCACTAATAAAGTGAGTACATTACTTCTAGTTATAATTATATGTCATCTATAATTGCAATGAAAAAAAACAAACAGATTTGTTCACAAATGTAATGTAAAATGCTGATTTTGAACAAAGATGGCAATAATGCCAGCTTCCTCCAAGTGTAAACCTCTTTACCATCAAGATTTGGTTTTATGTTCATACAAGACAGTCTATTTACCTTTAGTAAAACTGATCAACACACAAGACCCTTCCTGCAGAATATCCTTTTGTTAATCTATATTGTAATACTGGCCTTTGCAGCTCTGATATTATAAAAGGCTGCAATATGCAAATGAGCCCTCTAACAAATCACAAAACATTTTATTGCATGCTGTGAGCATCCTGATCAGTTTCAGATGTTCCAGATGAGCGTGTCTGCGGCTGTTTGGACCAAGCCAGGAATTTGCCTACTGCAAAAAATACAAATAATTTTGTTCAAAACAAGTTATCACACTTGGGCTTCACCAGTGTGGGTTGAAAATACTCTTTATATCACAATATAATTCACAGCAATTTGAGATAGATGATTATGTAAGAATCATATTAGTATCTGCAGAAAATTGCTTAAAGTTTTGACTTGTCAGATATTGGCAATTGCCCACAACACAACACGTTACTTTATTTGTATCACACAAGTGTTGTCCAAATGCCATAAAAAATGACTACAAATATATGTTTTCATTTGAAAATGTATGCTCCCATTTTTGCCTTAGGAGTTAGGACCCTAATGAGCCAATAGAGCACATGGAGATTTATATCTGCAGAGCCTGTGCCTACATGTGATGCACTAGCGGAAGCGGAAGAGATGAGATCATGTCTCAGCCTGCTCCGTAGTCAGGAATATTTACAGTGGTGGCTCCACAGCAGCTCACGCATCAAGAGAAAGTCTCTGCAATTCACTGCAGACACATTTCATTCAGAAACTCTCAGCAGAGGAAGTTACCCATTATGTTTATGTACACAAACCTGGTCGTAAGTGTGTATCAGGCGAGAGGCTAATCAGCCCAGCTCTGTGGCACGGTGTAGGTCAACCACAGCGGAAAGGTAATTTATGAAACCTAACATGGCAATGAAGGTTATGATTCTTCGCAAACGAGCTGGGCCAGATCAATTTGCTCCATGGTTACCTGTGTGTCTGCGCACTAACAGGACCACAGCCTCCCTCCCACTCTGATCTGTTTTTGCCACTAATGCTATTTGTCTCTGCTCCCCAGCTTCAATCCCCTTTCCAATGCTGTGCTCAAGTGCTCATTTGTCTGCATGAGCAAGGTTAAAAGTACACAGGCAGGGCCACGACTAGAGCAGCGCCACATACACGGCTTGGCCCATTCTTATGTGTTATTTATGATCCATCTGACCATTGATCAGGCTCACTTAGCCCAGGCTGAAGCTCATAAGGTGAGCATTCAAAGTCACTACTCCCAAGGGAAAAGTCCTCCACAGTAAGAGCCACTTGGTTACAAGCAACACAATAGACCTGACCAGGCCCTTCTGCAGTGTCACACCACAAGCTCAAGAACTTATTAGCCTGCATGTTAAGGACAAGTGGGTGATGGATATCTGCGCTGAAAATGGAAAAAAAAGAAGAAAAGGGAAAAAAAAGAAAAAATAACGACATTTAGATGTGAGCTGTAACTTTTCAGAAACAGTTGCTATTTGTGGATCTGGAGAAAGTGTGCTAGTACAGGATTTTTTTTATGTTTGATATGTGCTCTCAGTGTAAAAAAAAAAAGGAAGGGGGGGGGGGGTATTAATCCTCTTAAATTCTGTTCCCGTAATCTGATTTGCTGTGGTTGTTGGTTTTGTTCAGTGATGCCACTCATGGGCAGCCCGCAGTGACTTTACACCCATGTTTCCTCTTCCTGAGGTCAACATGGCCTGTCAGCATAACAAATCCCAACGCACAAATGTGGCTTAGGCTAAAATTATTACGATTAAAACAATTTTCCGTGTCAACCTACTAACCCAGCACACGGTCCTGATCAATGACCTACTTAAGTCATTAACAAACAGGCCGCTACAGATAAGCTCAACACAGAACTCCTTCACTTCAGGTTGTCAATGTTTAATCAAAATGTTCATGCAGGATATGAAGTATAGTTAAATCGTGTAGAGCTATATGTAAATATTTAAATACCAAAATTCAAACATAATTTTTCTGATGATATATAGTGGTGGTATTTTAATATATCCGCAGGGAACAAACATAAATATGGCACTTTTCTGCAAATGGTAGCACAATTCGTATATACTTTAGCATCTTTTACGGAAATAAAATTGATAAAATGTGCTTCCAACCCTCAGTAGTTGTGCACTAAACATGCAGTAGTTTAGTTATTTGACCGGGGGGAACCTGGAATTTTTGCATACGACACTTTGCATAATGTAAAAGCACCGGATGCACATTGTATTTTGTGGGATTTCCAGGAGGAATGGATTAATGTAAATACTACAAAATTACTTAGTAATAAAACTGGTTACAGTAGTCAAAAGTTAAGAAACTCTTTAAAAGTGCCATTTTTGAGATTCCGGCACCAGCAACATGTAAAAAAATATATAATAATGATAATCAATGGCTGACTGATGTATTTCATCAGATGCAGCCACATCTAACAGACTTTATGGAGTTTCCTCTGGTGAATCTGCTTTAATGGGCAGTGTTTGTGCGTTTAGTTTTTGACTGTGGCCTCCGTCCCAAGCTGGCCTCTGAAGGCTGAGGGTTAAAGCTATTTAAAGGAGACCCTAGAGCCCCTAGCAAACCCACCAGCACTGTACAACAGCAGCTCCCAGACAGCTGAAGAATGGCTCCATTATTCATAGACACACACTCTCTCTCTCTCACACACACACACACTGAGGTACAGGCACTACTGACCTGCTCCTTGTGTAACCCATTTCCCCACCACAGCCTACTGGAAATTCCCCACTTTTGTGAATGTGAGCATTAAACACAAAGCACTGTGCTATTACTAGAGTTCTTTACTGATAATACGCGTTGCCGCATGCAAGTGCTTCATTTTCATTAATGCTTAAAAATCTTTAATTAATATCTGGAGCCTTTGAGGACCACACACACGCCGCATCTGCACTAAGACATACATAAATGAACATAGCACTTAACAAAGCATGGATGAATTTAATCATGCTTTATCCCCCAATCGTTTCTTCTTTTGTGAGGGGCAGGCTACATATGATTACTAGGCTAATTGGTTTATAATCTTTAGCAATCTTCGGGTTTGACAAAATAATCGCCCGCTGCAGTGTGTTATGGGCAATGGGAAAGGTTGTTAATTTTAGTTCACTGAATGAAATAACTGAGTGCAGAGAAAATCAATTACAGTCTGATGATATTCAGGTATTTTCCCAACACAGGTAGCAGCAGTGATAGCCTAGTGTTATGAGATAGCAGCCGAGAGAGGATGAGTTTAGTGTATTTGAGAGGATCAGCAATTTATGCCCTGGGTAGACACAGCTGGGAAGATCATAGTGGAAAGTGTACGTTCAGTGTGTCAGGCTTTAACAGCAGCGTAAATTATACTTGACCATTAAATACAGTTCACTCATTTGCAACCTCTAATCCTAGAGCAGCTGAAGAAAATAGAAAAAAAGAAAGAAAGAAAGAAACGCCTGCACCGTTTGTCCTTTTAGCCACAGTCAGTATCTCCAAATGAACAAACTGTGCGTGTGCATGTGTTTATGAAACATCAGGAAATACCAAGCCAGGAATTCCAGCTCGTCAGCACCTCTGTCTCTCATGTGACTGGAGACACACAGCCCAGATTGTGTGCAAGTTTGCTTGTGGAGCATGATAAGAAAATTTGGTAAAGTGAGAGAGAGTGAGTGAGAGAGAGGAGACAGAAAGAGAGAACAGGGGCTGGGAGGGGGAGAGGATAATCTGATATGCATGACTTGAGGTTTTTCCCAGCTTCTCCCTTTCTTTTCTCTGGCAGAAATCGCAGGTTGCATCCATAATTTACAGGACGCTTCTCTCTCCTGGCAATCTGGCTTCTGCAGCTCCACTGGCCCTTCCTCATTAGCATAATGCAGATGCCACCAAAAAATCTTTCACCTTCGAGCTGGTCCCAGTCTCATCAGCATACAAGGATGTGGTGCCAGTGTGGCTTACGTGCCTATAGAGTCCTCACGAAAAGAAACAACACACACCATGCAATATGTGCAATTTTTTTAAGGAAAATCTCTAATCTCCGTAATTGGGCCTGCCATTAATGATCATGTAGAAAAACTGACACTGGCTTTGTGAGGAAGAACAACAAAGCAGCCGAGCGATTTGAGAGGACCCGCTGCTAATTATGACTCATGTCGTACAGTGTGTTCTGCAGCTTGCTCAAAAACTCTAAATAAATCCGCCATTTGCCAGCACTCCGAGAAATACCCCTGCTTTACGCTAGAATTCGGCCACTGCTGTTTTTTAGACTCCAATTACATCGTTTCAGAGACATCAGCAAACAATCATGCCACGCAAGAAGCACGCGTTATTGTATATCAGTGATTGGGGTGAGAGTCATTAGGAGAAATGAACAGCGAAGGATCATCAATCAAGCGCCTTACCAGAGGATGCAGTGGGTCTCTTTGTTTAGTGTTTAGCAAATCCACTCCTATGTCCTCATCAATCATAGAGGTGGTCTGGAATGAAGAACAAAAACACACAGCCTAAATGCCTGAGCCAAATGGACAGCACTGCAGTAATCAAACATGAGTTTTTGTGCACGGTGTGGAAGTTTAACCTGATTAAAGAAAACAACATTCCACAACTCTTAAACACACCAGCCAATTTAAAACATCGCTCCACACAAGGGCCCTGAACAACGCCAGGGCATTTGGCTAGCGACAGGAAGAGCACAGCTTGCTAATTCAGACGTATTTTGGATACAACACACATAAGGCACAGATTCCAAAAGCATTTTGGAAAATATTTTGAAAGTGACAAATACATATTATGCAATATGTTCATTCCCTGCTCAATAATATATCATTAAGTCAAATGAAAAATAGACATGAAATAAAATTTGACAACTTGCCGGGAAATAATCCAGTGCTAGGCAGCTATCAAAAACAGATTTCGTGCTATGGTTACAATAACAAGCTCCCTTCACTGATGACTTCTAAAAGACAAAACAAACTAATATAATTATGAAATACAGACAGCAGTCACTTCAGTGTTCTCTGTATATCGATCTGCAGGGTTTCACAAAGTGCTGCTTTTAATCGGCACCAAAATACTGATCGGAGCAATGTATCAAAAGCGAATGTCAAATACATATCAGCGCTCTAACTCATATCCTTCTGCTGCCGTATGAGCACATGGACCAGTCTCAGCGCTCATGATGAGTGTTCACTCAGCATTGTAACAAATCATGGGCTTTCACACCACTGACAAATATACATAACACTGTGTCAAAATCATGCAGCTGATTATAATCCCAGCATGAAATGTTCTCCATTTCCTGCAGCCCTAATTCAGAGTGTGTGCTCCAGTGCTGGAGTTTGACAACAGTCTAAACATTTACTCTCAGCAGAACACAGTCACGCACTTGGAAAGGCACATTTTAAACTAGGGCCCAAGCAAAGCGAACCTTTAGTGACAAGCCCAATGGCAAATTTAAACAGCCACGAGTTCTGATAACCGCTGTGATTAGATATGCTCAAACATTCCAGTAGTTTCATGTAAACGATTTACAGACCAATATGTTAATGACTAATCTGCAACTAACAACACGCAGAAGCTCAGAGAGTTCTTGACAGCTTCTATTAACTAACCTCGTTTCATTAATTATTATATTCTAACATAACTGGGAAGGTGAAGGCTATCACATGCATTCTGAGACATGTGAAGCTAGCTACGGCATCTTTCTAACTGCTGCAGCACAATGCCATAGGGCAGATCAACATGCTGTCCACCTCTGTTAAATTAGCTACAAATGCCTGCATGGGTTAGCACCACAAAGAAGAGGGAGGGCTATCCTATCCACCCAGGGAGCACGAGGTCAGTTGTGTTCTCCTAGACTCCTGGCCACGGACGGCAGTGGCCTCGCCAGGGATCAACCTCACAGGCTCCTGAAGACAGAGCCAAGCCCGGAGCCCATTTGTCAAGCCCTAATTTAAACACACGGTATGGAACATTTACTACCGAAATACCATGTAAAACCACATGTAAAATCAAATTTCAATAATACTAATCACCGTCTTTATATATAGCTGCTCAGCCATTCTTATTCATCGTAACCGTTGCAGCATGCGCTGCAATGATAATCTAATATATGGTGAAAGCTGAGGCCGAAAGCCAGCCTTTCACATCAGAGGCTTGTGATAACTCAGCACAGGGCCGGCAAAACGTGTTTATTTCTTCAATGTCTACTATCACCCCCTTCAGCCCCACACGGCTGTAATTACATATAAATATTTCAAGTCAGCTTTTGGGTAAGTGAAACTGCTGATATTCTAATGGGCTCATGCTTGGACTATTAATGGCCTCGTTTACAGCAACTGTATTTTTAACTCGTTAATACTCCAGCATTTTGGAAAGTGCTGCTGTTGTGAGATTCTCCTTGAATTTGTTCTGCCCGCCTTCCCGTATTTATAATTGCACACACCTCCACATTTAATTAACAGTGGAATCTGGCTGGTTAATGTGATCCTTTCATAGATTTCAGTGTGTTTGGGGCCAATTAAATTGGATATAACTCTAATTAAGTAAATGTTATTCAGTTGCCTATCAGGTACTGTAACATGAAGAATATAACGTTGTCCCTCACCGGAGAAGGTCTACAGGTTTTACTCAGCATACTGCAGCAGCCCGAGGACCTGCTGAAAATAAGTTTTAAGCACAAGAATGATACAGTTATTCCTTAAGGAGTAGCACTGCTCTAGATTCTGCCTGAGCCACTACTACTGCTTTAATTGGTCCAATTAGGATATTTAAGCAGATTTTCTAGGGGCGCATCCCTGTACTGTCTCTCAGAGCTTTCCGTAAGCCTGTTATAATGACAAAGTGAGCACACGGAGGCAGTGTGAGCGAGTGTGTCACTCACATACACACACACACACACACACAAGAGGACCAATAACCTAAAAGCACAGAGCACATACAAGATATAGAGCCATAAGACACAAGAGAAAAGCAAGATGTAAAGCTCATGATAAAAAGGGGAATACAGACAGTGGGGAGGGACACACACACGGCTAAGACTTGATTATCCACACTTTCACACTCACCGAACACAAACTGAGAGACATCTAAGATGGACCTCCCCTAGTTCTTGGACTGTGCGGGCGCTCAGATGGGCTTTTGGATTGGGCTGTATTGTCTGTGCTCCACACTCATTAGCTGAGTCAAGGAGGGACTTACTGGGGTGTTTAGCTCGCTGAGCTTGTGTGGCAGCTCAACAAGCTCTCCCAGCTGGAGCACCGCACTCTCATCACAGCTGCACACATACAATTAGTGCAGGTGCAGCCAAGGGGCGAGCAGGCACAACACACACACACACACACACACACACAAAATGGGGCCTCCAAATGAATAAAAACGGCATATTGTGCTAATACTGATTCTTACATGTGATTTCATGATATTAAACCCTATTGGTTATAAATAGGGCCATATTGGCATAGCGGCATATTGATAAATGCAAACCTTGGTGGTGTGTTTGGTGTGAAACCCTGTGTCTGCGTGGGTTTCCTCCGGGTGCTCCCATTTCCTCCCAAGATCCAAAAATACATGTTAGAAAGTGGGTTTGGCGACTCAATATTGTCCATAGGTGTGAGTGTGTGTCACCCTGCGAAGGATTAGCTGCCTTGTGCCCATTGATTCTGGGTAGGCCCCACACCCAACGTGACCCTAATATGGATAAGCGGTTCCAGACAATGAATGAATGAATGAATGTAAGAGTAAAACACCTAATTTCAGATAAATCAAAGTTTTAAAAACGGGAAGAACACTTATTAAACTGTGTTTTGTCTTCTCAGATTTACTACAGAAAATTAGACTTCCAAAGCTGGCTAACTGTGCATTTAATTCAGGAGTGTTGAGAATAGTTGATTTTAAAGAAATCGTCAGGGAGGAATCGCTATCCACAACGTCCAGTGCTTCAAGAATTTTCAGCAAGGTTGATTGTTTACATATTGAGATATAGATTTAGGCTTTAGTGCAGTGCTTATGCAATACAAATATTAAAAATATCTCATTTTAAAGCTCAGTGGTCTGAAAAGATATAAATATAAGATCAGTTACTGTGCCAGGTGTTTGTATCTACATCAATATCATATCTGAATATAAGTACTGGCATTGTGTCATTCCTAACACACACCAAACACTTATATGAATGAAATATCTGTTTGCGCACACACACACACTTGTATATATATAAGTATGTCACACTCCATACTGAGTATCACTGCTCATATCTAGTGTTTTTGTGTTTAAAATTCCACTGGAAATTAAATACATGACATTTTCATCAAATGTTTTTTCCTTCTTTTCATTTCTAGTTCCGTGAAACAAAAGCTCTTCTATTAATAGCGTTTGAGTGTTTAATGCAGTGAACTGTCTCCCAAAAGAATGGGAATATTCCACAGATCCCAGCCAAGCCTGGCATTTTGTTCCATCGTGACGTGAAATTAGTCTGAACAAGAGCTCGGATTTAACTTACTAACTGCAATTTGTCCAAATCCAGAGAGAAAAACAGAATGTGGGCATATGCTTTTTCCCCTGACCTTATATTGATGCTAAGAGCTCTGCTTACAAAACATTATCACAGAGCTGCGTGCAACAGCAAATTACACCACAAAAGCAGTGCAGCGCTGATTTGCGAGTTGTTTATTTTGGGACCTCTAGAGGTGAAATAAATTCCGCCGGTTTGGGCTTTGTCTCTCTGCCACACGCAGTAAAAGGCAGAACACGGCGACTCTCGGTAGACTCTCTCTCACGCTGCGATTGTCTTACATCAGGATTAATCTCCAGTGGATGCCATTAAGCGAAGCGGCCAGCAAAACACGCGACACGCACATCTGAATAATTCATTTAGGACTCAACTTGCTAGAAGGACTCCTCTTTTTTTGTTGTTTTTGGTCTGTTAGTATGTGAACCTTAGACATTAATACTGGAACACACATTTGTTCATGTGGGCGAGAAGAAGGTGAGCGTGAGAGGTGCATTCTGCAGACATTCAGCACCAATTAGCTCGCCGGTGCCTTTGTGTGCGGTGTAAACCTTTGTTTACCTTCACACACGGTGGGTCGCAGAGCTCGTGTCTGCAGAGAATAAAGACTGCCGAGCGTTTCTTTGGCTGATTGGGCCTCCTCCAAGGGCGCAGAGGAATGAGACGTCGCACACACAATTAAATACAACGGCTGATCATATGAGTGCGATGCAGGACTTGGGGAGAGAAAGCAGCCTTTCAGCACACACTCTACTGGGCTCCACTGAATACGATAATGAGGGGGAGAAGCAAAGCCACAAGGGTCATCAGTGGAAGAATAGCAGCTATCGCCAGAACCCAGCGTAAAACTTAGCTCCGGCATTTTGCTGGGATTACATTTGAATTTCAATCACAGCCGTTTGAGAAAAAGCACAAGACGTCGCACTCGTGATCTCATGCGCATGTAAGTCCCCGGGGAGAGGATAAATCTGTTCTCTCCAGCTATGGATCAAACTGGTTTACTTTAGTCCGAGAGAGAACGACAGGAGGATGTGAACACATCAAATACAGCTGAGAGGCATCCTCCACAGTGAATAGACTTAATTGAGCAGAAGAGAGTGTGTTGGAAATGTATACTTATGAAAGAGCACCTGAGAGCCAAATACAATACCAACATGTTTGGAGTGCATTTTTATTGACGCTCAAAACCTGTATTTTCGGAACCGCGGCATAAACAGTCTTCTTCATCTACTAATTAAGCACCCCATGTACTGCCAACATCCTGAATCCAGCAATTACTGGAGTTTCATCTTCAAAAATGTATATCTTCGCTGTCAAAACAAAGCCTTTAATCTCCTAAACAGGAACTTTAAAGGAACCGAAAGGAGCATTTTCTACATTGATGCATTTTGATGCAACAAAATCTTGTTCTAAGTAGTTGTGGTCCACTTTTGTTCCACTTGTCAAAAAATAATCACAAAATGTAAAATCTAGTTAGCTCTTTCCTGTGATGAAAAAAAAAAAAAAAAAAAAAAAAAAAATATATATATATATATATATATATATATATATATATATATATATATATATATATATATATATATATGGTTATTTACAACAATATAAACTGTGAGTTGATACACATTTAGTCATGTACACAATTATATACTCTCCATAAAATAGCAATGTTAATAGAATGGGTCTTTCTGGAACAGCTGCACATTAGGTCTTCAAGCCCCGTGCCAATTGCCAGCTAAAGGGGTATAATGCTCTTCCAGCACTGGGCTTGAAGCAGTGGAACTATGTTCCTTGGAGGGATGGGACACTATCCAATATCTTTGTGATGAGGATGAGATGGAGGGGCATGAGGATAAACAACTAATCATCAAACAGGTACCTGACCTGAAGAGGTTACTACCATCGCAAAGAGAGTATACACTCTTTTTAAAATGCCTTTGATTCTAGAAACAAGGCTGAAAATGCAGTGCATATATGTCAAAAAAAAAAAATATATATATATATAGCTTTTTTTGTTGTTTTTTTTTTAAGATTTTTAATTACTTAGCTTGGCAGCTGGAAAATGCCACAGTAGCCTGCAAGTTCACAAGGCCCCTTTCATTCAAACTCCAGTTAGACAGGCAAGCAGCCAAACCTACCAACCACCAGCATTCAGCCAGGCCTCGAGCACTGGGCCAAATCGAGCAGACAGCCACAGCCATGCGCTTGGGCAGGGGACTGACTGACACTTTCACAAGCATGACGCCGGGAAAGAAAAACGCACAGAGCCGTGGTGGCCCTCCCTCTGCAGCGGAACCTAAACGCACCTAACAATTACCAGGGCTATTTTCTCTGGAGAGCCAAATCCCTGTTTATTGGCATCTAGTTGTCAAAGGCTCTCAGTGACGGCCCACAGCAGGCGCCTCCCAAATGGTCAATGGGGTGAGATTGAACCTAACTCGACAAAGATGACTGGGATTCCAGCTCAGGCAGCAGCATTCTTCCTATTAGAGGCTAGAAGGCTGCTTGTGAAGGGATTAAAACAACTCTCACTCCCTGAGGGAAGGTGCTTCTCAGGATGGTGACCTGGCCACTAGCTTGTAACTTTCCAGCCCTAAGTGCCAAGGAGTACTGTTTTAGATCAGAAAAGAGAGACAAGTGAAGAAAGGAATAGATTTTCCTATTTTTTTAAGCGTCTACCAGGGATTTGTGAAAGTTATTTTAAAAATGTGTTATATTATATGCTATATATGTGTGAGTATATGTGAAGATGTAAACAAAAACCTTCTGATAAAAGCTGTGATAAGCTTTAGTGTAGATGTGATAAGGCAACAGGTACAGTAACAAAGCTGTACTCGCACCAACTTCACAAACCAAAGTGTGAATATGGAACAGAAAAAAAAAAAAATGAAGCCCATGCAGTAGCAAACGGCCCCTGCTGGAGCAAGGTCACCGGTGCATGCACACAAAATAATTTGGTGCTTTTGGAAAGCGGCTTCCTCCCTAGTTTCATCACCTCATTCTGCCTTTGTTAGTGCTCGGAAATGCCTCGAGTGAGGAATGAAAATACTGGCATGTCCCTGCAGCTCGGAGTGAGAGTGGAGTATTTCTGCAGCTGCGATTTGCTGTGCTCTCGCCTCATCAGAACAGGGCCGCCAGGTCAGGTTTCCCCCACAGATAGCCATGTTAACCTAAAGAGCGTAAACACCCACATCACATTTCACAGTGAAAGCATCCGAGCCATGAGGGTTACAAGACAATCTTTACAGAACACCACACGCACCCCCCCCTCCACACCCCCTAGTTTTCAATTTCAAATGTAATACAACAAACCTCGTGCACATCACAACCAGGGTTGTGTTCAATATATTGAAGATGGGACATATCATAAATAAACTCTTGGAGATACGCAAATCGATAGTCATGAGAGCATCCATTTTTTCTGAATCTACTTTTATGCAGTGCCTGCTTGTACAAGGGAAATGGCTACCGCGTTTAAATGTGAGATGGTGATATTAATAGCACATGAAGAAAGAAACAAAACAAAGAAGCTATGTCAGTTGCAGTAACACAATACACAAGTAAAAGCCCTAGCAAAACAGCAAAGATTAACGGGGGATTCCATGGTCCTTTTTGGAATTTTCTCAGTTATTTAATGAATAAGGTGTAAACAAAGTCAGTGAGATTGATTTGATGGGAATTTCTCTGCTCCAGACAAGCCCTAAAGTCAGAAATGTTCATTAAACTGATGACAGAAACCACAAGTTTTAAGTCTGCCATTAAAATCTCCATCACAGAATGCTATTACATGCAGTTGTTATGAAAGCACAGCCAGAGATTGTTTTACAATTGCTTTGATAAAAAAAAAGAAAATCCGTTCATTGCCGTGATGTGCACACAGAGAATTGTATTCATCATAATGTAGCCATTATCGTTTATAATTTGAAAGGTTATTGATCATAATCATGCTTAATATAAAACATGTGTCAGTTACACTGGGCTGCCTTTCATTGTTAAACTGTATGATAATGTGTTGCGATCTTGATGTCATAATGCTGATGTGTAAATGTGTTCCCAATAAGACCCCTTCACAAAAAGTTGATAAAGAAATGGCTGAGTATGACACAGATGAGGTATCCATGTTTCTCATTCATGTTTGGCAGAAAATGGGGCTCTTCCAGAACTCGGTGTCAAAGGCGAATGTTGAGGAAAGTAGGCGCGTCGGTTGTTCGCGAGATGCTGGGCGTGCAGCAGAAGGTTCAGGCTGTCAATCTAACCCCGGGCACGCGAGAGGTGTTGGCAGCGCTGACAAAAATCTCTCCCCTCGCTACTTTGATTTGAATTCTGCTCCCACAGTTCAGATGTCACTGATACGCCGGCGCGTCACACATGCCAGCGCCACTGTAAATGAGAAGTGAGGGAAAACGCTGAGACTCTGCATGCAGCGACATTCCTTTGTCAGGAGTGTAAGCAGGAGCCCTGCCCTGGAAGCAGACAGACAACTGCTGAACTCATATTCTCTCTCTCTCTCTCTCTCTCTCTCTCTCTCTCTCTCTCTCTCTCTCTCTCTATAAAACAGGCCTTTTTATAATTGCTACTAATATAAGACGCCAAGATAAATTGACCTAGATGTCGCAGGTTGCCCTGCCGAAAGCATTATGTAATTTTATATATCTATTATTCACTCACAGCTCACTGAAAATATTCAGTCAGAACTCAAGACTCTAAATTTTCAGTCAATACCTGAAGATATTATGCTTTTGATGAGACAGAACAGTCGTGAGAAACATCCTGCGTGACGCACAGAAAAACAATACCTTGTTGTCCTGGCAAAAGAACAACAAACCTCTGTAAACATAATAAAGTATGTATGTATGTACATTTATTAAGATAATTATGCCGTTACCACAAAATAGTACCACAAACAATGGTCCAATAAATAAGCCATTAAAAGAAAATGTTAAAACATGTAAATCAGACAACAGTTATATAACTCTGCAATTATTTCTTTTAAATAAATATGAAAATGTAAATCAAAACAACAGCAAATCATAATAATACCTGAAAACAGCTAAGGGTTATACTTCAGATCAAAAGTGAACAAGCTGAAATCAACTCTGCTAATCTGTACTCTTCATCTTCACAACACAAGAAAACATGTGATTGGACATCTCTTTCCGTGCTGCTGCATGTGGCGGTATCACGACCTTATTGTCATTCCTCTGTGCTTTCCCATTAAGCACACTGCTCCCAGTAATTTTAGATGAGTCAAACTGCCTTTCTGGCGCACTCCAATTAGGCCGCGGCCAGGCTGAGCTTTTTCGCCGCTGCACACAGCGTACTGGGGGCACGCAAGAGCTCGGGCCTTTTTAGCCAGCGACAGCAGGGTGACGGTGATGACATCGAGATGGCCCGCCTGGAAGCCTGAGGGCCACATTAAGGAGACAGAAATATCCCCCTCTGACAGACAGGGATACATGACGCGGCGCGTGCAGCTGTCTAAATGTTGCCCCTGTCTTTCTTCTTTTCTTTCCTTCCCTCGCTCTCTCGTTCTCTCATTCTCCCTCCCTCCCTCACCCGCAGCTTAAGCACATTGACTCTCGGTGCTGTGGCTGAAGTGTGAGGGGTCAGGCCAGCAGTTGGACATGGAGCATGCGAGATGGATGACGCTGGAGCTACCGCTGGAGCCCGCTACATAACCCAGAGACAGGCTCAGACGTTCTCAATTAAGCAGGTCATGGTGCTGAGTATAATTCACTCCCTGTTATCTCGGCTCTGGAGGACACAACAGAATGCGCCGCAACTCATCCTGCCACGCAACTATTCGCTTCTCAAAACAAGGGGATCTGTTTGTTTGTGCGTCTGTGTCTGTGTGTGTAAGAGAGAGAGAGAGAGAAAGACTGGGTAGGCAGGTATTCGACTGTGGGCTGTTGGTCTGTTGGGATTTTTGTCATTTACAGTCGTCTAATTGTGAATGTGGTAAACACTAAAACTCAACATCAAATGCTAGTTTACAGCACATAAAACAGCACCTCGTTCCTTAGAATATTAACTTAGGATACTAAATAAACACAGTTTTGTAAAGATAGAAAATAATTAAAGCTTCATTCAGCCATTACTAAGGTATATATATGTCTTGTGGCAGATTGCATATAATGAATCAATAAATTAACTATTTTAAATGCCAGCACTTCATGGAACTCACTCACTCGCTCACATACAGACTCATATTTAGCAACAAATCCACTCCACAGTGCTTCTTATTAAAGACAATGCATGCTTGTCTTTTAACGCTTTTTTTTACTATCACACGAAGACGTTGCAGTGGTTAACTATCACTTTGCGCAGGCATATGTAACAGTGTGTCATACATGAGATTACACCCCCCACCTCGCACCCCATAAGAAAAAAATCTATAAAAATTCACACTTCACACACCATATGTTGACTGACTGACTGCATGTACGTCAGGAGGATGTCTATGTGAAGGTAACTTTCTGCTAAACCCATCTGATCAAACTAGGTTCAGAAAGATTCAACAGCCTCCGAAAGTAGTTCCAAGGACAGTCTGCACTCTCCTCTTTCCCATGTTCCTGAAGTTGTAAACGTGGAACACCATACTCCAGGGTAATCAGAGAACAGCCTAATAGCCAGTTTGCAATACCTTCTGCTAATTACACACACATCAGAGGCCCCTTTGCCCACCTTGTGCTTCATTAAGGCAAACACACAAGCCTTAAACACAGGCTGGACAAATTTCCACCTCCACTGCTCTGGACACAGAGGAGCTGGAGGAGGCGTCGTCGCTGATGAAATCATTTCCATTCTGATCTGGAATCTCCTGCTGCTTTTATAACCCTCGCCTGCATTCCTCCCTCTTCTTGCGCATTCGCACACATCCTTACTGAATCTATAAAACATCCCCCTGCACTGCAGCTACTTAATTGCTTTGTTTCGGCAGGTCTGCCAGGGGCCTGGAGACGGGGCCGAGTCCAACCAGAGCTGGCGACATGCAGCAACATCTGCAGGTGCTGCTGGAGTGTCCAACCAGTGCTAAGTCCAGTCCCAAGCAGGAGGAGCCAGAGGTACGGAAAGCCAGCCTGCAACATCTGTCTCTCTTTATAGAGTTCATAAAGAGCCCGCGAATGGGGAGAATGAAAATATACGATTGGTGAAGCAGCGAGTGGACACTGAGTATAGGTTCAGGATGACTGCTGTCAGACAGCACCAAAACGGATCTTCATCAACAGCAGGCGGCCAAGACACTGCACACTGCCTGCTATGCATCACGCATAAAAAATTCTAAGTGCAATAAATACCCATTTAAATGCAAGTCTGGGCTGAATCATAATAGGCTTGAACGTTCCATCCCCCAGACGGTGCCTGTAAATCAACCAGAGACAGTTCTGCTAGACAGTAATACCAATATCTCACGTTGCCATAGTCATTAGTCAATAAATGAGAGAAATTTGTGTAATCTGCGCGGCTGAGAGGAGCAGTGTGTTCAGATGGCTTCAAGCTTTGTTAAAGCTCAGCTGGACACAAATAACACTGAGCTTCACTCTGGTCGGCCCCACCCAACCTCTCTGATAGTCTCAATTTCAAAATTACGCTCCAATTATACCATCAAGACTCTCCGCTCCTAAAACGCATGCTCAGCTGCACAGAGAATATGAAAATATCAATCTCTGACTGTGAACAGCACTTTGTGACTGCGACGTTATCTTGTAGACACATTCGGATAAGTAATTCATATATCCTGAGCAGATGAATAGTACACCGGTTTTGTAATTGTGCAAACAGCGGTAATTTATTTCTCCTCCGTCAGACCCCGAGGGTTGGCACCATTCACTCAGCTCAGCCCGGGACTGCCAGGAACCACACCATTTGTGATATTATTCAAATGAGCACATTGTTTTCCTGTTTACTGACATGAATGGGGGGAGACGCAACACAACGAGATTAGATCATTCAGAAACAATCAGCCTCTGTGCGATAGTAGCATTCTAAGTGTATCGCTCAAATTATAGAGGCCCATTAATGAATGTGTCCACTCCTGATGCACAGTATATTACACTCATTCATCATGGCTGAACGGCCTGACAGGCCAACAGAAAACATCTTTTGTAATCATATAACTTCATGTCAAGAGCGGCACACATTTGTGTCCATTTAATGGTTCAAATGTTATTCTGCACTTGTGAGTAATTGACATAGGAAGAGAACACTCCTCTTTCAGAACCAATATGTTTACCAATATGTCTCTGAAGGCTCAACTTACAACTGACCTCCAACCCAAGGGGTCTGCTCTTAGAATACCTTTAACGTATTTCTCACCAGAATTTAAACAAAATCTCACATCTCCAAAATGTCACCGTACAGGAACGCTATGTAATATTATGTCTTTAAAGTCATTGTGCTGCTTCTCTGGCCTGTAATAGAGAGAATAGAGCCTCTGACATTGCTAGTGTCAATTTTGAAGAAGGGTAGGAAACACTAAATTAGGGGAAGGTCCGAAAACCCCAAATCTTACATTATGTTCCTTTTGTAACCGGAGAAGAAACACCTTTTCTTGGTTCCCTATATATATATATATATATATATATATATATATATAGTTCCTAAGTATACAAGTTATATTGCAGAATTACAGTCAATGAAACCTTTTGCATATAAAGAATAGCTTGTGTTTTATATAATGTGAAGACAAACAATCAAACAAAAAAACTGAGCACATTTGGTTTTGGCCTGACGACATCTTGAATCATTCCATATCCTTAACATTTTTAAACGTTGCTCAAAGAGCCATAGCAGTGCATCTGGTCCACTATTTTCCAGGCAACCAGAGAGCTAGAGATGTTTTGTAACACCAGTGGGCTAGTGGTTCTGGCCTCATCTCAGAAACAGCTTCTTCTGCAAACTCTGACCCCTTTTAGACAACCCTCCCTAGGTGCTGCTGTCATTTGCATAAAGAGGGCACAGATGCAGTGTCCTGAGGGATGCCATTCTCAGCCTTCTCCTGAAGTGTACTGAAGGACATCCAAGTGGTGGTGGTGGTGGGGGGGGGGGGGGTGGTGGAGGGAGCTCACAGCACTGGCAGGCAGAAGAGATATCTTTAGACCAACCGTCACATCTGTCCCACACTCAAGAGTTAATGCCGTTTTGCCTGTGCTAAGATGGTAGATGTATGATCTTGGGTTCATCAAATATGGATATTCTGAGTACATTTTGGTAAAGAATAACCACAAATTTAGTTAGTATCTAATACTAACGAACTATAATACTATCTAATATTAGGATAAAACATGATACAATTGTATTAGCATTTTTTTTTATTTATGTTAAAATTTGGTATTGCTGTTTAAAATGCACCAAAGCGCATATGTATATGAGAGAGAGAGAGAGAGAGAGAGTGTCTGAGTATAGACATAGGAGTCAAGCACACACATTCTGACTCTACAAAGCCTGTTGTAGCATGTGAAGAATGAGGCTTGGCATTGTCTTGCTGAAATAACCATGGATTTCCCAGGAGAATTTGATCTTGATGGTGGCATATGTCTCACTATAATTCCTGTTCTATCTTTTATATTTATCCTCTAAAAATGGGACATTTCTAAACATTATAAATGAATTATTCCATAAAAGTTCACTTTTATTTTGTCAGTGAATATTTGGAGTGTGTTGCAAGCAATAAATGCCACATGTGTATACATTTACAAAATATGATCCAGTTGCTGAGACAAAACTCTTATTGTTTATTAACTCTTTTCTTATTGCATTTTACACAACCCTAAGTTTTCCAGAGAAAGGTTTTGTATCTTGTGCTTTACTTGGAGATATCACTGTCTGCTTTCCATGGGTCTGTCAAATATTGAAAAATACTGTCAAATATTATTCCGTGTGTGTTGTGTTTGAGTGTTGAGGCATGGAATGTTTTTGGCTGCTTTTGGGGGTTTTTAACCAATAATGTTGACATAAAAACCATGAAAACACTGAATCCTCAAAACACACTGGTTTATCTCGCATCTAAGGTTTACGAGGGATACTTTTCCAACTGGCAAACTTTTTTATCAGTCAAACACTTGAATGAATTAATGAATTTACTTCTGTAACTGACCTTCAACCAAACCATAAAAAACTACTAAGAGAAGTGATACCTAGCATGTATCACAAGTCTTTTTATTCCTTCTATTTCCTAACCTTCTCTCACAGAAAAATTATTTCGAATTTCCCTGAGAGCGGTTTTTGTGCTGATCTGGACCTAATCTAAGGCATCTCTGGCAGGTTTTCAGATCCTGGCCTGTTCCCTTTTTCCCTAGAGAGGAAACCTTGAGTAATTCTTAAAAACACTCTTACATTCCCACTGAACTGCACAAACACAAGAAAGAAGAATTAAAATGTATTGTTTGTTTCAGACAAGAACATTTTTCTACAAGTAAACACCACATGGGGGACAGAAATCAAACGGGGCTGAACTCCTGGGTGCTAGAAGAGCTGGGATGTTGATGTTAATTCCTGTGGCGTTAGCTAATCCTGTGAGTGCTGACATCCTTTCACTTTATCATGTACACCATGTGGCACTAGCGCACTCCCAGAAAGAACTTTCCTGTCAACTTCATTTCTCCCTGCATACCACGAGCTGCTGCTCACCGTGAATACAGAAACATGTTCTCATCCTCATCCAAAAGCACCACGTAAAACTGGATCAAGCCGCTTTACTCGTCTTTGGACAGGAGGAAAAATCACGACTCTCCTGCTGAAAACTGCACTGCTCTTCCAATGTTTGCAGACATCGCTACACCAATATAAATATACTCTTTACTAACCGTGTACAAAAGAGCAATAAAGGGAATGTAGGTTATAAATAATGACATGTGTAAATATTCTTTAACATATTAAGGAAAGTTCTAGCTTGGGAATAATCTCCCTGTGCGCTCCTAAGCAACTTTTGAGGTAAATGATTAAAGCAAGTGCTTTTAACAACAGTTTTAACAGAAGTTAAAGACGGTCAAATCCCTTGTTTATATGTGGTTAGGCAAAATATTGTCTTCATAAAAACATACAGCCAGGATTCAAAATAAACTACTATTAGGTGTGTTGTATTATCAAATGGATTAAAGTCTTCTTTAAACTCGCTTGAGAAGTGAGGGAGAAAAAATTGAAAGTTCAAAAGAGGGCTAAATGTACCCATATTTCTGTAGGATCGGCTAATGGTGCAGGTGGTAAAGGGCTGAGTAAGAGAGAGCAGATTAACAGGGCTGGAGAGTAGAAAATACACATCTGAGGAAAAGATCAACTCTCTCTATAACACCCCCCGACACACACACAAGTCCAGACCCCATTTTTAAACATGCTGTACAGCTATGTGCTGCCTCTGCTGCAGCTAGAGACTGAGAAATGGTTCAGAATTAGAGAGAGAGGAGGGGAGGGAGAGAGAGAGAGAGAGAGAGAGAAAGAGAAAGAAGGGGCAGGAGAGGGGGCAGTCAGAGAGAAAGAGTGCACGCGTGAGAGGCAGAAAGAAAAAAAACGAAAGAAATAGCAAGAGAAACCCCTTGCAGGAAATATCACCCCTCCTTCCCTTTAATGAGGTTAACTGTGAAAGCCTGTGCAGGATACAGTCTCTTTTTGCTAGTCACAACGGAAGGATTTCTTCTATCTGAAAGAGGCCCCAGTCTGAGAGCAAAGGAAGTGTAAAATTACAATTATACCCTAATGAACAGCACGTTTCGTTACATATTTTGTGATCACTAAGCCACACATTTGACATAAGATAAAGTGTGTGTGTGTGTGTGTTGGGGGGAGTGGCGGTGATAAGCATCTGTTATCCTAAACCAGATTGCGGGATCTTCAGAGCCACTCGTGGCTTTGTTGCGTGTGCAGATGAGTATCAGAGCGCTGGGTGTAGAGCTGAAGTGTGTGGCTTGCTGCCGCTGGAGCTGGGCCTTTCTCTCCCTCTCTCTCACTCACTCTCTGTGTGTCAGTGTTCCAGGTGGAGTGTGGGAGGAGAGCCTGGCGTTCTGGCTTTTGTAGCCGAGCGCCAGTCTCCACAGGCTGACGTTAGCACGCTAATCGCTTTAGCTGATCCCACTCGGCTGTGTGTGAGGCAGATGTTTGTCAGGCCACAGCACTGCTCAGCATTCACACTGCACTAAGCGAGATTAACTACCGCCGCCCTTATTTATTTATTTTCTCTCCCTCGCTTGCAAGTTCTGTCTCTCTCTCTCTCTCTCTCTCTCTCTCCCTTTCTCTGCCTGGCCCAATTCTTAATCCCTCACTAAAAAGCTAGCGGGGGGAAAATTATATAAATATATTCTTTTAAATCATTGTGTAAGGCACTGAAGAGTCATTTCAAAGAATTTAGTTTTTCAGCCATGGGATGCCAGACAGAAAGGAGGGAGGGAAAAAAGGGAAAAAAAGGTGAGATGAATGCTTATGAAACGATGCCGGGGCTGCTCAATATTATCAATATGAGCCTATCGAGTCATGAAAATCTTTTCCTGGTGCAAGTCAAAAACAAGAAACGTTTGCAGTAAGAAGCCCAGGCTTCTGTTATTTGATTCTCCCTCTCGCCCTCGCTCCTGTTCTGTCTCTCTCTCTCTCTCTCTCTCTCTTTCCCTCCGCACTCCCCCCGAAATTCGCTCTGTTGTTCCATTATGCAGGTGCTGGGGCCCTGAGGGCCCGAGGCATCCACAGACGTGAGCCAGGCTCAGATGCAGGGAGTAAACACTACCAGACGCCTCGGCTCGGCCGCACCTCCGCCGCATATTACTCACAGGCCTCCAGGTTGCTCAGATTAACCCGCAGCTTGCTCGTCATGCTCATAATGCGCTGGGCACAAACTTCCTCTATGTGCAAACATTTCACAACAAATGACCAAGAAAACTGCCAGCTATCCCTCTGCACGAGAAGGGAAGGTTCTTTGAAGGGCTGGTGTTTTGTTTATGTGTGAAAATTTAGTCATGAGTGCTTAACGGACCCACTGGGTTCAACGGGTTAATGCTGTAAATATCCTCACTTCGCACTACTGTACAAACAGACTGAAACTCTTATATTACCCAAGCAGAGAATGTAGAAGTCAGTAGTAGTGACTAGAACATATCTACAGTGTCATCACACTATTAATAACTGAACAATAAGCCTGCAGCGGGGGGCTAAGTAGCATCACTTTATGATCATGAATCATGTACAGGGCTAAGCAAGACTGCTGTGTGGCAGGACTCCACACAACTTATAACTGACCTATCCATATTTACCTACAAATATCTCAGTTGAGAAGTTGGAATAGCTTGACAGAACATTGGCAAAGACACCATTCAGCCTACAGAAAGATGTAGACCAAACAAATGTCAAAGGTATTAACATATATCTTTTTATTATCTAGAACCACGTCGCACCGGCACGCCAGCAACTCAACATTAGGTTGTGATTCTGAAACAAGGGCATTTTTGCCAACATTCTGTAAATCTTGTCCAATATTGCAACAGTTGCTAGAAAATAACATATTTGTGGGCAGAGCACAGAGAGGGCAATTGTGAAAGGAGAGGAGAGACAAACAAAAGGATGAAGAAATCTGTGATAACAGTGATGATGTCAAGCCAGGGACAGAACAAAACAATTTTAAAAGAGGTAAAGAAAAGGATTTGAACTGTAGTCTCTGGGTCACACTGGCTCGAAAAAAGGAAAAATATATATAATTACACCCACGCTTCCCGCCCCAACATTATTTTAAAGCTATCACAAAATGTAAAGGCATTCCAACCTGTTTGTTCTGCAGGCTTGTCGTCTTGTCTGTGGCCCCCCCTCCCCCTCCCCTCCCTTCATATAGTCCGCGGGGAAGGTCCCTTTCCAGGCTCAGCTGTACACCGGACTCCACAGCACCTGCAACGAGATAAAGGACACGTTACACTCCGCTCAAAATTACACTATCCTCCCAAGGCCTCTCTGGAGCTGGGTGATTCACTTCACACGCCGGCCCCGGACGAGCTGACATTTCCTGCAACACTGAGATGTCCTGAGCAGTTCTGGTGCATCCGCCACAGGTTTTGTGTTTGTGTGAAGAGAAGATCAAAAAAGGAAAACTAAATATAGCAGGTTAAAGTACTACACTGGTAATAAGGGGTGTTTGATATGGCCATAAAATAATCATCACAATATTTCAGGATATTCTGGCGAAGACAATATTCTTGGCGATGTGAAAAAACGCTGAAAGTACTTTTATTCATTTAAAAAACACACTAATGCAACAAAATAAATGTTATATTAATATTGATTATATTAAAGAATATATTTAATTTCTTATTTATATTATATTTAAATACATTTTATTTTGGTACTAATCTAAAAAGTTCAAACATTCAGAAGAAACAACAAATAAATATGTAAACATTTGCTTATTTTGTAAATAACCGTAACTTTCCAAGATTCTGATTCTTCAGTCGTGTGGAGGTGGTTTGTATAAAAAATTTCACTATTTAAAATATTTTTTATACAAACCACCTCCACACGACTGAAGTCACTCATCTTTTGGCAAATTTTTGAACGCAGAGCATATTTCCACCGTTCCTGTCTCTGTGCGTAATGAATGTACGCCATATTACGTGTTACTGCATGATGTCATTATGTAAACAAGTCAGAAGATCACAATAATCACGGTATTGACGTTTTTTATCGTTTCCAAAACCTTTGCGATATTATTGCACATGATACGATATGACACACCCCTACTGTGAATATAATAAAAATTGGATGATTTCATCACAACCTTTTCAAGTACCTTTTAATGGAGCCTACTGTATTAATTTCATTGATTTTGCTATGGTTTAAGTATCTGAAATGTGCATTGCAAGGCTGCACTGCTTATGAAAAGCACACTGGATGAGGAATTAGTATCAACCGATACCGAATGTTAAAGTTTGAAACTTGATTGGGACATCTCTAGTTTGTCTGAACAGACATCAAACGTAGGCCTCTAACTGCAAGCAGCTGTCCCAGCATCCAGCTGCGGTACAGCCCCCTGCTTTCATACAGTGTCCTTCCAAAAAGGTTATCACAGAGCCGCTTTGTGGCTCCTAATCCAAAATTCATTACATATAGCAGTTACCACAGTTTAATACGTTTCCTGAACGCCTGGCTAAGCTCCTTCACAGTTCACTGCAAGGTAAGGACGGCACGAGCATGAGTGGGTAAAAGAGAAAGGGGTGATACTTTATGAAGCTGAAGTGCCATAAACATGTATGGTGGTACATGTCAGTGCCAAATCTAATTTACTGACCTCACAACTCATAGCACATTGACAGGTAAGCCTATTAAGCGGCTATTAACTCCCTATAAGTGATGGCGGAGCGGACTCTAAGTTTCTTGGCATGAGAGTGTGCCCCAGGGCCATGTGCTAGGACCCTTCTCAGAGTGACAGTGTAAGGAAGGTCAAGCAGCACCGTGTAAAAGGGATCTGAAGGTGATAATGACAAGGCCTTCTCACTGGACCAGGCTTGGATAGCTGTTAACCGGATTGGAATGGCCCACAGCCTTGGCTTTCCGAGTAAGAGACACGTACGTCTTTCACTGAAAGGATGATGAACACTCCATAAGTAATGTGCTGCACAGCCCTGGTTAAGCTATAGTAAGTGGTCAGGGAGCCCAGTAAATTTCACAGGTCTTAATACTACTCACAAAATCTAGAGAATGTAACTTATACATAGAATGTACTTTCATTTGTTTAAGCTTAGTGTGAATAAAAATAAAGCTTCATAAACATAAGCTATAAAATTGAGATTTTCATGAGTGAACATTTCTACTAAGAGGGCTACATGCTGAGTATATTTCTCACAAAGCTCAGTTCAAATAACTGTCAGCCATCAGAAAAAAAAAGGATCCTCTATCATTATGTCTCCATGCAAAATAGCACTATTAACCTACGTCATTCTATGCGCAAGTGGAACAATTGACCATTTTACACAAACACAATTAGAGAGACTGAAATGAGTACATGCTTCACTCCCGGAGAGAGAGTCTGCCTTTCCTGCATATTTGAATCTACTAGAAAGCAATCACTGAAATATGCAAACATTCATGAGGAAATAAATGTAGTAGAAAATTTGGTGCAGATCTGCAATTGCGTTCAGAGGGTGGGGAAGTATGGACAAAAAAAAAAATAGAAACAGATGCACACACTACATCATTTCACTGGTGCTGAATATTAACCATTGGAGGTACTTGAAGGAATTGCGGATCTTTCTGTCAGATCAAATGCCATGTATCCTGAAGTCAACAGCCTTTGTTTATTATAGTGTACATATGCTTTGTGATCGTTTCCCAGAGAATATGAAGAACCTGCATTATTAGCTTCATCCGTCCAAGTGGAGATCATATTATGAACGCTACACATACTCCACAAGCCAGATTTATGGCAGGCTACAGCCAAGATGGGTGATGTTTGGAGGATCCCCACTGTCATTAGAACCTGGCCAAAGCAGAACAAAAGTTGGCTCATATTCCGCAGAGGCGGCCAGCTTTTACTCCTTGATTCAAACCTGGCCAGAGCAGCCTACTGAACTAAGGCACACATCCCCAAGCCAATACTGACAGCAAAAACAACCCAAATAATCAACTGTGAGCTTTCAGCGTTAGTAAAACGCTATCAATTTCAGCTGTTATAAATGTAGGGTTTTTTTTTTAACCTAAATGCTGCCGACGTGGCCAGAAAACACTGAAGAGATTGATGGCTCCTGCTCAGAGCCAACTAAACGTAACCAGTGCAGACCTACCATAATGTATGTTTTTAGTAAATTACTACCTACTATCTTTTTTCCATATAGTTTGCTTCTTCATGCCTACAATATACCGACATGCCCCACTCCACTGATGAAGCAGGCACCTATCACTTCTTTCTTTCTGAGGATTCATTCACATCTAGTTCTAAATGCTTCGGCTGAAGGGTTCAGTGTTCGACTGTACGACTCTCACTCCATTGTACAATGCCGTAAGAGATGCCCTGGAATTGAGAAGAACGTTAAAGCACAGCTTACCTCCTCATAATACACTCTCCATTCAATTTAAAACCCCAACCAGCCTAAACGCAGAGACATGCAGAAAAAAAATAAATCAATGTAGCCAACGGAGCAAACAGTTGGTAATTGCAGCTGGAGAGGGGAGTACTAAAATGATTTGTTAAGGTGAAATAACACAGCTCCCCCTTTAACAGCACTCTCTCATTTGAGACAGAAGTATGGTGGCAGAGGCCTGCCAAAAGCAGTAATTGATAATTTACATGCAAATAGAAAAGCCAAAAAATGGGTGCAATTTAAAAAAGCAGTGAGCTCTTTCAGATGCTGTGTGGCACTGGCTTCCTGCAAAAATCAATTCACACTCTGAAGAAACCATTTTCTTCAGCCGGAGATAAAGCGCCTGACTATGAGCTGTCAGATACTTATCAAAGGGAAATTAGCAAAGGAATACCATTTCCCCAAACAAACAGGTCAAGTGTTCCACCTAGTCCTGCTGTCTCTCTTTCAAATGAATGATATCATCATCTGTTATTTCCTGTGGAGCTGCACTATAAATGTCAACAATAAAATGTTTGGAGCATGTTTCCCTCAAACAGGTCATTTCTAATAAAATCCTTGGGATATTGCACAACCTGAATGGCGCAATTTAAAAGGGGTACATGCAGCTGTGTTGTAACCACTTGTGAATCATACACACACGTGTAGTAGGACCTGAACCCACAGTGACATAAAGCACCTACATTTTATTTCATTTTGAATTTCTCTTTGGCAAACACACTGCACATCTGCATGGAAGGCTTTGGGGCAGTTCAGGAGAATTTTTAAACCAATGATAAACTTTTTCTGTTTGCATTGAGTGTGATACGGCGGAGTGTTCTCTGTCTCAGCAGGCAGCTCACTGAGCTCACTGGCTCGTATCATCCCTCACCATAGGCTTCAAGGCCCCACATTTAATTCTGAAGTTTGAACTTAACCGCAAGCCATTTTCCTTTCCTCTTAGTTGAAATGTGTTCACTCCCCTCCCTTAATGTGGGTGCCAATCACACAAATGCCTGTTCAAACTCCAGCAAAGTAGTTTCTGTACTAACCTTTCAGTAACAAGTCTCTCATTGAAAAAGTCATTGCTTAACATGCAACAGTGCGGAGGGGTTTTTGTGAGATGTAATTCCAATCACACCGTCGTGTTTAAATGGCAAGGCTTAACTGCAGGCCCTGAACATACTGACCCTGAAATTACACTGGCTGAGCCACTCTACCCTTCTAATTGTCATTACTTTGGCACGTAAGCCTTCTCAGCTATGTTACAAGTCCTCCCCTGTTGACGTTGTAGACATTTAGAATAATCCCCAAGATGTCTCTCTGTTTTCTCAGATTAAACCTTCAAAGAAACCATGAAGACAACTTGTATTTTAAAGGAGTGATTTTAAAAACATCATCCTGCCTGAGAAGCTAGCTGGAGAATGCAAACACTTCAGTCTGATAGTCTGTCATTAGCCAGATTTCTATCCTACACCATTTGCTTTAAAGAATACATTTCTTACTAAAAGACGCAAGGAAGCAATAAATGTTGAATAAATTCAGTGACAGAAAACGTGGGTGTTATTTTTCTGCAATATTTATGAAACACAGCAAGGAAGTGTATTTATGTGATCAGAATTTTGCTGCTGTGTGTAGCATTACAGCTTAGTGTTGCAGAGTAATTATTAGACTGCCATTTTTGCATAATAACCTTAAATGCCACAATTCATTTACAAATAAGAATGATAATTTGCCCAGAGTTAATGCAATTGTGATTCACTCCATCCATTTTAATTGCGTCTTGAGGCTAGCATTCTGGTGTGCTACTAGTGTTATACCCTACCGACACATTTTCACGTATGCAGCTGAGTAAACCACAGTTCTACAGATAGATGGCGCGTTTATTTAATTCAGATGAAGTGACGAAAAGTGCCACAACAAAAGAAAATCTAGAGCTTCATTACACAGCCTCTGGTGGGTTATGTATTGAAAGCAGATAATAAATCCCCTTTCCATTCTCAAAGGAATCTAAACACAATCAATGGCAAAACCACTAGAGACTGTGATTTTTTTCATGCATTTCTTAATGAAACCACCAAAGTGAAGCTCAGCGCAAACATGCTGCATTTAGAGACGCCAGCTGAGAATATTAGATCTGAAAAGTTATTTTGGAGCTGTTAACTGTGCCATTAATATCATCTCTTTACTGCATCAAAAGCAAACTCCAGGGCATGTCTATAGCACCTCTCTTTCCCTCCACAGTCAGATGAAGGAGACTTTCTGATTCGAAGAAGAAATTGCTCAAAACCCATTGCTCAAACCTGCTGCTGTACAAACTGAGTCATCTGTCTGGAATTGGAGCTCCTGAGTGGCAAATGAAAACAAACATGATAAAAATATAAAATTATAGCTCCATTTTCTCTCCACCATTCTCTCAATTCCATTTAGCCCCTTCACATTGACTGGCTGTTTACCACGGCAGTAATTAACGGGGCCCCTTCTCTACCGGAGGATCCGCCAAGCAGTAAAGGTAAATTATGCAGAGTTTTGCTATGCTAATCCAGGTAATTTGCTTCATGCTGAGCACACTTCCCCAGTGTCTTGATTAACGATTCATTTTACTGCATTAGTCATCTGATCATGATATGACACATTGCACTTCCCATACCGCAATTCACTTGTAAGAGACACTCTTTTACTTGTAAACTGTTAAGTCTGTTGGTAAAAAAGACGGATCAGAAGGCCATCATTTAAACTATGATACACCTTAACATTGGCATCACAATTTTACAATGGCTTGAGCTTGAAAACATTATTCCTAGTATCTAAGAGTGTTGAAGCAAGACTGACCGCTAACCCTCGAGATTACTGTGATGGTTCACGCAGGCCTGCTCATGAGTAACACTTTAGTGGGATGTCAGAGGTCTTCTCAAGGGCAGAATGACGCATGGTGATAGCAAGTGCTTCTTATTACAAGGGCTGAGACCATAAAGGCATAAAGAGTGGCAGCTATTAGCGCTATATGGAGGAATAGCCATTGTCATATTCACTCTTGACTGAAGAAAAAATAAAGTAAAATGGATCCTCATAAAAAAAAATAATAATAATAAATAATATTAATAATAATAATGACACTACTAAACCAGTTGTGAAAAATCCTAAGGTATTCTCCATGTGCATCAATGACAGCTTGCTCACAGAAGAGAAAGCTGTGCTGTAGAGAGAATCATGCTGCTTGATGCGTTCATTTATACGCCTGTCACAGAGAGCAGTGGAAATATCTCATTTTCCCCCCGAACCAATACCTCATCAGTCAACGGTAACAAAAGGTCAGAAACATTACAGCGGTCCCACTCAGTGCATTCATACCAACCGCTGCCTGTCGGAGATGAACTGCAGTGAAACTCCAAACGGTAAATACAGCTCAGCGCATGGCGCAAACCATTTTTCTAGGCTAGTAAGACACAAATGCGGTCCTTTGATTAGTGACAGTGTCTTAAATAATCATTGCAGCATTACAGTAATGCGAACTGTGTGTCAGCTTTTCACCACTGAAGCCTGCGATACGTCTTGTTCGGCTGACTCTTAACCACATCAACAAACGAGATCAAGGATCTGGTTATTGAGGGAACGAATGTGGTCGTTTTCCCCGTTGCCAAATGGGTCCGAATGATGGGAAAAGGGTGCTCCTAAAGGCTAAGTAGCAGATGATGATGATGATGATGATGGTGATGATGCAAGTGCAGACCTAAGGCTGAGCCACAGTGACTCATATCGGACAATTCCGAGTTCCCCACGCGGCCGCAACGTGCACCAAAACAGCAGAAGGGTTCTGCAAAACAAACATGCCGTCTATAGGGACAACTTAATGTTAAAAGATAAATACAGGCCAGTTATGATAAAGATAAATAGATAACTGCCAGGAATACGTTGCTCAGCATGATGTATTCCAACCTGTGGCCTTTCATTTTATATTGCAGAGCGGAAATGGCCACCATTAACTGAAATGGAAGGGCTGACAAATATCAAAGGACAAGCGCTAAGGACACAAGCAACTATGCTATCCTTGATAAAATCTAAATTCTCATTGTAATATCCTTGGTAAATGACTATAATCCACGCAGAGGTAAAAGACTCATCTACATCAGAAGAAAGGTGGCCCCTCTACACAAGGCAATATGCATTAAGAGCACAGAGTGTACAGGTGCTCAGCAGAGCCAACATAACTAAAGGTGATGGGGCTGGTGCTGGCAGGGCGGCGGTGACGGAGCTGAAAAATGAATGCAGCAAACGGGCGGCGCTTCAGGGCCACTCTCCAGCACTAAAGACCAACAAGATCAATTACTCGGTAGAGATGTTTCTCAGCGCAACAGTGAGCGGCACCTTAATGAGAGAGGTTTCCATTACCTCCATAAAAGGCCTAAGTGAGGCACGCTGATGAAGCGGCCCTGTAATAGCCTTCCTCTCTCTCCCTCCCTAATGACACTGCAAGTGGATTACGCCGCCAATCCCAGCGTCCGCCGTGTTTATCATTTATGTAAATAACGTAAGGAGCACTGACTCAATGTGGCGAGGAGGCTCCGGCTCGCTCGCTGAGGGAAATGAGTGTTACAGAGAAGTTACAGTGGAGTTATAGCGGAGGAACCTTACTGTGTCAGCAGGGAAAGGGCTGTTTAATGTGTAATTCCTCCTTTAAAATTTAATCCCACAGTGAACGCATTTATGGCCATAAAATAAACTGTACCACGAATAACACTTTAAAGCTAATGATTCAAATTACACATCTACCACCATAAGTAGGCCAACAGCCAAGAGATGTATGTTGTCCACACTCTTTACATTTTGACTATAGCTAAAGATGTACTCATGCTAAAAGTAGTGCAACAATGCTAAATAATTCTAATCATACACAAGATATGATGTAAATGATTATGATAATTTAGGGCATTTTCTCCCAATGTCGGTGTGGGTTTCCTCCGGGTGCTCCGGTTTCCTCCCACGGTCCAAAAACACATGTTTGTAGGTGAATTGGCAACTCAGATGTGTCCATAGGTTTGAGTGTGTGAGTGAATATGTGTGTGTGTCTGTGTTGCCCTGTGAAGGACTGGCGCCCCTTCCAGGGTGTGTTCCTGCCTCGCGCCCAATGATTCCGGGTAGGCTCCAGACCTACAGCGATCCTGAACTGGATAAGCGGTTACAGACAACGAATGAATGAATGAATAATAATTTAGCATTGCTGCACTATTTTTAGCATAGTACAAAAAAAGGAAATGAAACAACGCTAAATTATTATAATCAGTTACATCTTATGTACATTATAATGTCAACTGTATGCCTCAATTATCACACGCATTCCAAACCACCCTAAGTGATCTCAGAGTACTGATCTCAAATACACTTGCTTATGTGGTTTCTCTCATTGTATGTCGTAATATTTTTATTGGAACAGCAATCAAATATTCCATCACCACCAGCGGCAAAAGCAGCAGACTTCAACAGTCAGCGGAACGTTCCATCAGAAGTTCTTCTTTCCTAATGTTTATCATTAACCACAACACTGCAATACACTAAAGGTTTATTTTATTTTTAGTTATTTGTTTATATATTTATTTATTGGGGTTGGTCATGAACACAAGTGAAGTTAAGGCATATCCAGTATTATTAGCAGATTAGCATCCTCTTGCCTTTTTCCACCTTAAATATACAACTGGAATTGCCAACGTGCAAAAGGCAGTACCATGTCTTCTGCATGGTGTTTCCACAGTGTTGACTGGTGATCTTAAACTTTCATAACTTGTTAGCTACATTAGCATCACTGCTCTAGTGTAAAACTGAAGAAACGAACCTGAGATGCTAAATATGTCTTTGCTGATTAACCAGAAGCAGAGCCAGAGAAGCTGTATTTGGCATTTCATATACACAGTGAAACGAGACAACCTCGCCCCCCAGGACCATGGAGCACAGTGTTACAACAGCAAAAAGACAGCAAGCAAATACATATTTAGCTAACCTTAAACAGTTCTAAAAACTGAGATGGCAACTTGTAGTAGCAACTGGGACAAAATTTGATATTTTGCCAAACTACCTCTTTAAGTCTGTAGAACGTGAGACCTTTTTTTGGGGGGAGGGGGGTGTGTGTGTAAAAGTCTCCCACCTCTGCATCAGCGCCAAGTTTTCTAATAAGCACCACCTGACAGAAAGGGATAAAAATGCATCAGCAGAAATATACACAAGTGGCAATAATCCTCTGCCCCCAACACTCAGGCCGTGCAATAAGCAAACTGAGCTTATCAGTTCCAACCACCGCTCCTTTTAATAGCCACCGTGATGGCAGTCATTTCAGGCAGGTTTCAGTTCCTGCTTTTAAAAGAGCTTTAGTGTGTGTATGCAGTATGCATATATGTGTGTGTGAGTGTGTGTGTGTGTGTGTGTGTGTGTGTGTGCACGTGTAACAGGCAGATCTTTTCTCCTGTCTGAGCCATCCACAGGTGAAGACTGAGCAGACGGCTGTTTGAACTGACTCATTATCTTGGAGTGAGCAGCTGAAGTGAGCACACGGCGCATTAATGCATTTACACTTCTGCCCGCTCCTTTCGGCCTTAAATAAATTAGAGTTTTGCTGCAGTTCGATTTTCGAGGCTGTTTATCATGTAAAGCACAGTGCACTCTATCTACTACACCGGCGCTTGATGCAGTGTGTCAATGAAAAACACCTGCGTTATGAATTTAAAAGGACAAAAACTAATAAACTTCAACGGTGTCTGCTGCAGCTCCCCACAGGCCCGTAGGGCTGCTCGCGCAAAAACTCCGCTCGATTCCCCACATCTCAGGCAATCAGGACAAACACAAAATCCCCTTTGGATCACAGCTGAGGCAATTTAGATAAGTGTCAAAACAGTCCGACACATGCCGCAAGTTTTGGGTGACAACTTCTTACAATTCCAAAGGGTGAGTTTACGTTCCAAATCAAGCAGTGTTCACACATTAATAGCTCTGAAACAAGGGGAATCACAAACGCCCAGAGCAGAGAAAAAGATTTTGGCCAAGCTAAACACAAACTGGGCTGATTTTCACATCAGGAAGAAGTGTGGGGACTATCTCACCAGCACATCGACGGCGCTCAAAAGGTCAGGGCCGCGATTTCAAGATCTGCTTCATGGATCGTGCCTAAGTGCCACTCGTAGTGCTAAAATTAATCTCCATCTGTAAATCTAACCACATGGCACACGGATGTGCATGTTACCGAAGCCATGCGAGAGGAAAAGGATTATGTAAATATTGGTTGTTGATACAAGAGCGCGACTATATTTCAGTAAAGTGACAAGGCGAGCTGATCACAGCCATGCGATAATAAAGTCAGCAGTGGCCACTAACGTCAAAAGATGTAAATTATCTCTGCCCCCTCTGTGCCAACAGCTGTAGTTTACCTCCTCTGTTATGGGCATGGCTCAACAGGATCAAACAACACACAAGGCTGTGTTTATTTTGCAAAAAACAGCACTATCACAAGCAGAGTCTGCTTTCAGACTGCCTCTGCCATGTATCTACTCATAATGACTGGACAACCCCCCGACCCTTCATCACCTAGGGAGACTGCCAACTTCAATTTTCCAGAACTGCTCATACAAGGAAATGTCATGTATGTGCCTGTAGCTAGCATCATGCACTTAATGGGAGGTCTTGAGTGTGGTGGGATGCTCCAGCACACACAGCAATGCTTAATCAGGTCTATGGCATGGAAAAAGTGGGGCGTCTCTGTTTGCTTTTGTGCCTGAACCTTCTTGAGGAGACAGAAGTGTGTATACGTCCCTCCGGCACTCCCACAGCCGTCACGAAACCGCAGCTTCTCCGCCTCAATCTGGAAAGGCTGGAACGTCGCACGCACACCGCAGCATATCGTGCTGGTATTAGCTTCGGGATTATAATCAATACAATCAAGATTGCATTTGTATAGCACGTGTAGCTCTTTTCTGCTGAAGAGCCTCTGGATCCTGCTCTTTAATGTACTTCTTATTTGTAAGTAACAAATCACAGTGTTACACACTATTACAACTCACGCATTAAAAGAAGAGCTTTGAAACATGCCTTTTTTCCAGAAGGTTGCTAAAGTTTCAAATAACAGTTTTCAAGCAAACAAACGTTTAAGTAGTAAAAAATTCGCACTGGAGCAGTATAAACACAGTTTTGAGCTGATGAGAAGAGTATTAATAAGCCATATACCACCGGTGTGACTTCATTAGGAAAGAGATTTTGTTTTTAGCTCTAAATAACTAACTCGTTTCCTGACACCATGACAAGCTACAGTGTAAGGTAGTGGTAGACTAGTGTTACATTTTAATCATGGTAGTAATTCTGGAGACAATATAATTTTGTGAAAATGTACATTATTGCGCAAGTCTTTGTGGCTCCATGTCCCACCACACACACATACAAATACACACACATCCGCACATATGTCTCTCTGCCATTTCAGGCTAAAGGCCAGGCCGAGCTCACTGCACTCTTCAATGGAATGTTCTAGAGTCTGCCCCAAGGCCGCTCAGGACATTATCATGAGAAGTTGGAGGAAAGGCCATTGTGTTTACAAGAGGCAATTTCCTCTCTCAGATCCTTTTGTGTTTCCACGTTAATGCAAATGGACTGAACTTAGGTCCTACCTGAAAGTGGCTAAGAGGAGAAGAGAATCCAGTGGATTAACTGCAAAGAGCCTTGTGTGTGTAGAAAGCAGTGTGGAAGTGTTAGACTGAGATTATGATCAGCCTGGTTAAGCGCTGAATCAAAAACCACCCGGTTTCGCATCACCAATTTACTCTCTCTCTTCAACTTGTGGGTTCTCTGTGACTAGAGACATGACAAAACAAACACAAACATCAGCGCGTAGCCGTGCACGCTCGGCTCTAGCTCCTCGCGAGGTAAAGGTCAACCTGTCACTGTACTGCCAGAGGTGAAAGCACACTCAACCGATGATTACGCCTCTGAGTAAATTATGTGAAAGTCGGGAGTTCTTAGCGAGGTGGCGCGACATGACTAGGTTAAAAAGGACATATTTCATGTCACGTTTTTGGAGACTCCAAACACTTAGATTGGGTTAGCTAAGGTTAATTACGGAGGTCTAGCCATAAATGCGACAGCGTATTCATGAAGTATTACTTCTTTTTACGCTGGAGACACCAATTTGTGAGCACTCTTATTTTTAATCAAAACTCTTGTGTGTACTCTTCTAGCATGAAATGCTGTTGAGGAGGAAAATAATAACTCTCACCCTGGGCGAAATTAATTTTTTTTTTTTTGTACCAGGGAGAGGGGGCAATCACTACAAACCACTAATTCCTCTGACAGAGATGATCATCTTGAGATTTCAGACTTGTGACTGATATTTCATGTGCCACCAAAATACAGAAAGTGCTTTGAATTATTGATAACCTGGGAGCAGGACGATTTTAGGCAGCTCTGCTTCTTTTATCAATCATTCATGCGGTTTCCATCCAAAACACTTCACTCCCTCAAGTATACGATCTCACTTGAAGGTGGAGGACCTACACTCTGAGATCTCACTTAATTTGAAGGGCTAAACCACACTCACCAGGAAATTAAGAAATATTATCTCAATAAAACCAAATCCATGCTTTACTCCATTTGACCAACAGGTTCTCTGCTCACAGCAAACATCCTACCAGACGATAGCTTCTACCAAAACTCTAATACCTACAGTATACAGACAACCAACCAACATAGAATAAGTTTAACCAGTACAGTACCAGATTGGAAAAATGTGCTTTCAAGGTCTCACGCTTGAAAACATGTGAGATATATACCATTATGCCCAAAAAAGTCAGGGGAAATTATCTAAATTTGGCTCTAGAATGAGCTTCCAAATGGATGAACATTTTCTATTAGGTCATGGCTTCAGCTGACAGCGAGCATAATCAAACTGCATGGTCTCTCTCACTCCCACGCGCTGTAATGGAACACAGAGCGGCTCCGTGCAAAGTCCTTTGGTGCCACTCTCCCAATTAGGGTCCGCATGCGAGTGCTTTCTGCCCTGGCATCACGACATCAAAGCCCAGGAACCCAGGGGCAATGAAACCAAGCTCTCAGCATCAGCTTCACAGCAAGCCATTGTCCTGCCTCAGGAGACACTGAAGCCTACAAACGACCGTAGCTCCTTCTCTTAGCAAACACAAGAGAGTAGCTTGTTTCTATATTTGATGACTATGCTTAAGCTCTCCATTTCTTCTGAGCAGGTGCAATTCATGACATGTCGAACACTGTGTTCAAACTCTATCTTGTATTAAAGAAAATGTTTGTCAAAAAATAAATCAATTTGCACAATTTTCCACTTGCCTCAATGTGTAATCGATCAGCATATAGGTATAACTTCCTTCTGTATTCAGTGCTGGAGCTACAAGGCTAATGCTGCTTACAAATCAATCTTCACCCCAATATGTTTCCATATACAGGAGGTCCTCGGGTTATGTCAGTCCCGAGTTACGATGTTTCGTGGTTACGACACATCTCCCATTTACTGTGTAAAGCTTTGTTTCAACTTAAGTGATTTTGCGTCGTAAACGTCGTAACGTGAACTTCGTGTTTGGTCTGCGCGGTGGAAGAATACAGGGTTACGCGACTGGTTAATCATGATTTAACCACAATAACTTTTTTTTGTTACAATACTTGCTCCAATAAACATTGCAGCTCTAACATTAAAATTACTACCTTGCTTCTGTCTATGAATTGCTTTCATACACTATTCGTCAATAGTGTTTATTTTCTGAGAACATGCATAACCTACGCACCAAACGGATGCAAGATGCCCAAGGCAGCCATGACGGGTACATGACCGTGTAGTAAACAGCAAGTATATCTCTATCTGGAGCAATGTTAGTTCCTTCTGGATGTGATAAATTACTGCTTGATATTTGTGTTTTTATTTTTTATATCTGATCTTTAAAAACAACCACAGCAAGCTGCCTCCGTCCTGTGAAAGACACCTGGAAGAGAACTGCCAACAATGAAGACATTTTCCTGTGAACAATAAACAATACAGCCCACTGCCAAAGGTCTCTGTCCTCCAAAGCTAAAGTTTTGTGCTCTCCTAGCTCCCAGTACAAACAGGCCTAGGCAATCAGGGCTGCGTAGCACTGATTCAGATATGTTTGAAGATAAAAAATATATAGACAGGGGTCCAGTTTATGAACTTCCAGATTATTACATCACTGAAATAGCCATCATGTGGAAAAAGATTCTTGAGCCCCTGAATTCTGGTGGAAAAACTTATGGTTCCACGGTTGAATGCTTGGATGATTTGGGGAATCCCTTCAGAGGTCAAGGCTTTCCTCAGATGTCTGGATAATCCAGGATCCCAGTACACTCACTAAGCTTGAGTACTTTTCCTGCCAGACCAACTTCCCTTTTTTTCTAACCATTGATTTTGCCAGGATCCTGAAATGACATCTAAACTTTTTTTTTTTTTCGTGCTTCTTATTTGTACTTTCCAACTACCAAATGACCTTTCATTCGAGATAATGGGTAAGAGCACATTGGTACCGCTTCAGTGTCAACTTTGTAGAGATCCTATCTGCACATACCTAACATTTCAAAACCCGGCAAGGATTACAAGGAAAGAGTTGCTGTAACATTTTCAGGCAGTGTGATTTAAAGGTCAACTTGGTTAACACAATCACATCCGAAAAGCATGGGTGTAAAATGCTGAGAATGATCAAATTTCACACAACCACCCTGCGCTATTCATAGCTCCAAATTGGAAATTGCTGCAACAGACTGAGATTATTAACACTATGTTCAGTCTCTTCCCCCCATTTTAAGCAGTGTTCCTATAATTATAAACCAACAAGAGCTTTTGACTCACCACATCTAAAACACCTTACAACAGAAAACCTATAAGTAGAGTTCATTTGCTTTAGGGGGGTCTGTGACACATAATTTGAGTAAAGGGTGAACACACACATTCTCAATCATTCACAGCACAATTATTATCTAAAGCACAGGAAATCTGGGTTATAATATTTTATCTTCGGTGATAACTTTGCTATAATTCATCACACACCCTCCAGACAAAAGCAGGTCAGAGCAGCGCCTTCATAAACGTAGCTTTAAGAAGCAAAATCAGCAGTGATAGAGCACTACTAATTATCCTCCAAGATGTTTTTGACAGCAATCCCTATGCCAGTAATCTCTGCCTTGGCTCTCAGCCAGTCACACTTATTTATTTGATTTCAGTCACAGTCAAATGCAGGGTATAATGGAAGAAGCACTCGCTGCATAAGCAAGAGGAGGAAGAAGGGAAAAAAAAAAAACAAGCAACCTTTTCCCATTTCACTTACCGTCCTTGCTTATCTTCTGCAGTATACAGAAAATTCATTTCAGTTACTGAGAGCAAATCACAACATACCAATTACAGTGAGCAGTCCAAGCATACAGTTATTGAGAGCTCTACTTGTGCCAGGTTTAAATGGGGCTAGACTTTAAACCTGATCATCTGCACCATGAATTAAAGTCAATTACACCATGTAAAGCAGGGTTACGTGCAGGATAATACAGAAAACTTACCAAATCATTAAAAACCGTATGACCAGTTATATATCATCCTTGTTCAAATGTACACCAACGAATTACCACTGAGTGAGGGAGTTATCCACTGCATTATACAGCAGACATGAATTTCTGCATTTTAGCTACTTAGCAAAGAGCTTATGCAAACATCTAATATTGATCTTCCTCCTCCTCTATTCTTAATGCCATCTATAATTATTTCACAATCCATCAGTACATGGGCCTCTTGCCAAACAAGTGTCATAACTTAATTAGTTATCAGAAGAGGGAAAGAGAGCACCTGTGAATGACAGGCTTAAGTGTAATCCGTCCACACTGCTTTTGGCTCTGTGACGCCTCATAAAAACTAAACAAACAGTGAAATAGTTCGCAGAAAGATAGAATTAGTCCCATCCAGCTTCACACTTCACCCACATCTGTTGGAGAAGCAGTGCTAAGCAGCAGCATGATGTGTCTTAAATTTACAGTGTTTATAATGGCAGACTTTTAATTTTAATCAACTGTTACACCGTTAGATCAAATGAGGCAGAGCTATGCCGAATAAAACACATATATAGCTGTGCTGAGAAATAAAAAATACCTAAGAGAAACAGCTCACTTTATCGGCTCAGTTGTTTAGATAACTGAAAACTCAAAATGAGATCATGTCTTAGCAACCGGCTATAGTTCTTCTCAGCAAAGCAGTCGTAATGTAGCCCTAGCTGTTTTTCACAAAGCCAAACTTATCATGAATAGAAAAGCTTCTACACTGTGACAGCTTACTCACTGCCTCCAAAACCAATATTTTCCAGAAGTGAGGCTTCAGCTTGGCTCGCTACAAGCACCACTTCTGTTAGACAGGCAACTGTGAGAAATTCCAGCCCTCTGCTAAATCTCCACTGCCCAGTGGAATATGGTCTTCCAAGACCATACAGAAAGCATACGGCTCATGCATACCTCTACAATTAAGAGCAACAGTCATATAGGACAGCATAAAATGCAACTATTTTCTATGTAATACTTGAAACAATGGCCTATTCCAATCTAATGCCAATATGCAGTGGCACATTTGTCCACTTTGACATGCTCTGTTCAAGCTGCTTTAGGTCATTGTGCAGAAACCAGCAAGAGTAAAGAACTGAAAATATTACACCCCATAAATTCAGAAAAGTACATAAGCAGACTAGAATGTGCACATGTGGCCAGGTCGTGATGTAGGTAAGTAGGCAGACAGGTAGGCCGTACATTCATTTCATTCGGTCCTAGTGGAATGATTATATGGGTTTTTTGTTATTTTTGTTATAGTTAATATATTGGTAGTTATTGAGATGTAATGAGTATTTGAAAATATTACAAAAAATGCTTCTATAATAAATGACTACTACTGAAGTTTTAAATGTGAGCAGATATTTTATTCCTCCTTTTAAATGCATAATGACACTGGAATAACATCCAGTACAAGCAGATAATCTTTGAAGCATATCGGATAAATGTTACAGCTTGGGCCAAAGATTTATCAAATGACATAATTACTGCATTCCAGAACAGCAAAATATTTAGATAATGACAAAAAACTTTGCTAAAATATCTACGTTATTCATGTTTCTGCAATTGAAGGCATTCACAAATAAACAAAGATTTTCTTTGCTACGCTAATCCTCATGAATCTATTCATAAAATCTACCGTCTTATAAGACATTTAAAGATACATTTACATTTACAGGATTTAGCAGACGCTTTTATCCATAGCGACTTACAAAAGTGCTCAGAGATAACAGTATTAGCCCACGATTCTCTACATAAACTGTTTTAAAGTTCAATAAACATTACTTTGGTAACATGTAACACGCACTCTTAATCGCTGGGACTGTGAATGAATGATCTTTACACATTACTATTACAACTCTGTAGGGCTTTCAACAAAGTAATGACTTCATATTTTATGACTAACATGCTGAAGAAGGTGCATTAACATGCATCTGACGTTCCACAATGAATTAGCAAATTTAGATTCAGGGTGCTGTCTGCCTTTCCACTTAAATGAATGAATTAAAAACAACTGAGCACACTGTCATTTTCTAGACACGTTGTGGCATGTAATATCCAAGTACTTAAAGGTTAGTTTTTAAGGACCGTGTTTGGCAATCACTGCAATACTGCCAGTATCACAAATTGAATGAAGCTAAGTAAAAACCATTTTCATGATTTGTCCAACTGAGACTGTGACCGGTTTCATATTTATTATCTGAGCAACAGGCAACAGCACATTAAAAACTGATCATTCAGTTCCTAAATTACTTTCTAATATACATATATTTTACGTATGTTTATTAACATCGAATGGATCGGTTAAGGGGAAAAAAAAGCTTGGAAAATATTGTGAGTTAACGTTTCTTTCATTGCCCCCAGTGCTTCAAGTGACAGAACATCAACAGAGGTTGACAAATGTCTGCTGCCATGCATGATGCTAGGCACAAGTGGCAAAGAAGAGAATGGAGGAGCTCTGAGATGTTTATCAGACAACAAACAACGCTGATATTTAGGACACGATGTACTTTGTCTTGCTTCTACCAGACAAAACCAGTTTGGCTAGAAAGTGACATGCCAACTTAACATTTCCCAGACACTGAAATTCACCCCACTTGACCCAATCAGTTACAAATGCAGAAATATCTAATCATTTATATTACAGTAATACGTTTCCTATAATAATGCATGCTTTGCCATCTTTGCAATATCAGCAAACAACATAAGCTCTGTTGTTTACAACACTCACTCTCTGGTGTGTGAATGCATTTATATTCAGAAAGATATCTGCAAAATAACAGTCTCTAAAAAAGTACCCCAAGTTCTGAAATAGCACTCATACAGCTATTAATATCTTTACCAGAGGCAGCAGGAAACAAACAAACAAAAAAATAATAATTGCTCAGGAGAGCAACAACACCCCCCCCCTCCCCAAATTAAATAAAAAGGCTTTTAGCTATCATAATGATTTACAAAGTGACGAGTCAAACAGATTTACAGCGACAGCCTGAAAGGAACCCAACACAAATACAATTACAGCTCACGTGACTGCCACTGCCAACCCCACCTCCACTCGCGCAGCCAAAGAATGGGAAGCACTCTTTAGACACAGGCTGGAAGCTTTCTCAATTCCTCTAACAAGAGCCACCGCTGAACAGGGACAGAGACTGCTACTGTGAAAGGCTTGCTTTCAGCCACAGAACCTTGGAACGGCACTGAGTAAATTTGGAAGGTTTACGAAAATCCAGCCACTATCATTACTCAATATCAGTTGAGCTGATGAACCATGGCCAGAAGGCAGTCACGTGTGGTAATTCTTTAGACACCAGCTGCAGCTAACAACACAGGCTACGCTGCCTCATTATAAGGGTCAATTCTCAACAAAACACTGTTATTCCTTTGACTAATAAACAATTTTTATCTTTATATCAAGACAAACAGAACAATTGACCTTGGCGAAAAAAAACACCAACACCTACTTAGAGGTAAATTGCTGTGGAAAAACAACTCATTTGTTGGGCATTTGTTTTTTAAAGCCACAGACAAACTGTGGAAGGTAAAAAAAAAAAATCAGCCAAGCACAGAGTGAGATCGATAACTGAAAAACAGCATCGTGGATTCCTGATGTTTGTCTAGGAAAAGATTTTTGGGATTTTTTTTTGTTTATTGTTGTTTGTCCATTTAGTTTTTATTAGAAGAAGGGTTGCCAAACATGCAGCTTAATTTCCCATTAAAAAAATAAAAAGTAAACACATTTAAGGAAGTTTCAAAGTTTTGTTAAGACATAAGCTTGGCTTCTTTCTTAATTAAGAAGGTAGAGTCTGTCTCTGAAAAACCCACTAGGATATTCTTAAATAAATAAACATGTGCATCAGCTCTCTTTGTTAGGACTGCTTTCATGCTAATTAGTGGTGCTGCAGACACATGAGCAGCAGCCCCTGTGCACTTACACTCCAGCAGCTTTAGTCTTCCCACTTCAACACTAATAAACAAGCACCCTCGCCTGCTGGGGTTGTCAATGGCATTGGCGTGATTCAGGCTCAGGAGTTCGCTCCCTTCCTTGAAAGCAGACCTACATAAATGTTTCTGTGGGTGTTGGCAGCTATTTGGGTGGGAATTCTCTTGCCGAAGAAGCCCTCGAGGCCACTCCGGATTGAGTTTCCTCCATTCCGGCGTTCCAAAGTCAAAAGAATTCCAGACAAAATCAGAAAGACAACCGTGCACATGAAGATGGTTCTAAAGGCTAGGCTAAAGAGCGCTGCCTTCAGTAGCATTCAATTATAGCCTGGAGATGTTCTAGATGGACTGTGAAAAAAGAAAGAAATGGCACTTGGCTTTTGTCCATAACCTGCAATAGCAAGAGGGTAAAGCGTATCCGGCTGTTATTCCTGATCAGGCTGTTTCTCGTCGGATGGCCGCAGTGTAAATTCGAGCTGGCATGTGCCATGCGTCCCTGGTGACCACTTACTGCAGATGCAGAGTCAGGAGCTGTGAGCTGCCCTAAGAACACATGCACCCAACATAGACCACACCACCAAAACAACAGCAACAGCCACCCCCAGTGTTTCAATGCTCAAAACCTCAAAATCCACATCCATTGTCATGCTCGTTTTTTGTGTTTACCTGTAGAAACGCATTTTGTTGCATATAATCTACTACAGTCTTCCCATTAACAACTTGCAACAACTAGCATCTATCATTCTATTGCATACCTAAGACTCTCTGATGCCTTTTCTTTTATTTGGATAAATATATAACTAAGACTGTTCAGCAACTTGGCACGGTAGTGTCGCAGTCACACAGCTCCAGGGACCTGGAGGTTGTGGGTTCAAGTCCCGCTCCGGGTGACTGCCTGTGAGGAGTTTGGTGTGTTCTCCCCGTGTCCGCATGGGTTTCCTCCGGGTGCTCCGGTTTCCTCCCACGGTCCAAAAACACACGTTGGTAGGTGGATTGGTGACTCAAAAGTGTCCATAGGCGTGAGTGAATGTGTGAGTGTGTGTCACACTGTGAGGCAGTGGCGCCCCCTCCAGGGTGAGTTCCTGCCTTGCGACCAGTTATTCCGTATAGGATCTGGACCCACCGCGACCCTGAACTGGATAAGCGGTTACAGACAGTGAATGAATGAATGAAAATTCAGCAACATTTTATGATCCTTTAGAGAGGCATTAGAATGATTACCAACCAAACTGATCTATCAGTGGATAAACAAACCTTCTGTTGTTAATGGATTTAACACTGTAAACATAATGTTTACAGTCTCTAGGTGGGTCTCTGTGCTCTTAAACAAATAATATTTTCTAATGTTTCTCACACAATGTTTCTAATCCATTATAAAGACTAAAGGCAAAAAAGCAATTAGAGAGAATTTGTTGTTCTGACACTGTATTTTCAGAGAGATTTAAAGCAAACTGCTTTTAAACCATAAAGATCTGCTGCTGCTGGTCAGCAGTTAATTAAAAACAGAGACAGTGACAAATGGGCTACTTCTTGAAGATGATATTTGGCAAGAATCACAGTGTATCATTGTTGTAAACACACAATTAGACTAATCCCCTTATTTTTGCTTTGCATAACATGCACTTAAAAGAAATATTAAAGTTGGAAAGTTGGCTAAGTCATATAAAATCTTTTAAAGGAGCCTCTCTGTGACCAGAGTCTAAAGGTATCTTGAATTTTGAAACATCATCGCAGACACTGCCTATGAACGATGTGAGTTTTTAAAATTTCCTGCAGAAATACCAGGGCTAGGCTGTATATGATTAAGAAAAAAAACAATGGACAAAGCCTGGTCCAGCTGTGCATACTGTGAAACTGGGGGAACAATATCTTGGTTTATTTTTCTCGTGTTATATCACATTAGTTCATAATAGAGCAGTGCCATATCGTAACGTTCGCAATAAGATCGTGACCAATTTTAAAACGATAAAAAATCTATATCATGACATTAGTGATATTCTGACTTGTTTACGTCATCTCATCATGTAGTTACCTGTACTATGATATACGTTCTTTACATGAGTCATTTAGACACAGGTGCGGTGGAATTAGACACATTAGCATGGTGGAAAGTGCCGGAAGAATTTGCTCCTAAAAAGGGGAGGTGACTTAAGTGGTGGTTTGGTTACAAAATATCAGATGTATAATAAACCATTGTGTTATGTTAGAAATGCAAGAAGCCTTTATTATAAGGAATATATTTAATTTAATATAATTCATATAAACATATATTATTTTAGGGCCATATCACCCACCCCTATTCCATAATGTGCTTTTCTGAAATTTGGAAATATTGTCAGTAGTTACCCAACATGTACAAACAGCACAATACATGTAGTTGGTCCTGTTTAATTGGAATTGTGCTGTGCCTTTTGTGAAACCCAAAAAAATATATAGAAATAGGATTTATGGTGGTATTGTTAGTACTTTGTCTAGTTCCGTCTAAAAGTACTGTAATAATATATTTTGTCATGTTGGCCACCTCTACCCTGAAAGTGTTATGTTGATTATAATAACACTTCTAATTTAGCAGTCAATTGTATAGATATTAAAACTAATTAAGGTCCTAGGTGCAAACAGCATGTTAATACATTAATAAATGTTATTTGTTTTGCTCATGGATATGTGATAAATTCAGTGGTCAACACTATTGTGCTCGTGCCTCTTAATGATTACTCCAAATGAAATGTGCTGAAGAATTTTAAAGATGGCATAAATATCAATAAATATAAGCCAATTACATCTGTTCGGTTGCCTTTTTAGACAACGAAGTGAATGTGTCTTGACCACATATAGTGTTAACAGTCTGTGGACACTGTCCTAACATAAGTGACCATGTATAACATGGGTATTACTCTGGTACACTTATACCAGAGGCATGCTCTGGTAGAACACGCTTCTGGAAAAGCACTGCTTCAGGCAAACAGCTTGCACACCTGTCTCTGGGATATATATTTGAATATGTATGGTGATTTATGCAGGCTATTGTCAGGTCTCCTCAAAAACACAACAAGTTGCTTTCACTTTGGGAGATAGCACAGCACTCCTCTGCCACAGAGTGACAATCGGGTGTCTGTTTGCAGTTGGAAGACAGTGACAGGCTGCATGCACCCAGATTGGTGCCTCTGAGTGCTTTACGAGAGTACAGAAACCTTACCACGTTGGAACGCCGCCTGTTTCTAAACACATAAAAATTGGTTTTAAAAGGGTGACTAAGCATAGATGTCACTCCTTTCCCATTTGCATGAATAAAAATCGAAAAACTGGGAGATCATAAAATCTATTCCGCATTAGATCGGCCCACGGCTCCACTTCAGCTCGACGAAAAAATGCTTCGCCAGACATTCCATTTTATAATATTTTCACACTGGGGTTCCAAATGTGGCTCTTTATCTGGAAAGCCCAGGCTGAGAAATGAAAAGACATGAGCTTATAAGAGTGTGAAGCAGTCTGGCTGCACTGGCAGGGTGAACGGGAGGGGAGGGCACTGAGTGGGTACCCAAAGCCTGGCTTATGGGGCAGTCATTAAAAGTCAAGGGATCCAGCACTTACCTGGGAAGTGGTGCTTGGAGTTGCATGCCAATTTGAGCTCGGACATACACGCACTTACACGCCTCTGGATTTATCATGCTCTATCTGCTGCAGAGACTGCACTAGGACTCTATGAATGTCTCTCTGTTGCTTACAGCTGTCACCTCATGAGCTCTGCACAGAGGCTCTGATGCATGAAATGCATTTGTGGAGCAAGAGGTGTGTTCCCAGATGAAACTGCCTTTTCTTTTCTGCCTTCATTTTCTGAAGTTAATAACAACTGATTTAAATCTGAAATGAAATGCTGCTTTTATTGTTTCAACTGAAATCCTCTGTTCTGTTTTGCTCTACAGAAGCAACAATTTTATATTGGATGTGGTCTGACTTTCATTTACCAGAATCCATTCGTCATGTTTTTGTGATGCCTTGCAACTGCTTTTCACTCTGCCTTCATTTCACCTCACCTTGCGCAAAATTTCTGCACCAACATGGCAAACGTGTTGTTTCTTTTTAAATTGTGAATCTTCTGAATTTGGACAGGGGACAAAAAACATTCCAAGTAGATTCTCCTTCATTTGCTTTGTCAGAGAAGACGAAAGTAGGAATACCTTGAGGCCACACTGAATGTAATTGTACCTCCCTCACAGTAGGGCTGAAGGAAATCTAGCACCCTGAGACACAGACAGCTCAGACACACTGACAGGGTCCAAGGTTTCCACATGATGGAATACATTGCAATATTTCAATACATCAAATGAATGGAGATGTATGAGTAGCAGTTGGTGCTTTTGTGCACTGCATGAATAAATGCATACAAATGTAACACTTGTTAAAAAACCCAATACTGAGTGCTAATATTTTCACGTTTGAGCAGCCCCTCAGGAAGCACCCTGACTAATTTATGGTGAAATCTTGCAAGATTCCCACCAGAGCTAAAAACACTTTGTCTAATTTTCCCTTAAAATAGAAATCAGTGGACATTATCATTATTAATGTAAAAATAATCCAGAGAAGACAAATGTCAGGAAAAACCTAGTCCTATATGTGTTTGGGCATTTTGGGTGGTTTTAACGTACAAAAATAAGGAAATAAGCTGCCTAAAAAGGTTGATTTAAAGTGTACATAATTCGTATTAGAAGCCCAGTGATATCCAAATTTAAAAAATACTTAGTCTTTTGCATAAGTGTTTAAAGTGTTTTACTCCACTTGAAGTGCAGATAATGAAATGCAGTTCTCTATAGTTCACATTTAGAAGGACCATATCTTTTAAGGTGGAACGAAATGTTTGTAAGTGGCTGAAGTTTAACTTGTCTGTAAGTTTTTATTCACTGTTTGAATTACCACAGAAACTCATTTGTAACTTGAGTTAACTCTGTAGCACTTTTGGCAATGTTTGGCAAAGTTAGTCGTCTCCTGACTTTGGAGATGTTTCCACATTAAGTGATTAAAAACAGCAAATATAAGTCAAAATTACCCACCTATGGAGCAGGAATAGAGCAATATCCCCATCTCAGTCCTCTCTATTGTCTAAAACCCCCAAATACCTCTGTCATGACCAGAGAGAGAGAGAGAGAGAGAGAGTCTAGCATACCTGACAGAGACTATTTTTTTTTTACTCATTTACAGACACTGGGGCTCCATAAACATGTTAAAGCAGTGTGCAAACAGATTGGAGATCTAGCAAATGGTGAGGAAACATCAGAATTTTATAGAAAGTATTTTTTATTATTAATATTATTATTAGGACTGTGAACCTTGCCTTTATGTCCTCCAGAGCTTGTGCCATGGTTGTAACAAAAATGCTGGTTGATTCTTTTGCTGCAGAGAGCGTTTACTGCACCAATTGTTTGGAAAGAAATTAATATTTTAATCATTAATAACATAAGCATGATACCTGATGTGGGCCATCTGAAACAGAACATTCTGAAAGAGAAATGACTCCACTACTATGGCATCATGTATCACAGATAAGTCAAAGCCCTATTTGGATGGTATTCCTTTTACCTGTGGATATGGGGATAATATAATTATTATCAGATTATCCCGGTGAATTTATCCTCGTCTGAACATACGGTTTCAGTCATTTGTCCAAAATGTATGCTCCTGTCAGGAAAGATTCAAGAGCCTTTTACCTACTGTCATTAAACAGTAAAAATACCCCAGGTTATATTAATCATGTGTGAATTGATTTGTGGGGGAATATTCCCTCACATCCTGTGGTAAAGGAATTTTCCGCAGGTTTTCCTGAGAATGGAGGCACATTCATTTAGTGTTGTAACATAAGGCACCAATCAGATGAGTTGTTCAAGCATGTGGCAAACCTCGGGTGTTAAACAACACAACACACTCAAATCCACAAGGTGACCTGAAGGAGTCGAACTTCTGGCAGCTAGAAGTAGGTTTTGTGCCCAATAGCAGCCTATATACGAGTTATGAATGTGTATCTAACTCACTCCAGAGAGTTACAACCTTTACATAGCTTATAAAAGCAGTTGTAAAAATGGTGAGAAGAATTATGAGTGAGTGAAGTTTTCTGCCATGATCCCACCCACTACCTGTTATGAAAGATTAGAAGGTACAGTCACTGAGGGCAAGAAAGTTTTTGTTGGGAGACTTTCCTCAGAACAGTAATGAATACAAATCAAGTAGCGACACCCTGTTTTGTTATTTACACCAAGATTTCTTATTCAGTGAATACCCATCATAAATATTGCTGACATTTTGTGGTACAATGACATTCCCCAGGTCCCTACGTAAAACTTAACCTTGAGTAGCTAATCCACCTACCACCGGAGCACCCAGAGAATACCCACAAAAACACAGGGAGCACACACCAAACGCCACCATACCGCTAATAGAAATAGAGAACCTCAAAATGAACCATATCAAAAACCTAGGTGTTTAAACAAATACTTTTTATATTTATATTTAAATTACAATTTGAAAGTGAAAGTGGCTTACACCAGAAATGAGAGCTAGGAGTTGAAATAGCATATATCTTCAGACTACGGTGGATTACTGATTAATCAAGGCTCTTGCTTAAATAATATGATTAGGGAATGTAATGCAACCAGACAAACATCAGCCTTAATTTGAAACAAGCATGTTTCATAGGCTTATGAATGTTGGAATTACTGCAAACTAAGAGACTGGAACTATTGGCAAGCAATTCAGTTTTACTGACCATTCAGAAATATATTGGAAAAGTTTAACACTCTTAAACACAGCATAAGCAGACAAATTAATGTGTTGCCAATAATAACATGAAGTCTGAGTACATACACAACTGCAAGCAATGAGGAAATTATATGTGGAAGTCTAAAGACTTTAAGAAAGCTAGAAAACATGTAAAAGAACCCTCACTTACCTAAGGAACAAGAAATGAGGAAAATGCTTAGAGCGCCAGGGAGTCGCCTCTAAATCAACTGAATAACACATTTATTGTTTTTACATTTACCAGCTTTAAAACTAAAGCAGATACGCTGAGGTGACCGGAAGTGTTGGCATGCAATATGAGTAAGGACTTTAAAATTCCTCAGTGAAAATATTGCTCTAGTAATAAGTTCTAAGGACACACGGTTCACTAAAATTAATGGCCAATCTGTTCTGGGTCTAGGCCCACAAAAGACTTAGTGACCTGCATTATTTTTCCTTATGCGTATGTTGTATATTTTGCTCAATGGGAGATGGCAAAGTGCAATCAAGGGCAATCTACATTAAGTGCAACACATTCACTAACAGTTATCTGCCTCTGTAAACGAAGGGCTGATCCCAAGCTCTCCTCCCAGAGTTTAGGGCTTCTTTAAGACAGAGTATTTGACAATTCCCTTGAGCATGATCACAACCTCACAGCTGTTTAATAAACAAGTCTGACTAGAGCACCAGGCCAAACAGTTTGACATGGAGAACATAGCTCAGTGAATTAGGACTAATTTTCCATTGTCACAAGAAACAGTTGGAAGACAATGTTTGTTTTACTCATGCTGGATTCATAAGCCGCACAACAGTCAGATTTCAAAGCACAGCGAGCTTTCATCAGTCCCAAAAAAGTGAAGGTAATTACTTGTGATCAAGCAAAATCTTGAGTGCAGGAGGAACATTTTGTCCTCCAATGCCAAGTTTCAAGCACACATATTGTGCCAGAGTGGTTGGGTGTCGTTTATGATTCAGGGTCCTTGCTCTTTTGCTGACAGAAATGGGATACAGTCATTGTGACATCTTCTGCGTTCATTTTTCAAAGAACGTCAAATCAAACATGCATGAGCCTGTGACAGCGTGGGCCTGGAAGTCCCTATCTGAGGGCGAAGCACTTAGAGTGGCACAAGCTAGCTAATGCTTTGCACATCACATCCTAATGCCTCTATGGTCGCATTGTCAGACTGATAGCTGGAGGCAGCCTTCAACAAGCCACTCTTATGGGGACGTGACCTAGAGTAGGAACCCCACCATGGTCTTCCCAGATATGTTTGAATTTAAAGCAACTAAGTAACTCCAGTCTCGCTCATTTTTCATCAACAAGGTCATGAACTATGTACTCTTACAGTGCGTTGAAGAGTTTATGGCCACACAACTGAACTGTGACTTTTGGCACATGAAGAATGTCAGTGTTATAGAAGACTGTGTTGAACAAAGGAGTAACCCTTAAGGGCTAAGGGCATTTATTTTGGATGTGGCGTTTCATTGTGAATTCATTACACTTACAACCAATTTGCAAGCTGCGTTGTCTGGTTCACATCTAAATTTCTGCCTTTTATCTCACTTTTACGCGAATTCAAAGCATACTAGAAACAGATAAAATAGAACTTTTGAAGAAAAAGACAAAATCTGTGCAGTTGGATAGAATTTTGCCAGTTTTCAATGACTTCACAATAATTCACTATCAATATATTGCAATATATAATGTTTCAATAACAATTATATGATTTTATAGGATAAGATATTTTCAGTATTTCAATATACATCATTTACAGCATCTGTCTCTGACTAATTATAAAGTTAGTTTAAATATACTGACAAAGCCAAGAGGTTTATGTGTGATGGTCTTGTTTTTATTGTATATGGATATTGATATTGTATCGACTGAAACTAAGAAATATACTTTGATATTAATTTTGGCCACATCGTCTACCCCTACAAGCAAGAATTAGTAATAACAACCTACATCATGCTTTTTAAAGCTAGAGATAACAACTAATATCTAAAGGTTAAAGCTCTGTTTTCTTAACACTGTTTAATACTCATCATGATCAATTCTGCAAGTCACCTAGAAAATAATCACCAGGTCAAGGAGTGCTGCTGATTTTACATGTGGGAATAAACAAACAGTGCTATGCAGCTCCATAGTGGGGCACGTGGCATGGACACAAAGCCTGACTTTATGTTTGAGAGTGGGTGTGTGCAGCTGGTGACGAGAAGGCTGAGATGAATAAACGTGGGCCAACTATTTCACAACTACTCACAATAGTGCACTAACAGTTAAATGTCAACCTGTCAAAACACTGATTAGTGTTTAGCTGCTTTTAAACAGGTCTCTTACTGCGACTACATTATTAATACAGGCAACACATAGAAAAACATCAAAGGAATACTTAGCATGAGATGAAGAATTAGACTTGCTTTACACAACTGGTTAGTACGAACTTTAGCTCTCATATCAAACCAGCATGCTTTAAATTTGTATCCAAAATGTATTTATTTTTAATCATGAATTTACATTTTTACAGCATTTACAATCTTTATGGCACAAATCTAGTACCTGTTGATTAGGCAATAATTATGAAATTACTAATCAATACCTAAGCATGTAATACAGCCTTTAAGCTAGACAACCACCTAGAAGCTCATTATATAAATAAATGGCCACTGTAAACAGATTCATTGAAGTCTATGTAGCACTATTCCTTATAGACCAATACATTCGCTGAGCTGTCTTTAGTAGGTGTCCAAAGCAATGTTCAAATAATGACACACCTAGTTATTCCTTTAAACTCTTGCTTGATAGCATAAGCACAGCCAGGTCTGTGAAACGAAAGTTTGTTCTTTCAGCTCATGTCCAAACACTTTCTCTAAACACACACATTCCTGGTGTCCTTTACAGCATGCTGCATGCTCTCTTTGCCCTTACATGAGAAAGGCACGACCAGGGCAGCAGTGCTCCTGCCCCCTTGGTAAAACTGATCCTCGACCTGGGGCCCCAGTCTGGAGTAGTGAGTAAAATAAACTCCTCTCCCAGACACATTCTCTATTCCTGACTCAAGCAAATTAAGCTACTGACATGAGGACATCACTTTGCCTAGCAGTTTTGAAATACAAGCTGATGGAGAGAGCTTGACAAAGGTTTGAAAGGTGTGTGGCATTCGAAAAACATTTTCTTTGCCTATAGGGAACAGTTCACATATATTTATTACTTAATTATAATTTGTTCACCTGTGTTACACGATTGATACAGATTACTTCTCAAGTAAAACGATTCGGGTTAAAGTACTATACTTCACTCATGTCGAACTAATTTGTATATATATATATATATTATTATTTTATATATATATAATCTTTCACTTTTGTACTAAAGGCAGTTAACTCTGAAGTAAAAGGAAGCTTTTACATTATCATTATCCACATAGCTGTGTAAACACTGCCTGACATTATACAGAGTTAAGAAGTAGCCAAACATTTGTCATTACATGGTAAAAAAAAGTGCAAAGACCAATGAAAGCATATATTACATATTTCCTAGAGTGAAACAGCACTGAAAGAACCAAAACCATTTCTCTCTGAACGTGTAAACTTTTCCAAACGGTAAATGGGTTCAAGACCAGGGAATAGCAGTTACTTCTCTGTACGTTACTATGTTATTACTAGAAACACTACGAATCAAAAGCTCGTTTTAAAAGCTGACGAGTGTTTTAATACTTGGGTCACTAGGTCTAGCCCTCGTTTCAATGTTAAAAATCTGAAGTTGTTTGAGGCTAACACCAGTAGCCCTGGTCTTGCCCTCGTCTTGCGGTGGTGGAAGTCATGTTCCTCTCGTCTCTGCGAATCACACTAACGAAGGAGGAAGGGCCGTTTGGTTATTTTTGCACTTAGCATTTACCCCCTCGGTCTGGCTGTTATTTCTCCAACTGGTAAAGATATTGAGTTATCGAAGTGCAACCTGGACTCGGTCCTGTTCCTCGGCCAGGAGAACGGTCCTCCGCGGTGGAGAGCTGCTCTCAAAGCCGAGACTGTCCGCTCCTCTCCCCGCGGAATCTCCGAGCCACGGAGCGGGCTCCTGCTGCAGCTCGACTGCACACAAACGCACATTTCCCCCGTTCGCGGCTTTACAAGAGCTCCCTTACAAGTTAGATAGAGTTGCAGACAGCTAACTTCGCGTGAAGAGAAGCGTGGAGTGTTTTATCGAGAGGTTTTTTTGTCCCAACGTATCAACAGCTCTTCAAAATCCCAAATAAAACCAGCCCAAAAAACATTGAGTGAACGGAACAATGAACACCGCACCGCCACCAAACGTGCTCGAGATGTGGAGGAGAGCGTGAATAACACCGTTCAACGGCGCATGGAGGAAAAGCCAAATTCCGCGTTCTTCAAAACAGTATCCAGAAAAAACAGCAAAACAAACCACACACACACACACATCCTCAACCGCGGGCTGAGGGTCGTTTTACCTCTCAAACACACCGCGCCGTGTAAAGTCCAAGGTGAAGAGCGAGAAGCTCCCGCTTTTTAATCCGAGCTCAACAAACACGAGCCCGGATCCCTCGCTGCTCCGCGGCTTCTTTAAGTGACTGCTGCTGCTCCATTGTTAGCCGAGGTCGGAGCTAGCGCTCAGCTACAAAACACGCTCAATGCAAAGAGCACACACTCACACACACAAAGCTCTCCAGCTCCATGAGGTGGGAAAAGGGATTCGGAACTTACTTTCAGATCCAGTCAAATCTCGGCGCCGGAGACTTAATATCCTCCCGCGTAGTGTTTTTGTCCTTTACACTTCACAAACACTGAGTGCTGAGGGGAAAAGGCGCACAGCGCTTGGCCGGAGTGTGACTGCCTGAATCAACTAACGTAGTGCACGGCAAGTTGAAGTGTCAAATTACATCGGCTATTCTATTACCACAGAGCCATGCTGCCGGCTGCTGACAAAATGTGTCCCAGAGTCGAGCAGCAAACAAACACCAGGCTCGGCCACCGGAGCGGATCCACACCACGGTTTACCAGCGTTTATGGCTCCATTTAAGGCTCCTTCTAGGATCCCTTTTGTTTTACTAAAATTAATTCGACGCGATAACAATGTCAGTCTTCAGTGGCTTTTTAATGTAGCCTAATCACGTTACGCTGTAAACCTGCATTATATACTGAAACCGATTTTAGAGTGGAAGGATTATAATAATCAATTATCTATGGGTGTGTGTTCACGTTGGCCTCAAACAGAAAATAAGTGTGTTAAGTGTATTAGGCTGTTCAAATACATTTGATCATGTTATAAATTGTTCAGTAGATAAATAGATATTTATATATTTTTAATTTGGAAGATATTTCGGACGTGTCACTGTGTTTGACATGTGTCTGAATTGTAAAAAAAAATGATTGATTATTTTATTATTTGTTAAGAACTATCCTAAAAAAAGAAACTTGTCTTACTACACAAAAAAAAGCAGTTACTAAGATGGTAATTACTATATGAGGCTGTGCACACCAACAGATTGCTATTCACAGTGACACATTTTATCTTGTCACACACGCGCGCGCGCGCGCACACACATTCACGATCGCATTCGCAGCAAATCCCGTCTGCCCTGCTTTCCGTGAGCGCGCGCAGATGGAGGGAATGCCTCGCTCCGGATTTTGCGAGTGGCCGCGCGCGCTCAGGCTCTGAATAACAAAGACATGTTGGAGAGAGCAGCAGCGGCCTGGCGGTGACGTCAGGGAACAATGAGACACACAAACCTCCTCCTCCTCCTCCTCCTGCTCCTCCTCTTCTCCACAAGCCTCTTCCTACTGCTCCCCTACGTCCTCCTCCTGCTCCTCCTCTTCTCCACAAGTCTCTTGCTACTGCTCTCCTACGTCCTCCTCATCCTCCTCCTACTGCCCCTCCTCCTCCTCCTCCTCCTGCTCCTCCTTTTCTCCACAAGCTTCTTCATAGTCCTCTTCCTTCTGCTCCTTCCCACAAGCTACTTCCTTCTGCTCCTCCTCATCCTCCTTGTGCTACCGCCCCTGCTCCTTCCCTTGCTCCTCCCCCTCTTCTCCACAAGCTTCTTCCTTCTGCTCCTCCACATCTCGCTCGTACTGGTTCTGCTACTGCTTCTGATCCTATTCTTTCTCCTCCACCTGTTCTCCGGTGTCCTCCTCATCTTCATCCTTCAAATCTATTCCTACTCCTCAATATCTTTCTCCTTTCCATTTTATTCATGTTCTCCTCCTCCTTTATGGTCTCTGATCCTTTCACCTCCTGATTCTCATTCTGGTCCTACTCTCCTTTCTCCTCCTTCATTCTTCTATCTGCCCCCATGTTTTTACCTCACCCTCCTTTTCTTGTTGTACCTCCTTCTCCTGTTGCTCCTCCTACTTATCCTGTCTCCAAGCCAGCCTTCGACTCCTTCTCCTGCTCCTCTTTTCTCCTCACCCCATCAACACCCTTCTCCTCTCCTGTCATGCATTCTCCTCCTCATTCACCTCCTTCTCCTCTTGCTCCTCTACAAACTCATCCACCTCTTTGTCCTCTCTACAAGTTTCATCCTCCAGCTCCTCCACATCCTTTTTCTCTGCCTTGTCCTGTCCCTCTCTTCTTACTCATTTCTTCTCTCCACAAGTTTCTTCAACCTAATAAAACAGCAAATGAACGAGCATAAAAGTATTATAACACTTAATTAATACAGAATATCAATAAGGTGCAATGGGACATGCAGGTTATATGCACTAAATAATAAAGGTTAATTATTCAATTTGGAGTAAACTACTTTCCTAAAGTGTCTGCCGTACTACACTCCAAAATACCTAAATCTAGCCTCCACTCGTCCTAGTCTATTAAAGTTAAAAGAGCAAATCTGGCTTTGTATATTTATGAGGGTTTAACCTCAATTTCTCTGGCTTCCCTTTCTCGCTGTATTTCTTCAGGATCCGCCCAGTGCATTCCCAAAAAAAAAAAACATTAGCAGTATCTTCTGAACAGTGTCCTTAGCTTTTCCACTGCAAGGCTTTTGACACTAATGCATAGGGCATTTTCTCTGAGCACTCTGTCTCAAGGACACTAGCTCCTGTACAGTTATCTAAGTTGGCAGGGATAAATCTGGCAGATGACATCATTGGTCTCAGGCACTCATTCATTTTTATTTCTGTCCTGTTCTTAGAAGATGGTGATGTTCCAAATGACAAGAGAGAGGTGCTATGGTCAATGTCAAAGCACTGCTTTATCAGATCCATATTTTTTCCCCTTCACATGGCTTGAATATACTATCAGATTTGTTTTATTATGTTTGCTGTCAAATGATATAAATTAGCAAATTCTTCTGTGCAACATCACTGCAATGTAATCTTCAAAGTCATAAAACATATCCTGAATTTCTAAATGTTTGAATTTGTGCAGACAAAGACTTGTGCTTGAGGTTTCCAAAGAGGGCATGCCCATGTAACATCAGTATCAAAGCATAGCTTTGGTTATGGTGAGTTACCCAGCCGCCATTGTCATATACCTTTTAGGCCGCTCATTATATCCTGCGCTATGGACCATTAATCATGGTTTTGTGAAGTCGCTGAAAGTCGCCAGGGTTCATCATGTCTGGAGGAAAGAAAACACAAGCAGTCAATGAACAGCACACTTCAGTTCAAAGCCAGTTGTTGTGTGAACTCCTGGTGTTCATGGGTAAGCCCTCAACTCCTGCGTTCTGAAACAATATGGCCAGATGGCTGCCAAGAAGATGGATGGACTATAGGTGGAGAGACTTCAGCTTGACTGAATCGCTGTATAATTTTATACATATACACAGATGTGAGGACCGGGTTTGGAACTTAATGTTCTGATTTTATGCTTTAGTAAATGCATAAATGCAGTGCATCAACTGATGAAGAATAATTAACCCGTTATTACTGGGACTAAATTGTAATGTTTATTATATATTGCTGATTTATTTCACAAACAGTACTTTGCAAATTCACATTCAGCTTTTTCATTTCAAGTCAGAACAGCCATTTATTACAATTTATTCATTTTTGAACTTGAGGGGGAAAGGCAGAAAACATAAACAGAATGCTATATTGAAATTAATTCATTCATTAATTCATTCACTCCTCTTCTGTAACCGCTTCATCCTGATCAGGTTGGTGCTGGCTCCAGAGCCTTAGAAATTTCAACAACTACAATATCATTATTTGTGAATTTAGTTTATCCACCGTTTGCGTGTAGCACAGCTTATTTTTTGGCAGGAAATGCACTTTCATTTTCTCACTGACATAATTTCTTGTATGAACCTCCAAATTTCAGTCTTAGAAGCTGGATACATTTTGTGCTATTCATTATCTCAGTAATCCCAGTAACATAATTGCAATCATCAGTCTGTAAAACTTTACTCTACATCTCAGATATCCAGTTATGGTGCCAATTTCCTTCTTTTTGAATTCCATTTTCTCAGTAACAGATTCATTATGGCTACACATCCTTTCAGATCCATGATCCTGAGTATGTTCTCACTGTGGACAATCCGATTATCTCTTTATAGCTAAAGGTAGCTTTTAATCATATTTTGTACTTCATTTTAGGAAACTCTGGTGTTGTTGTGTTATTTTCAATTCGCCGGTCTTTCTTTATATAAATATGTTTTTTTATATATATATTTACTTTCAAAAATGTAATTCATTAATTTATCCTATGTAAAAGCCTCATCCAAGACAGGAATACAGCCTGGACATCAGTCCATCACAGGCTCACATGAAGGAGAGATTTGCACAGCCAATCCACCTACCAGCCCCTTCCAGGGAGGAAACCCACGCAAACACGGGGTGAACACACCCAACTCCTCACAGACAGTGACCTGAGACAGGTCTCGAACCCACAACCCCAGGACCCCGGAGCTGTGTGACAGTGACACTATCTGTTGCACCACCGCGCTGAACTTACATTTGTGAATCTCTCTGAAGGGCAACACTCTCAGTGAGATCTTAGGGAGCAGCATATGAAGGAGGACACAGCTAAAACTCACTGGATTTAAGAGTGGAAGTATGGAAGAGTTAAAGTGGCAGTAGTGTGCACATGAGTGGGGAGCGAATGATTTGTTATTATAATACATTTCTGAATATCTTGCTGAATTTTCTTTTTTAATTTGAGAACTTGTACCTAATGATTATGTCAGCTGTAATTTCTTTTTATGTCTAATGACAGTGCTATATGAGTTTTTTTCCCCTCATGTCCGCGTTCGACTTTTAAAAAGTCATTTGTATAGGCAATGTATTCAGGTTACATGTTGAGGTGCATCTCAGCCCAGGGTGAGTTGAACCAGACCACTACAGTGTACCTCAGCTCAGCTAATTCCCTGACAATCACAGGGGAAATGATTGATGCTGCTGGGGCTTCAATGCTACATGATGGAAGGAGAGTTTCAGTTCTGCTGACATAAGCTTTCACACACAGAGCGAGCTTTCACAGATTATTTACAGCTCCTATCTGCTTTACACAGTACACTATCGTCCTCGCAGGCCTCCGGTGAGGAAATATGGGCTCCTGTGCCAAACTGCCATTAACACAGTAGGGAGACGAAGATATTATGAAAATGTTTAACAATACAACACCGAAAATGCAGATAAAGGGGCAAAATGAGTGGGCACTGGTGAGGTGATACAGTAGTGTACAAAGATTAGGCCCCCGCAGAAAGGCAGAGGTGCGCAATGTATTTGACAACAAGACACAAGAGAAATCCGTTTAAGTACACTATTGATCCTCTTTGGAGCAGAGCCCAGCCACAGAAAGTAGAGGCAGGAGACAGAGAGAGAGAGAGAGAGAGAGAGAGAGAGAGAGAGACAGATAGACAGAGATGCATCTGACCAACTATTTGCAGGAGTTGTGCAAGAGGAACTGTGGTGGAGTCTCTCTCTCTCTCTCTCTCTCTCTCTCTCTCTCTCTCTCTCTCTCTCTTTTATTTCAGTGAAAAATGTGAGCGGTAGTAGATAAAGCAGACAGCCTGTACCCCATGCTGACTGGCTCGGCTGGCTTTGGAGAGGGTAGAGGCAATCAATGTGTGCTCACAATAGAGCAAGAGCATTGAGAGAGCTAACTGCTCCCTCAGGCCATGCACGAAGGAGGGTAAAGGGGGAGGGAGCTCTAGCAAAGGAGGGGGGGTTTGCTGTAAAGACAGAGAGTGAGTTAAGGTTCATTTCGAACTTCTTAATGAAGAACTACGGGTGGAGGTTATTTATTTTCCCCTCCTGTTCCCTAACTAAGAGTAGATTAAGCACAGCCACATCTCTCAGCTGATTTTTCTGATGAGTCACAAGTGATAGTGTTTCCTACTACAGTGACATGACTGCAGCTTCAGTTACAAATCTATGAGATTTATCACATGGGAAAATGCAAGGTACACAACAAAAGCATACATTATAAATAACAGAGAACAATTAATGTGGTTCATTATAAACAGTGCTTCCTGTTATTAATGCATGGAATGCCATTCACCACATACCTGATCAAGAAGCTAGAAAGTATTACCCAGGGTAATGGTTATAGTCACCTGCTCCTGTTTGTCTTTGGTTGTCTCCATTGAACGAATCAACACATCTTCACCGCCTCTGAAAGAGCACGATGTAAACAGCTTATAGCCGGGGAAAAAAAGAGTAATCTAAAATTTGTAAGACAAGCATTTCAAACCTTCTCAGTGAGACACAAAAATGCATAAGGCATGGCTTGCAATAATCTAAAAGGATATTCTGTACTGGCATGACACTGAAGATGTCTTCTTTTATTTAGAATGACAATAATCAAATTATTGCTTAGCTGCAGTAAACAGGTTTGCATTGATCTACACAGCCTTTTAAATCTGTCAGGCCTCCACTCAGGGATTTTGCTAATCTGTCAGATTTTTTGCTGGGAACATGATTTCCAACTGGCCTTTGATGTTTCATTAGGAAAAAAAAAGAGAAAGAATTTGGTAAAAAAACAACTGAATGCATAATCATATTGTGTGATTTTCACTCATTATCTCTTATGCAAGTGAACAGAAGGAAATGAAGCAGAGTCACACTGGTATTTTTAACAACGGTGTTTGTTAGATATCCGTTTAAGAGGCAAATCCGACTTGTTGGCTACTTCACTTACTGAGGGCTAAGCCGCAAAACCATTATTGCGGCCTCCTGCAAATCTAGCAGCAGAAAACAGGATATCACAGAAAGGCCTGAAAGAAAGAATATCAAAAGACAAGATCATATCAAACACTGCAGCAACAAGAGATAAGACCAAACCTAAAAAAAACAAGTAAAAGCGAATCTGTTTCTAGTGCTCGTGTTATCCCCATTACATAATATTCACATGCATTCATGAATACTCTCATTTGTTATGGCTGAGAAATAGCAGCAGCGCCGAGGGACTGAATCTATGAAATAAATAAAGCCCTTGTCTAAGAATGACCAGCATTTTCTCAGAGCCTTTAGAAGTGGATCATATTACGGGAGAGCTGACATGAGCAGACAGGTTGAGACGGAGAATACCTTTCTGTATATGACATCATGTTGTTAGCGTGACTCCAGCAGACAATTATGCCTTAGTTTAGGGCTCATTTTTTGAATATGCGCTTTGTAACTATATAAACATGTGAAAAATTACATACAGATCGGACTATATTCTAGAATTACACTTAATCCTTCAACTCTTACTCACGGCAAAAAAATCAGACAGAAGTGGAAATGAATAAGAACCCTTTTATAAGAACTGGACTGATCTGGCCAAGCCGTTTACTTGTAAAGTTAATATTCTACAGGTTTATTGGGCCAATGCACGTTAAAAGACAGCATGTACATCATGAGGCCTTCAAGACAAGAGCCGCTTGCTCGACTTTCCTGAGTCCAGGCATGTTTCACCAGCACAACAAGTGGGCGCTTCAATTGGGCAATTAGTGTACAAGTGGCATGAAAACATGCTAATGAAGTTAATCCTTCAAAGGAGTGATGGCTCTCAGGCTCTGATGATTCAATGACAGCGATGCTAATGCCTCCCGCCAACCAGGCTGGGGGAGAGGGGGTGCACAATAGGCTGTTACGCAGCCTCTGAGATTGTGTCATTGTGTGGGATGAAATTAACTCGAGCTCAGTTGCTAGCGAGGGTGGTCTTCCCTCTGTGTTGAGCGCTACATGAAAGACAGGGCTGCCTCCAAGATCTTACACCATCATAAAAGATAAGCAGTGTGAAGGCTCAAAGAGATGACTGAGAGATGGTCTGAATGTATTGCCGTTGTTCATTTGATTTCCTGCATAGCCTGAAATATGTGTCTGAGTACGAATCTCTTCATTGTGGTTGACCTTTTTTGAAACGAGGCATTATTCCCCACATCATAAGCACATTCTGATACAATTTATTTGTTTAGCACAATATCTTCAGTCAAATAGTTCCACAGCAAAATAAATCAACAGCGACAATGATTGCTCTCATCCTCCCAGGCTTTATTACAGGAACCAGGTCTTTGTTATTGTAGAGATGAGTGTCTGCCATTTGAAATTCATGGTCACTTTATTTTGAGCTGGATTTGCATGGTGATCAAGTAATGTGCTTTAGATGAAAAGAGGGTGCCTCGAGTGTTACATGTACTTAATGCCACTGTAATGAACTGTAAGTGTGTGTATCTGCTGTTGAGACCAATCCAGTCTAATGGCTCACTTAGTGAGTTTTATCTCCTGACCTCATGTTTTACCCTTGGGCCTTTCCCTCTCCCTCCAGGGCCATGGCATTTGGGAGCTTGCCCTGATACTCCAGAGAAGACTGACATCTGCTGGCTGAGCACCAGTAAAAGAAGCAGAGCATCGCAGTGGGGGCATCACCCAGCCTCCACTCCGTTGAAGGTTGAAGCTCGGGTGTCTCTTCTTGGACATGACAAGCAGGTTACAAAGTATGTCTGTGACACAAGTAAGAGCACAGTTAACACCTATAGTTTAAATCCATCAAACTCACATATCAATATGCACTCTGCCAAACACATGCACCAGAAATAATCAGTTTGCATCAGATATTTGTATTGATACAATTCAATAAACAGGCTGCTTCCATGACTTTGTAATCTAATCTTGATTAATTGTCAATTAAATACTGCAAAAACCTTTATAATATAATGATAGAGTTCACAAATCAGTTAATAGTGAATATCATTTAATGGAAATATTCCTGTAGCCCTGTAGTCCATTAACATGTTATTCATTAAAATGTTTGAAGCGTCATTTTAATTGATTCAAAAATATTAACACACTATGTGGAATTTCTCATTTATATTAGATTTAGGGTTAGGTTTAGGACCAATGTTAAGGAGCAAGATGAGGGATTTGATTAAATCCGAATATAAGGTTAGGGGTATAATAAGGTTAGTTTAATAATTTTTGTCCAGATTTTGATGCTAATTTAAGAATGGTTAAGAATAAAAAATTTTGCATTGCATTGCAAAATGTTTTGGGATAAATCTGCTCTGTACATATATAGTGTTCTAATTTTTACATGCTTACAGAACCGGCATAACATATGTCTTTATTTTCACAGCATCACATATGTAGTATTTTGAAAAAAGTCCCTTTCTAAAGCAATATCAGTGCACTTACACAGATTTTTTTTTCGCACAGATTTTAATCACTTCTTTTATTGACTTTGGTTTGAAAGGATGAATGTAGTTCTGCCTCCTTCTGCCAGTTTAGATGGATCTGTGAAAAGAGCAGAGGCAGTATAAAGCATTAAGAAAGCTGTAAAGCTGAACCAAGCAATGACTTTTATTCTGAGAACAAAAATCATGAATCTGAGAACCAAGTATTCAGTGGGGTGTAAGCACGTTAACATATGCGTGCTGAAAAAATACAACTGTAAAATGTTATTAAGCACACAGACATCTGGCTGTTGTCCACACAACAGCAGTGTTCACTGAACTCAGTTTTCATGCAGCCATTGAAGCATGAATGCACATTTTATAAGTTACCCCACAAATCCCCACTTTTTAAAATAATAAACATTTGGCTAAATAATATGAAGACATCAAATATTACCAATCAAGGTTCAATTAAACATTTAATGAAGGCTTTGTAATAACATGACTTTACAAGACTAACTTAGAGCTTCTAATTACAGCTCCCCTCCAGCTTACACACAGATGCTTCTCCAAATGATCTATTCCACCTTAAATGGCCTGGCGTGAATCTTCTGCACCATTTAAGGCAGAACGGAAACTTTGAATAAGAAGCCAGTTCCCACTGCCAGACTCTTTAGGGAGACGTGGCCACAGGAAACGAAATTTGACTGACACACAAAAGGACCAATCACAAGTCTGCTGTTTTGGCACGTCATGTAGAATGAGGCAGTTCACTTCAGACCATTACCAGAGCCAGTACAAACGATAGATGGAAGTACATATACTCAGATGTACAGAGAGCCAATCAGGTAGAATTAGTGCACTGAAAGTATCAGACTCTGGGTCAACTTGTGAGCTAAGTGTCCGTGACTCTCCTCAGTTAAAATCTGAATAGCTATAAATAAGCTTAGACTAGTGGGGGAACTAGTATTTCAGACTTATCTGAATCTATTTAGTAAGAACAGTCATTAAAGGCACAGTTCTTTTACACGTTGCATTTTTTGGACTATGAAAGGATCTTATTGGAGCTTATTCATGAATTATAAAATTCCCAAAATATCAGGGTGGAGTTTTGTTGGTTGATATTTAGTTAGCTTAGTTAGTTATGGATTTTAAAATATGCAACACTGGTAATCAATTAAATCCCTGAAACCCATCTCTACTTAAAACAATATTATATACAGAATATAATTTCCAAGAAAAATGTGAAAAGTGTCATGAGTTTTATATTGAATTCATTCAATAAACAAAGATCAGTGATTAGGTAGTCCTTGCTTCTATCGTCACTCACCCTTACTACTTGCTTGTAGCTCAAAAGCCCCACTCCACAGCTTGTCAGAACTGGTTATTAGGTTTGTGATGTAAGAAACCCTGGCAGACTAAAAAAAGCAGAAAAACTCAGCCATGGTGCTGATTCATTTGCTCATTTGTATTTAAACACCACCAAGAAATTTTAACTAATTAAGGATCTTAATTTTCACTGAAGGGTGTTTTTAAGCCAAAATTCCACTGTTCAGCATAGTAATTCTAATTTGAATGAAATTTAATGTGCATGAGATTTTATTGCAGCATTTCTATTCATCAGGAAATGTTCACAAAATGTGAAGAAAAGCTGTAAAAAAATAGTAAAAAAAAATGTTTTGTTTATTAGGCTGGTTTACTTATTTTTTTGGACAGCAGAAATATGCATATCATTTTGATATTTCCATTGCTGCCTTAATTGTACCACAAACAGCCTCACCTGTATACATGTGCATAACACAGGCACTCACAGACATTTGTGTCACCAAATAATAGACCTAACACTCTTAAAATCAGAATGCTAACTGGGCATTAGCACATGGCAATTTGTCAGAGAATGTGACAGTGTTTTCCTCCGAAGATCATATCTTATTTTTTAAAAAGGCACGTAAATAAATAAATAAAGTGGCAGAAAACATGTTCCTAATCACAAGAATAACCTCTGTTAGCTGCATGTGCCACATGTGGTAAGTTTGGCATGTGGTTGCATTCGTAGCAAATGCCCGCTTTGGTTGTCGCTTTTACATCACTGGTAAATGAGGCAAATTCCAGCCCTGCCCCAAGACTCCCAGCTCAGAGGGGCCACAACATATCAGAAGATAATTGGTCAGTTGCACCATGGCTTATATCATAATGATTTTTGCAATGTGTTCTGTGTGTACACCAGACTGTCACACCATAAAGAAGAACAGTAATGTCAGTAATGCCATGTCAAGGCTCATGAATGAAAGCAGCAGTCCACTCGCTGTTTTTCTGACACAAGAAAACCAAGCCCTAGCTCAGAAATCAATATGATACTCCACAAGACTCCAGTGACGTAATTAATTAAAATGCTCCTAGTGCTGGCAGTGTGTGTGTGTGTGTGTGTTTGTGTGTGGCAGGGGGTAGGGTGGGGGAGCATTTAACAAGCTCATAGCACACAGTAGCATATGAATCATGTATGTTTATCTGTTTGTGTTTGCAGATCATTAGCTATTACTCTCTCAACATTGCATATTTCTATAGGGTTATTACTGAGTCTATGAGCTAATGTGAATTAACAGCAAAATTGTATATGGTTTAAATCACAGTAAGAAAGAAAAGCAATTTCTTTGCAAGGTGTTTAAAATAGGCATCTAAGGAGTCTAAAACCTCTTATTACAAAAGACACGTGTAACATGTTATAGAGACATTGTATGGTGAAGGACGAACAGCTCAGCCATTTGTTTATTGTACAAACATAATTGATGGATCCAGTAGGAGTAATAACTTATAATATCCAGCGTATTCTCAATAGCATGAATTCAACTGTTAATTAAAGGTAAGTCAGAGTGGTTTGTGAAATGGTGTGTTCAGGAGGAGCTTGGCCAGAAGAAATTCATTTTCAGGAGCGGTAAGAAGAATCAGTGATCATAAACTTCAACCCAGATACAGTCGTATTATTTGCTGCCTAAACATGTTCTATGAGTACCTGTATGCATTTCTGAGAACAGTAAAAGTAGTTCTGCATGTTGTTTATTCTTACATCACTCTGTATGTAGGTCCCTGCCACGAGCAAATAAAAACAACATATTAGAACAAAACAATGTTCTAAGACATCAGTGTATTACTAACCTTTTAATCTAATAACTCTTTGGAAACCCACGTTTAAAGGTATTAAATGATTCATATGTCATTTTGGCTCCCACTATATACATTTCTGACATAGCACGTTCCTCCAGAATAATACATTTAAAATATTAAACCTCTACAAATGACTTTTGATGATTCATAAAATGTGAGAAATCAGTGGTGTTCCCCTTTAAGCGCCTAACATTATGCCCCCACTCTATGCTCTTTCTGACATTCATTAACTATTTTATCTGCTGCAGAAGTGAGCTTCCTTTTGTGCCTAGAGGCCAGCTTCCTTATAAGGCACTATCTGTGCTGCATTTGTTGAGAGGCAACTCCTATTGTAATCAATAGGTAGACTAATCAATAACCGTCTCCAGGTGTGTTTACGTTTTGATTTTGTCTTTTACTGGCAAATGATACCAAGTATATGATGCACATTCACAGATACATGTTGTTAAATATTGTTCAATTTACAATGAATACATTTGTAAAGACAAATAGGCTTATATGTGTGGACAAAATGTAATAACCAAATTCATATAGGAACATCAAACTACCTTTTTGGCAGTGTTGTGTTCATCAGCAACTCTTGACTTGGGCTTTAAGAAGGGTTCTTTAGGATGGTACTGGCCTGGATTTAAACTCACCATCTGACACATACTTCAGCAGCACATTGTCCTCACACCTCAGAAAGAAGTGTGGATATTTTGAGGAAACTCTTCGATAGTATGAAGTCTTTTTTTTGTTCTGTTTTCACTTCCTTTTGTGAGTCATAAGTGTCACATAACACATATGTTCACATTTTTCTCACTTTCAATTTACACAGCCCTCTAAATTTGTTAAGCTGGTATGTACACTTGTCCTCCATCAAACATTTTCTCAGATATATTACTGTTGGGTGAGAAAACCAAAGCCAACTCTTGGGCTAGTTTAACAAGTTATGTTCAGCTTAAATACCCCAACTCACTGTGACACAGGCTGATACGAGGAGCATGTGTGGTACACCACATTATTTCATTTCTCATCCACGGCTTGCATTCAAATCTGGTTTCGATCAATACTGAAGTGACACTCACACCACAAAATTCATTGTGGCTAGCCGATGGTTTTGTAAGAAATTTTCTGCACTAGAGGGGTATTACGGCAACCAGACGCATCCTGCAGAGCCATAATATCCCAGCGCAATATGAGAACACATGAAAAATATCTTTTATTCAGTCAAAGAATATCTGATATCGAAGCATGCCTTAGGACGGATCAGGATGATATGGGGTAGTACATAATATATCAGTGGATGTACATTGCATATAGTCAAGATAAACCCAAAAGGCTCTATGTTATTAAATCAGAACATGGAATAGGACTGGTCAGGGCTTAAGCTGGACTGATATGGGACACTGGAGGTAATTCTGGGGAGGGCATCCACTTCTCGGCCCGTCCACTCTCAGTTTTCCCTGCTGTTAGGTATGTGTTGCTTAGTAACAGCCACAGCAAACACCACACCTGGCAGCTCCAGTGTTCCAACAGGAAACCACAACACTCAACAACCCCAGCCCGCTCTGAGCATGCGCACACACACACACACACACACACACACACACACACGTTTTTTTCAACAAGAGGAAATATCTGCTCCTGTGCAGAAGTGCACTTAGTTCCTCATCAAAACGATTTAGTGTGATCATTTCTAAATGCAAATTAAAGTGTTTTTTTTTTTTTGTTCCATCCCTTCAGCTGTCCTAAGATGCTTTAGCTTTCCTTCCTCCCCATTTGGAGGACTGCATGCACAATTAACACACCCTAATTTATGACCATTACCTATGAGGAGTGTAGCATTTTCTCCATTATGGCGGTTCCCCAGACTCCCTCTCTCTCTCTCACTCGGCCATCAATTTATTGTTATTGTTGGCGGTTCAGCTGAAGCTTCTGTATTGATTTCTCACCCTGAGAGAAGATAAGGTGGAGAATCGAGATGGATTCCATATCTATTATCTAATGGAATTCCTCCTCTTAGAAGGGCTATGGATTTTCTGCCATTGAACCTCTGCAAAAGAGAGAGGGGGACAGAGTAGCTCCTGCAGCTCAGAATAACTCCCCATTGGACGGATTAATGTGTGCGGTACAATGCAGTGGAGAAAGGCTGGAGGCTGCTCCATACAGGGATTGTAAAGTAAGATTTTCTTAGAGGAGACTGCACTTATCATAAATGTGTATTGACTGGGAGCTGTACATATACAAATTCCTTGTATGTCTTTGCTCTCTCTGCAAGAATAAACCATGCAGCAAGGCTTGGCTTCTTTAACCTGTTCCAAGGCCTTGTCGTATTGAACACTTAAAGGAACACTAAGTAAGATTTGTTTTTTTTTTTTTTCTCCTGGGACTCCCCCCTAGTGTAATTCATATTTACCACATTGTACTGATATCAATGCGGATGGGAAGAGGGGTTCCTACCCTCTTCCAAAAGTTACATTATGTAGCTTCTGCAGTTCTGAACCCAGAGTAGCAATGTCTCTATTTACCTTATTACATGTCAGTGAAGAATCAGAATGATTTTGAAGTTGTAATTTTAAAATTACAAATACTACATAGTGTTTTTTTAAGTGTGTTCTAGCATTACCATGACAAACAGAGTAGAAATGTTCATTTTTAGTTCATGTATGTAGTGTGTTATAGTGGACAACTTCAGAAATGTTAACTATAACATAACGACTAAAACCTGAAGGTTTCCACAAACTGATATTATTCTAACTCTAGTTTCAAAGTCATATTGTATGTAAAAATATGAATACAGCATTCATGTTGTTCATTTGTATCAACTTTAAAACTGCTTAATTTCATGCAGAAATATTTTGAGACACATGAAGTTGTCAGAATTTAGACAAACAGATTTCACACTATTTGAACTTCCCACAGAACAGTTTGTTCTTTGACAGCTTTATGCAAGAGGTATTGCCAAAGAGCATTTGTTCCTTTTCTTGATCCTGTGACTTCATATATTTGGACAATAATGAATAATGAAAGACTTTTTTACCATTTAGAATAAAAAACAAGTACCAGAATTATTCTTTCACTTAAAAATATAACATCAGCATCTGTGGGGAAATGTAGTTCTCTCTGGTTGGTTACATTCTTTTAAAGTGATATGGTGTGATTTAGGGGAAAAAACCCACTGATGTTAATAAGTGGAGTATCTGAAGTTTAACTGTAAGTCTGTAAGTTTTCATTCACTGTTTGAATTACCACAGAAACTCATTTGTAACTTCAGCTGTTTAGTTTTGTAGTACTTTCGGTAATGCATTTAGCATTCTCCAGAGTTTGGAAACATTTCCACATTAAGTGATTCAAAACAGCAAAAATAAGTCAATATTACCCGCCTATGGACCAGGAATAGAGCAATATCCTCATCTTGGTTTGTGCTTTTCAACGTTTTCAACGTTTTCAACGTCTAAAAAATAACTCCAGATGCCTTTGCTCTGCCATGAGCAGAGAGAGAGAAATCCTACCATACCATGCTGAGACAGTTTGTTTTTTTTACTCTCTTACGGACACCGGGGCTTTATAAATACAATAGACCAATTTTGAGCATGCATACAGATAAAGAGGTAACAAATAGTGGGGACATTAATTGTGATTGAGTTGAAACAAAAAATCTGCTTGATATCACCCCCAAAAGCACCAATAGTTTTTAAAATAAAGCTTCAAAATATGTTTTAGAGTGATTTCACAAAGGAACCACTTTCAGTTCCCTAAAGAACCTCTGAACAGACAGAAGTATGATTGTAAAAAACATATTAAAGTTTCAGAAACCTACACATAAGGTAAAGGTTCTATACCAATGAAAGGTTTTCCCTAGAAACGTTTGCTAACAACTTTCATACCAAGGAGTGTACACATGGAGCAACTTGGGGTAATCATGTTTAATTAATTATCATACCACAGTGCCATTTAAAACTGCTCATGTTTTCTGTAGGGATACAATACACTCTAACTTAGCATTCATGTTGATCTGAGGGTGAGTCAGAGAGAGAGAGAGAGAGAGAGAGAGAGAGAGAGAGAGAGAGAGAGAGAGAGAGAGAGGGGGAGAGAGAAGTGAGGGAGACAGACAGAAGGAAGACCATGTTCTTCAAATGGAAGTTGCTAGAGACAGACTGCTGTCTCCATCAAAGCCTCAGTTTGAGCCTTCTTAAAAGCAGTCTCTCTAGATTCCAGTGATGTCCAGAGAATCACTCTTACACAGTGGATGAAAGATAAGCACAGCATGGCCAAAGCTCACTTCTACTGTCCACACGGCCACTCTGAAAATCAGACTTGTGACATGCTGCTTTATTACAGTATCAGGGAATCCTCTGAGCTGCTCTTCTCTTTTTTTTTTAATCAGAAACAGTGCAGTATTGGCTGACCCTGTACAGCAAATGGCTCTGTATTTCATTTTTAATATCCACAAGGCAGTAAGTAGTATTTCATCCTCAACAAGAAGCACTTTGAGAAGCAAACTGGCGCCATCCTCTCAGTCCAGCCTGTACTGAAGTGTGTGTGTAAGGCAAAATCTCCCATCGGAACGGTAAATCCTTAACAAAAACATTGCCTTTTTTGTTTTGATCTGATAAAGAGGCTACCCTCAGAGTTTACATGTGGGAGTTTTCTTCAGACCTTTGACACCGGCTGACAAGCAGCATTTCAGACTTCTTTCAAAGTTCAGAGCTTGGAGAGCAGCATTGTCTTTATTGTTTTACATGGTAATAGACTGGTGAGTCTATTAATGACTCTGTTCTGAAAATGAGTAAGACCATTAAACATTACATTTACCATCTCATTTCTAAACGTATTGTCCATTTTCTCACCTTCGTTTATCTGAAAAGTGTACCTTGTAACTCTACAACTACACCCTATAATTCATCTGTGGTTCTACATTCGTTTTTAGCCCCCTTTCATCCTCTCCTCAAAACAACTACAGAACAGATATTATTTGGGTGGTGTGATCATCCTCAGCACTGAAGTAGTAGTGACCATTAGTTTGTGCGTTGCACTGATAAGACTGGATCAGACACAGAAGTGTTACTGGAGTTTTTCAACTCTTCCCTCTCACTGCTGAACAAAGAATAGTCCACCAAACAAAAATATCCAGCCAACAGTGTCTTGTGGGCAACTTCCATTGTGATGCTTTGTGTATACTTCTTGGTGTGTTCTTGAATATATAAATGAATTAATTCATTGTCTGTAACCGCTTATCCAGTTCAGGGTGCGGTGGGTCTGGAGGCTACTCAGAATCACTGGGTGCAAGGCAGGAACACACCCTGGAGGGGGCACCAGTCCTTCACAGGGAGACACACACTCTCACATTCACACACTATGGACACCTTTCAATAGTCAATCCATCTACCAACTTTTTTTTGACCATGGGAGGAAACAGAGCACATGGAGGAAATGAAAGAAAGAATTTTGTGTACATAGTCAGTGACTTAATTTCCAGGTTAAGCCAAAGAGAGCAGGCTATACATTAGCCTAAAACTGTAAAACATAATGTTTACAATTAAATCTTAAATAGTGAGATATTAAATAACACAAAACTATTTAAGACCCTCCAATGCCATAAAAACTTTGATGATATAGATAAAATAACTGTAAATATTATTTATCTGAATTACATGTCCACATGAAAAAATCCTGGGATCTCACACACTCACACACACAAACACACACACACACACACACACAGAGCGAGACAACTGCAAAGCTATTATTTCTACTGAAAAGCCAGAAAAGCATGAAACATTCAGTAATGAAGCAAGTAGTACATTCTGTAAATGGATTCAAAACAAGCTATAATGAGATCAAGAGACTGGGACTAAGGAGTGATTCATTCTGTAGGTGGGAGAATACACTCTGTGTGCTTGGCGAATTTAATCAGAGTACACAAAGGAGTAAAGCTTTTACCTTGAAGTGTATATAAGAAGAGTCCAGGCCATAGATTCCCATATGTACCATTTCAGCAGATAAGGCACAGTGTAATCTCTCTTCAGGAATGGGTGTACCCATACTTTACGACTGACAATCACAGAACCCACTGATAACACACAGCAATTAAGCTGCCTTTTATACAAAAAAAATATTGTTTTATTTCTTATTTTGTATTTTTTTATTTTATAATCTACACATTGTTGGACTAAAGCAAAAAAAAAAAAATGGCTCTGGACTGACTGGTCCCTTCATTGCACAAGAAATGTTGGATGAGCAAGTGTCCACATATTTTTGACCAAATAGCATGAAGCTAACTCTTATCCCAGCTTAATCATTAACAGACCAGACAATTTGTTCTGTAGACCAGTATACATAATCCACAATCACTAACTTTGTAGTGGACTGCTTTACAGATAAGCAGTTGTACAAGCAATTGTTTGGCTAACAAGCAATCATTTACTGTGACCTAAGTCAAGAATACCTACATAAATATAGACATTATAAAAGCGGACATATACTAATGTAATTAAATATCATAATGCACACATATATTTTATTTTATTTATGGAATTTGTCCTGTGCAGAGTGACTTACAAATAATACAATGTGAAGCATCTTGCTCAAGGACCTTTATTGATAAAGTGGGCAGTTACCTGGGTAGTGAACCTTAGTCTCATTCATAGTAGGCAGCTTTGCTACAGACTATACTATATTAACCACCATTTTCTTTTTTTAAAGAAAAGTTTCCAGGTCAAAGAGAAACATTAGGCACACAAAAAGCTTCTAAAAGGAAATTGTTTCACTAGTGTTTACTATCCATATCTAACCTTCCACGCCATTAGCTTTAACAGTTTAAATGGTGTTTGATTGACTTCACAATTCCAGCAAGGCTCAGGGGGATATGTGCCCACTTACAGGTGAGTAACTTGCATGTATGTGTGTGTGTGTTTGGGTATGTGTGTGGATGGGGAGAGTGTGGGTGTGGAAGATTTATGATAGAGTTACCACAGCTGCTCAGCATGCCCCATGACGTGTGTCTGATAAGAGTGGTCTGTGTCTGGTGTAATGCACCACCTACAGTGACAAATGAAAGACTAAAGCCTGGGCCCTGCATCCAGTCTTGTCCAGCCTTAGAGAGAGGGCTCCTCTAATGGGGGAACGAGGTACCCTTACTTGGTAAATGAATGTCAAGTGCAATTAAAGGTTCCCAATAATAACGGCGAGCAGACGGGCCAAAGCGGAGGCGGGTCATGGGTTGCGCAATGTATCACCAAGATTAGAGCTGCGTAGACACCATATCACAGACAAGGACGTCCTGAGGGCACAGGCACAACACACTCTCCAGAAAAAAACATGGCCAATCAACTAATGATAAGAGCTCTGTGCTACTGAACACTTGGTGGCCAATGTCCATACAAGACAGAATATATAGGGCTTGTATTAGCACTGCATACATATATATGTACTGTGAATGTTGCATGAAAACCGTATCTTGTCAAAATAGAAACTTTACAGCAGAAAGTAAGGAAATAAACAAGAGCAAAGGGAAACTAGGGCGGCACGTTGGTGCAGCAGGTAGTGTCGCAGTCACACAGCTCCAGGGGCCTGGAGGTTGTGGGTTCAATTCCCGCTCCGGGTGACTGTCTGTGAGGAGTTGGTGTGTTCTCCCCGTGTGGGTTTCCTCCGGGTGCTCTGGTTTCCTCCCACAGTCCAAAAACACATGTTGGTAGGTGGATTGGTGACACAAAAGGTGTCCGTGAATGTGTGTGTGTGTGTTGCCCTGTGAAGGACTGGCGCCCCCTCCAGGGTGTATTCTTGCCTTGCGCCCAATAATTCCAGGTAGGCTCTGGACCCACCGCGAACTGGATAAGCGCTTACAGATAATTAATGAATGAATGAATGAAAGGGAAACTAGGCAAGCCTAGTTTTGTTGGACCACCATTAGCAATATAGCCATTGTCACAGAGATGTTTCTGGCTTTTTAAAAACAGGAAAGCCCAAAATACATACTATTGAAATTGGAAGGTCTGGAGAAGCTTTGGTGGTTCATATCAATGTTTTGTTTACATGTGGTTTTTATAATGTGAGTGTGTTTTACAAAAAATATGGAGGGCAGGTAATAAATGCAGAAATGAAAAAAAGGAGCACAAAGTTTTTTTCATAATATATAACACCGGCCTCAGTGTTTTTCTTCTTCATTTTATTTAAAGATAAATACTAGATGATCTACCACCAAAGAACAAAGAATGGCAAGAACATTTTGCTGATTTTAAGAATTACAATTGCTTATTTATTCAATGTAACAGGTTAAAGCACATGAAGTTTAAGGAGGCTGTGCGTAGCTATATGGAGTTTTATAAACACACTAACTCCAATAATGTTTCCCCACCACTTCCCTTTAATATAATTCAGGCAAAGTCACACACTCATGCGAAAGAAGACAAATTCAGCAGTCCTCCTCTCTCTGTGAGATACATGTGTAAATGTTGCTGCTTCGAGCCAACCTGCTTAGGTTGTGAACAGTGGAGACACGTAGCTAACCAATGCTGAACCGAGGCTCGGCCAACATGCATGGTTTCGTACCAAACACAGCCCCAGAAACACACACAAACTGATATATCCTATCACAGTTCACACGGAATAACCTACTGTTCTTTGTTCAGATGATGTAGTAGCACCACCTTAAGTTCTCTCTGTGAAATACAGCTGAACTAACAGTTCCTACTCACGCATGCAAGTTTCAGCATTAGGAGTCAGTCAGTCAGTCAGTCAGTCAGTCAATAAGCGAAAATGCCTCTTCTAGGCCTGGTAGGTGGTCTGGCAAAAACAGACAAAAAAGGATGTTTCCGGACAGCAACAATATAAAAAAAAAAGTATTATTGCTTTCACACATATCTACTACATTCATAAGCTATGATGATCTAAAATGTTCTACCTGTTGTTGTGCCTTCTATGTTGCAACAATTTTACTGAAAATACCTATAATATACCTATAATGATTCTTTTTTTATTTAGTCTGTGGTAAATCAAAAGATACACACCCGTCATTAGTAAATGCAATATCCTTAGCAACTGTTCCATGACAGCCACAAGTGAACAAGACTGGAGAGAAAGAGAATACACATATATAACAGGACTAAATATTTGAACAGGAAGATCTTAACGCATGATAAAAAGACAGTATTCTCATCTTAAATGCTTTGAGGATGCATAAGAACTGAGCTTAAATAAGATCATATTGCGGTGCATCAAATTTACTATGTTTCAGCAGACTTGAGGATTATGCAATGCAAATGTAACAGGAGTGGGTTCATTGCATGGGCAGATATTTCAGTGCTTCCATATGATGCCAGTCAAGAGTAATGGGAAATAATCAACACACTAGCTGCTTTGCAAATCTGTGAGAGGATGAGTTGAAGTAAAAGTATTATAATGAACTAGAGAAAATAACCCCAGCTTATTATTTGTTTGTATGCTTGTTGATTTATCCAAAGATTTGTTTTGCACTTTTACCAAGTGAAGTCAATCAATAATAGGTAAAAATTAAAGAGAATGTCCTAAGCAAACCTACTTTAAATATTAGAGTGATGCAGCTGTAAAGGGGAGATTCTGACCATTCAAAGTGCTCCAGAAAGACATGGATTCAGTTTTTTTAGTGCTGTGCTCATGTTGTACTCATAAATTAATGATTAAAGACATATTTAACTCTACTATTTGAGTTGTTTGATAAATAAACAACATATTTACATATATTCAGCTATTAGCACTGCCCATTCTAGCTGAAGTTATAAGGAGTGTTTCAGGTTGGACATATTTTTTAATGTAACACCGACATTTTGCTCAGACATCCACGCACTGCTGGACCATACAGCATTCGCTGTTAGAAACACTGTTGCTGGTCAGCTGTAGCATCGAGTATTACTATAATTTACAAATGGTCAGTGACCCTTTAAAAAGCTGTAATTGAATGTAAATAGTATTAGTCAAAGCAGGTGTGAACAGGGTTTCAGCTCTAAACAGTGTACAGGGAGCTCCTTTAGTGGCATAAAACATTCACTTTCACTGCCTCACCATGTTAATGACTCCAAGCCCAGAAATCCCAGGTGCTATAAATCCACAGTGCACTAATCAAATTCAGCAGGGACTTAAATTAGTTCTAAAGAGGGCAGACACACTGCTGTGTACATTTGCACTTCATTATTTGTAACTCCTTTATTTTTGCATCCTGGAAAGAAAAGGAGGCTGAGACTAATTGGCAGGCCGCCTTAACAGGACAGTGAAGAATAAGAGAGCTCTGTTGCAAGGAGACAAAGCCATGTTAGAGCTGCAACCTCTTATACTGCAACACACAGAATCAATGTGGCTAATGCTGTACCCATATGGTCATCATCTACATACAATCTGATGCAAAAGATTGAACACCACTGGACATATGGCATGCTTAGCTGATACTGTGAAAACAAGCTAACAGGTCCAGTATAGGACTTTTTAACAAATTGTAAATTGCAAATTTTAATTCTAACATATTGCGAAATCAGGGCGGCATGGTGGTGCAGCAGGTAGTGTCGCAGTCACACAGCTCCAGGGGCCTGGAGGTTGTGGGTTCGATTCTCGCTCCAGGTGACTGTCTGTGAGGAGTTGGTGTGTTCTCCCCGTGTACGCGTGGGTTTCCTCCGGGTGCTCCGGTTTCCTCCCACAGTCCAAAAACACACGTTGGTAGGTGAATTGGCGACTCAAAAGTGTCCGTAGGTGTGAGTGTGTGAGTGAATGTGTGTGTGTCTGTGTTGCCCTGTGAAGGATTGGCGCCCCCTCCAGGGTGTATTCCCGCCTTGCGCCCAGTGATTCCAGGTAGGCTCTGGACCCACCGCGACTCTGAACTGGATAAGCAGTTACAGATAATGAATGAATGAATGAATGAATATTGCGAAATCTAAATTTTAAACAATTGCACACGATAAATTTCATAGTTTCATTTTTCCAAGTTTATAAATGCAGCTAATAAGCATTTGATGTGCCTAATATACAATGTGTCCTCTACAAACAATTTCATTCTATTGATTTAAAGGACCAATAAACAAAATCCTCCTGATGTTATGCATTTGCCACATACTCAAATAATGGCCAGTATCTACCAGATACTATCTCTACTAAACTTTATCTTAAACATTGCCATCCTCATGTGGGCAACCCACTCTATGGAGCTTAAATTGGTTTATTTATGGACTATAGTATCATTTTAATCTTCATGTCATGGGAGTTGCACTTTGAAAATCAAAAAGTCGTTGATTTTGAATCTACATTTTTTAGTGATTAAAAACACATATATCCTCTTATTCATCTAACATCATATTAGCTTTGCTCAAGTTGGAGGTGCAAGTATTAATTCAGCCTGGACTGGGTAATAAATGGGATACAGTACAGGTCAACAAATTAGAACTCATCAAATTTTATAGCAACAACAAAAAAAATAAAAAATCAACAAAACATGCAATTTGCCCAAATTACATATTTATATATAAATATATAAGGGAATAAAAAAAGGATTTCATGGCTGTGGATTTGTCAGTAGGTCTAAGCTGAGGCAGAGTTAACTGTGTGCTTTTCTCATGACCTAATTCATAGGAAATCCAATGCAATAGCTCAAGCTTGGAATATGGGCTACAAATTCTTCATGAAAATAGGAAAGTATTCTGGGTTAGAGCCTCAAATCAGGTGTCTGCCTCTAGCCCTGTCCCTTGTTTGCTTCTTGGAGCGAGCGAGAGAGAGAAGCCTGTGTTGGCACGTATTGAACGGTTTGATTCAAGCGTATGTCTCCTGGGCCCAGGTCTGATCCATTACCCACTCTACTGCAGTGCAAGAAAGGACACCAGGCTCAGAGAGAGAACTGCTGCTTTCTAAACCTCTCCAGCCTGGTTTCCCTAACAACAAAACAGCTCTCTGTTCTCCACAGGTCCTCCTTAAATATACCTCACTACCCAGATCCTTTCCACTAAATTGTCAACAAAAATATGGAACAAATGAAACATTTTGAAACACATTTATCATCAGAATCAGATGAATTTCCCCACTGTGTGTTACACTTACAGGTATCTTGTCTTGTCTTGTCTTGAGGTCTCACATGTATGAAACAGCATACTGCACAAGAAGACAAGACTATATTCAATAATCTTAAGAAATTAACTAAAGAAAGTCAATAAAAAGCCAGGTAAAGGAAGATATATTAATGCATGCCATATGCGCATGTGTATATTCTGTAGTTTCTATCAGGATCAGTAAAATCTTATATATGTATCATGTAGTGATAAAAATATTGAGTTACCATTGACACTCCATATTCATATGAATTAATCGTAGTTTTTAATTTGCATATGTTCCTCCTCCTGCAAAGCACAACAAAGAAGAAAATGCTGAGTTAAATCAAATGTTTATTATTCCTCCTTGATTAAACCAAAAAGCCCTTCCCCACAATTAAATTCAAACACTGCCTTTTCCAAATGCATCAGTTTATGAAATGTTTTTCTTTTATTCATGTATTGCTAAAGGCCATGCAGCACTGAGGTCTGGTCGAGTCCTCATTGTTCATCCGTAAAAATACATCAGCTCAGTATGACATTGATATTAATAAGACTTAATCATCACATTGTGAATTCCTACAAACCACAACATGGTGACCTGAATTAAGACGGAGCAGTGTGACATTAATCAGCCATTGCCATCTATTGTTGGGCCTTAACAATAACAATTGTTTAAATAAAAAAGCCCACACGGCCAAGGAAGATATTTCCAAAGACTTATGTTTAAACAAACAACAAAAAATATTTCATGGGGAGTACAATTCATTAGAATTAATTTTGCTTTCAATGCTGAATACACATTTGAGAAACCTGCTGGGTTTGCAGTAGGATTCTTTCATTACATGTGGAAATCAATAGTGATAATAAATGCTAAAAAAATGACTGAGTTCTCTCAAGACTCAAAGCAGTTTGTATACAGTTTTATATATGGTATTGGCCAGCTCATGTTCATTCATTCATTCATTCATTCATTCATTCATTATCTGTAACCGCTTATCCAGTTCAGGGTCGCGGTGGGTCCAGAGCCTACCTGGAATCATTGGGCGCCAAGTGGGAATACACCCTGGAGGGGGGCCCCAATCCTTCACAGGGCAACACAGACACACACACACATTCACTAACACACTCACACCTATGGACACTTTTGAGTCGCCAATCCACCTACCAACATGTGTTTTTGTACTGTGGAAGGAAACCGGAGCAACCGGAGGAAACCCACGCTGACACGGGGAGAATACACCGACTCCTCACAGACAGTCACACAGAGTGGAAATCGAACCCACCAGCTCATGTTCATTGTCTTAATTTTTTAGCAGTGCTAATAAATAGATATCATACACCACAGAATTTTAACTACATTTATATATTTGTCAGTTTTTAGTGTTAGGGTTTCCACTTCCGGCCTTTAATACAGACCCCTTTTCTTTTGTGAGACTTTCTTTCAGTGTGTTATAGAAATTGTTTTCCGTATCTCCAAAGTTCCAAGAACTTTGATCTTCAGTGTCAAAGAAGGTCAGGTGACAGACACTGTTGTTGGGCTCAAGGGAGCTCTCTGTTATGCCCTTACCAGGGCGCAGTAAACAAGGGAACAGAGTAAGGATTAGTATAACTGTGTGTGTGTGAGGTGAGCCTTTTTTTGAATAGGCTCATGCACACCTCAAGTCACCACCACCAGCAGCTGCTCACACACACAAACACAGCATAAACTCAATAATGTACTTTACATCCCCCAAACACACAAATAACCCCTCCCCCCCAGAGTTTCCAGGGGGTGAAGTGAATGAAGATCAGCAAGAGAGTGGAAGCACCGTAATTGGCAATGGAGGTGGAGAGTGGCAAAGCCATCAGCAGAAAGACGAAGCCCCAGAGCTGGCAAGGAACGGGGAGGGTGCTGGGGCCTGTGCCTCTCTTTCCACCATCCTGCACATGAGCAAGAATGCCCCATGTTGCAAATTGGCTGAAGTGGTAACACTTTAAATTCCAGCCCGCTAATAACTGGGTAAGTATAGAGTAAGTACCTGTTAAGTAAGATAGAAGAATATGTAAGTACAGCCTGGGAAAAGGTATGATAGTAGAAATATGTGGTAATTACTGGGTATCTTACTAACACTTTACAAATAAGGCATGTACAACTATATTCCAAATCTACTGTACTTCTAAGCATAATTAAAAGTATGACCGTATGCACCAACAGAGAAGGACACGGTCAGCTACTTTCATTACAGGCGCTAGCAGAGTGTCATAATGCTTTGTTCTCATTACGTTCAGGGCATGTGATTTACCACAGTAATCATCATCACATACTTCTGAAATATTTTACACTGTTTAGCCTCTATGTATTGAGACATTATATGTACATAGCTGACTAAACGGGTGTTTCTCTTCTACTCACATAGGTAAAGCAGGGAATTTGCTTCAGTGTTGTCTTCTGCACTTTCCTGCTTCCTCAGCTAAAACTTACCTTTGGGACATCATCTTCACACAAGAGGTCCTTGGCATATATCATTCACTTTATATATTTCATAACTATTACCTGTCCAAGAGTGTCATTTTAAATTAAAAAGGGTCATTTTCCATGTTTCCATGTTGTTTATTGTGTCTAAGAAATGTGAATGCCTGAAAGTATGTCTGTTGAAATATAATTGGATTTTAAATGAATTATTTTCTACTACTGACAATATAAAATAATATAATAGTTTCAGTATATATACTCAGTTCTCATGCCCTGTTCCGAAGCTACACAATTTACAGCCCACACTGACGAATACAATATACATGGTACTAAGCTATTTAAAACATAGTTAGCAGCTAGTTACAAGAAAATAGAAGGTATAAAGCTACACTTAAAATTACAGCCTGTACTGTCTATATTACAGGGAACAGAAATAGAGGGTACTAAACTATACATATGCTTAGAATTTCAATACATTCAGAATTGTAGTTGCATGCCTTACTGTAAAATATCTGTAATTTACCTGGTAATAAAAGTATGCACCTACTATCATACCCTTAACTGTACTTATTTTTCACACCTAAGAGGTACTTATTTGTTTATGTAAAATGTTTTTAACCACTTACATCTATTATCAAACCCTTTATTTGCTCTTTATTTATTTTTATCTTATTCATTCATTCATCCATTATCTGTAAGCGCTTATCCAGTTCAGGGTCGCGGTGGGTCCAGAGCCTACCTGGAATCATTGGGCGCAAGGCGGGAATACACCCTGGAGGGGGTTATTTTTATCTCATGCCTTACTTAACAGGTACTTACACTTTAATTTATTTGTAAACACTTTGTAAGATAGCCAGTAATAATTTCATAAATATCCTTTACTTACTCTGTACTTATTTTTTGTTACACCCTACTTAACATGTACTCACGCTGTACTTACCCTGTAATTTGTTGGCCATAATTAAAAGTGCTACCAGAGCAAATGGTAAAGAAGCTGTTAATGAATTTCACAAAAGAGTGTTTTGGATCGTAGACAGTGTGTAGACAGTGCACAGTGCTTCTAAGGGCTTGTATGAGCTCCAAATTGTAATAATATTTTTACATTTCCATATGTTAGTGGCTTATCTAATCCACCTCAGAAATATCTCAAGGTCATTTAGATTCCATCCATCCATTATCTGTAACCGCTTATCCAATTTAGGGTCGCGGGGGGTCCAGAGCCTACCTGGAATCATCGGGCGCAAGGCGGGAATACACCCTGGAGGGGACGCCAGTCCTTCACAGGGCAACACAGACACACACACATTCACTCACACCTACGGACACTTTCGAGTCGCCAATCCACCTGCAACGTGTGTTTTTGGACTGTGGGAGGAAACCGGAGCACCCGGAGGAAACCCACGCGGACACAGGGAGAACACACCAACTCCTCACAGCCAGTCGTCATTTAGATTGTAAATCAAATAAATTCAATTTAATCTCTGGATTTTCTAATCTTTTCCAATCAACCCACACAAGGAACTGCACCCTAATTGTGTGTGATGCATTGGTATTAGTGTGGAGTAGTGAGGACTCCTCCCTCCAGTCTGTTAAGTCTCAGAGTTTGGCGCTTACTCCCTAATGCTAACTCTCTGCTTGCTAAGAGCTGTGGGGAAGCAAGCACCTTCACAGCACAAAGTGTTACATCACTCTTTTTTGGCTTGATCACAGGCAAACATCTGCTTTTTTTATTAGGCTTTGAAAGGCTCCTGCTGTTGGAGGCCAGGCAGCTCTCATATGCACGCTCTCCACACTCTCGCTCAGGCTTCTGGGTGATGAAGATGATGTGTCTGTCACACTCTTCCCCTCTGCTTTCCATTACAGACAGAAGATTGATGTGTGTTCATAAAAACCCAGCACTGTCCTGTCATCCTTTATACAGGTTGTTTTCATTCCAGATCGAAATAAGATCTCAATTCATCATGACCCCTCAACACCACTTCAGCGTAGCACTGAGCACAGAGCTAAGTAGCTTCAGCACTCTCTAACTACATGCTGTGTGTTCAAGGCATTAACACTTTTAACACAAAGAACTTGTCCTGAAACAACTGCAGTTGATTTTGAGAAAGGTTCGTAAATGTTTGGCACAGCACAAATAGAAATACAGGAGAATAAATCATAGGCAATTATGCTATCCTGTACTTGTCAGGAATGGCTTCCACAGCAGTAAATGGTCATATTTAAGGGTGTAATATTCATCAGTAAGGATCTCAAACATATTCAAAACTAATCTAATAAATTATACTGAATGCATTTATTGTATATTTTCATACACATAAACCATTCATATTTTTTAACATGAAGCAGATTGTTGTGTTGGCTTAGAAAAAGCCATGTCAAGCAGATCTAAGCAACACAGTCAACTTGAAAAGCCACTTTAGAGGTCAATCATGTTTTGACTCCAGTCACAGTAAGCATTTTTGTGTGTGAAGATGCCTGGGAGGGGCAGAAACAGAGGGAATCCTGATGGAGGCAGGGTAGAAAAACATGCCACTTCAGCCTTTGCAGTCCTGACGGCTGTGAAGTCACTGCCAAACTGAGCCCGCAGGCTTATGATGCAAGGCTTTCTTTTTTTTACCTTCTACTTTATAAACCAAATTAGGCCACAGTCAGCTCTTTTCACCCACTGATACAGCCACAGTGTGGATAAAGAAGGGCTGCTCAGGTACTTTCCACTGGCAGTGATAAGACACTGGGAAGTGATGAGGTATTGCTCGGCCACAGCCTTTTTATCAGAGCACAACTATAACCCTTCTATTACTCCCTAATGTATGCTGCATTTATGGAAGCCAAGAGGGCCATGGACACAAATCTTCACTTCACATCTGGAGCAGATGATGATGATGATGATGATGATGATGATGATAATGAACTGCATGCATTTGAGATCCTGCAAATACTCTTTTATGAAACTCTATCCCTTTCGCATCAGTATAACTTTAAAAGCATGGATAGTTGTTCTAGACATGCTGAGTTTGGCACTAGAACACAAATCACATCATGTCTACATTACAAATTTGATGACATGAAGCAAATAATCAAAAGCTCTACTTAATCAGCCAAGTACAGAGCTGTTCCATGGGAATGCAGTTACCAAATACTAAAAGTTAAAAGAGGTTAAAATAATAACAGCAAATCTAATTCAGCTCAGCTATTACTGCAGTCCTAACATATGACTGAATTGTTGCATCACATCTGCCTTAAATTTTAAAAGAACAAATCTGGTTTTAAATAAATCGGATTTTATTGGATCAGAAAAAGCTTTAATTAGAACAAGAATTTCACCTTCCTTTGAACGACACTACAAAATAACTGTCCACAAAACTGGTAAGGCTTTCTTCATTTTATTAGGGTTATCAGGTTTACAATGGATTTGTACAACAATTTTCAGAATAACACAAAGTATTTCAAATTGCAGTTTGATGTTACACGTTGCTGTGAATTTCAGGACCTGACAGAAGCTAAATGTGAAATAATAAGAAAATTATGCTTTGACTGAATGGAAAATAATGTAACTTGGTGCCTTTGAGGAAGCTGCAGAATGTTATAATTCAATCATTCATTCATTATCTGTAACCGCTTATCCAGTTCAGGGTCTCGGTGGGTCCAGAGCCTACCTGGAATCATTGGGCGCAAGGCGGGAATACACCCTGGAGGGGGCGCCAGTCCTTCACAGGGCAACAGACACACACACACATTCACTCACACACTCACACCAACGGACACTTTTGAGTCTGTTATAATTCACTGCTGCCTCAAAGGCAGATTCTGAAGAAGTAAATTGCTGTACATTTAAGTAATGAATTGTGCTTCAGAGGAAGCTGCAGAATGTTATACTCTAATATTTGGCCACCTGTACAACTGATTCTAAAGAAGTACATTTTGCATACTTGATCTATTATTGTAGATGCAGAATGACATGCAATAATTCTATACTTCCTCAGAGGCAGCAGAGCTTTATCTTATCATATCATACAGCTTCCTGTGAGGCAGTGAGTTTCATTTATGTTGTTAATGCACAGAAGTAATACATAGTGAGCTGACTCTTTTAAGAAAAGATTAAAGTTTGGAAAGGAGGCTGCATACTAAATAAAATAAAAAAGCAAACAAAATAATAATTGCTATGCCAGTACAAAAGGCAAAGTGTCCTGGCATTGCAAGTTGTTTGGAGCATAGCAGCATGATCAGGCATCAGATTCAGGCAGCAAAGAAATAGGGTTGCCATCTACATGGTTTTCCTAGATGTAGATAAGGCACTGGGTTCATAAGCACATGGGTGCTGTAGATAAGTCACTTGGTTTCTGGCTCTCACAAATTAGGGCGTATAAGTACAACATAACAACTACTGTGCCATATACTTATCAGTTGCTGGAGAAGATAAACAATACTGTTAAGTGGACCCAGTGGCATCCTTAAGTCCTATTTTGGGGAGGCTATTAAGGATATTGCGCTATGTGTCTGTGTCACCCACCTAGGGGCATCCAACAGCAGGTACTAGTAGCCTTACCCCAGCAACAAACTTGAATAATGCACAATGTTAGTTTCAAAAGCAGCCATACTCTGTGAGAAAGAAAGAGCAGATACATCCTTCGCTGTTGCAGTAGAACATACAAGATAAGGAGAGCTCCCCAGAGTAGGCTGTTAATAGGTGTTTCAATTCCTTATAATAAAATACTATGTAATTTACTGTGTAATACAAGGATTAATAGCTAATATCAGTTTATAAATTACAATTACCAATTACAGAAGTTTAGAGGATGGAGTGGATTGTGAACTATAAGGCAGTGCCCAGAGGTGCTACGTTGTTTAAGTTGTGTGGAATAGTATGAGAGAGGAGTGCTGGAGCTGAGATTTATCTGTTAGGATGTAAGGATCCGGTGATAAGTGTTGGTGCCAGTCACAAAAGCAGGAAGAAAATGGATTCCATGAGTGGCGATGCATTTTGCCAAAAGCTTGTCAGAGCTAATAAATGTGATTGGCCAAATGCAATGCAGTAAATTATGCCTTGGGTCAGGTGATTCATGGAAAGAGTTTAATAAGGCCATATTATCAAGGTTTATTAAGATTATTTTGTTGCAGTGTTGGTATGCAGAGACCTATTCAAGTGAATGGTGTATTAGCATGTTCATATGATAGTAAGAGGCTAACACATTGCCTAGTGTTAATAGTAATAAATCAGCTACACTCTAAGAAATAAAGATACTACAAAGGGTTTTTGACTGATGCCACAGAAGAACCAAATTAAGTCCCATAAAGAACCATATTTGTTTGTTGTAAGCGTAGCTTTAAAAAGGTTTAAAAATCCATCAGTTGATTTTAAAGTTTTTTACCCTTTGAAACATCCATCCATCCATCCATTATCTGTAACCGCTTATCCAATTTAGGGTCGCGGGGGGTCCAGAGCCTACCTGGAATCATCGGGCGCAAGGCGGGAATACGCCCTGGAGGGGACGCCAGTCCTTCACAGGGCAACACAGACACACACACATTCACACCTACGGCCACTTTCAAGTCGCCAATCCACCTGCAACGTGTGTTTTTGGACCGTGGGAGGAAACCGGAGCACCCGGAGGAAACCCACGCGGACACGGGGAGAACACACCAACTCCTCACAGACAGTCACCCGGAGCGGGAATCGAACCCACAACCTCCAGGCCCCTGGAGCTGTGTGACTGCGACACTACCTGCTGTGCCACCGTGCCGCCCTCCCTTTGAAACATATTAGCAAAAATGATTCTTCATGGACCCAAAAGTGATTCTTCTACTGCATAACTCAAAAAATCTTTGTTAGCTTCTTTATTTTTAAGAGGCTACGTTTGTGCATGAGTGGGAACATATTGAATACATATAGGGCAGGCTATAAATATGGGGAGATGATGTGAAACATGAGACTGGAAATTGCTAGCAGACGCAGGTAAAATACTACAGGTTCCAGAGTGCATTGCATTAACTACAATGGGGTCAGACATAGTGTTATAAACAGACAGTTTATTTGATAGTTAACAAATCCATTTGAGGACGCAGTAGATGTAGCTTTTGAAAGGAAGAAATTGAAGAATGAAGACTTGGTGGCTGAGGCAAGAGAATGTGGGTGGGAGGCGCATGTGAGGCTGGGAGAGATAGGTGTTATGGGATTTGTAGCTAAGTCTGACACATCCTTGCTTGTACAGGTCTGCTTTAGAGGCCAAAAATGTTAGCTATAAAAGAGATATCAGAAGTAGCTAAAAGGTTGTGGATAAAGAGAGCACAGAATATTTAGGGAAATGCACTGTAACTGTTGAATGGCTAAGGAGACTGGGTTGGTGATTTTGGTGTTGTGTCATGTCATTGTTTATTGTGGTAGTTCCAGACTAAAATAAGACTGCATTAACAATGCCAGTGTCGTTAATCACCAGGGAGGCCAGTTTGTGTCGTTGGTGTTTCGTACTTAGTTCTGAAAAATCCAATATGGATTTTGTGGATTAAGTGATGAGTTGGGGCAGCACATTTGTGTGTGCTAATGGCATAATGTCTGAAGGCCATATGGAGCTGGTGACAACATGAACACAATGTATGAGTGCATTTTTGACATAAATAGAAAAAAAAATTATTCTTAGATATTTCTTCAAAAAATTTTCATTTAAAATGTATTTTATAGTTTTATGGTAAATACCATTATCACAAGTCATATAACACATTTGACTGATTTTAATTAAAAGTAGACAGGTAATAAAAAAGAGCTTGGATGGGAACCAAAGAGAGCCAGCTCTTACAAAGCTATCAGAGCCAAAAAAAATTACATTTTAATGGTGATGTTTAACACCATTAAAGGCAAGCACATTTATATTTAATTAGTAGTACAAGAACAGGGCGTTTATGTAGAAATATTTACATTTCTATGGTCTGATTGATTAAACTGTATGTAATGGAGATCCACAGAATTGTTGTTTGATCCACAGAATCAAACAACTCTCTCTCTGGTGTTGTGGCTTTAATAGTTTGGAGATCATGCCTTTGTGTAAAGTTAAAATGTAAATCTGCAGTGAACAGAAAGGCAGTAACAGTCAGCTGTTAAAAGTGTTGATTTGGGTTATGGACAGAGGAGATGATTTTCAGTTAGACAGTGAAAGGTGTGTGTGTGTGTGTGTGTGTGTCACAGAAACTCCTTCACTCATGTATAAAAGATTATGATAAATTCTCAACAACTTTCAACACATTTCTGCCTGAGCATCCAGTAAAATACTTTATTGTTGAGTGGAGCTAAACACTGCGTGTCCCAGTTCTACCCTCAGACTCCTTGATCACTTAAATGATTGTTCACACTTACAACATCATTTATTGCTGACTTCAAGTAAGGCCTTACTGCTCAAGGCAGAAATTGGGATGGGTATTTTTGTGTGTAAATGGTGGCTGTGAGAAGCCCGCTGGTTAACCTCTGGCCTTGGTTTGTATTTTTGTGATGTGAATTTTTAAGACTTGAATGTATAGTTTGAATTTTTTTAAATTTTAAATTTTAAAATGTGAATTTTAAAAATAGGGGGCATGGTGGCGCAGCCGTTAGTGTCGCAGTCATACAGCTCCAGGGACCTGGAGGTTGTGGGTTTGATTCCTGCTCCAGGTGACTGTCTGTGAGGAGTTGGTGTGTTCTCCCTGTGTCCGCGTGGGTTTCCTCCGGGTGCTCCGGTTTATTGGCGACTCAAAAGAGTCCGCAGGTGTGAGTGTGTGTTGTCCTGTGAAGGACTGGCGCCCCCTCCAGGATGTATTCCTGCCTTGTGCCCAATGATTCCAGGTCGGTTCTGGACCCATCGTGACCCTGAACTGGATAAGAGGTTACAGATAATGAATGAATTAATTTTTTAAATCTGAATATTTCATCACCTCAAAATTTCAAACACATTTAAAATATTCAAAATTAAGAAATCCCAATGTAATTGTTTTAGCTCCACACCACTGGCTTTTTGAACACAACCTACGAATCAAAACTGTAACAAAAGAAAATAATAGAACTGGCCATTCGACTCCAAAAATCTCTGGACACCTGCTTATACTCAGAGAATTCAGCTACTTTAAGGAGCACTTATTTGGAAACCCTTGTTTAATTGCACACACAGATTGAATACGACTCACAGAACATCATGGATTGAGATGCTCTGGACCAAGAAAAAAAATCTGGAATTTTCAGAATTCTACAAATTCTTTAGGATGCTGAGCTGCTGATTCAGTTTAGGTGCTTTATTTATGTTCCATACTACGTATCCACTAATACCCTAAAAGAACCTGGCTTAATAACCTGGGGTCAGGGTAGGACAGAACTTCTCAGCAATGTTTAGCTGTTTTCTTCTTTAGCTGTTCCAGTGCTGCTTTGGCAGTGAACTAGGGTTCATTGTTGTAAATGCTGAAAGATAAAGCTCCTCTCTGGTTTCAGCATTCTTGCAAGGGGCAGCAGGTTGGCTTTGAGGAGCTTGAGAGTATTTTTTTCACATTTACTTTTCCTCCTGTTCTTACAGAGTCCCTGATGCCTGTTTAAGAAAAACACCTTTTTCAGCAAATTCCACTGAGTGCATAACAGCTGTAAGTGCACTGTGGTGAATGAGTGACCAAAAGGGAACCAGAATTACAGCATTGAAAAAATGTGTGTGTGTGTGTGTGTAGAACTACTTCACTGTGTGGGACCCACAAATGTAAATGCAAACGGCTCCTGTGTAGTCCCAGTCCAGTGATCAATCCTGGCAGGTAGAGCTCCAACAGGAGCCTAATGTATTCAGACTAATTAAAACGTGCCAGCGGGAAACTCCAGAAACCCCGCTATTAAAACAGATACTTTTAAATGCGGTGCAATTAAATTTCCCATTGGCCCACACGGCCCTGAGACCATCTGCACCAGTAACAGAGCGCTCGCACACTCCCAGTCTCTTCAACTCATGCTCCACAGACCAAGCTGGACTCTGAGGCCCAGTGCAAACACAGAGGAGAGGCCTGCTCTAATTATGTCATGATACTTTGCCTCTGTTTAAGGACATGTCTGTGTTTGTGATTTTTTCTGAACACATAAACTGGATATCATTAATCTGAGAAAGGAACTACACAGAATGCTCAGACTAAGATGAATCCCTTCCCAACTGACTCTCATATCACTTTTGAGAAGTAAGTATTATAAATTATTCACTGTGTCAAATGGTAGCATTTCTCAACCCATGGGGGAGAGAGAAAAGAGAAAAAAGAAGCAGAATAAATTCCTGCAGTTCCTTCACCCAGTTTTGTTTAGCCGGTGATCCAAATGAAGGTACTGTAAGCCATGCTGCAGAGAGGAGATAAGAATGGCTTGAAGCTTACGACAGCTCTGATGTACACAACAATGTGCGACTCTGATTCACACCCAACTGCAAACAGCAAATTTCCAGTCTCAGGCAAAGCCTACATGTCCCCCTCCACACTCTCCCCTCCAAAAATATTGTGACTTCTTTGAAGCTTCACTGCAGTGTGTAAGTGCAGAAGGCAAGGTTTTATTGATTTGACATGCCTTTGAAAGAACAGCTCATTTCTTGAAAAGTAAACATGCTCCAACTGTTTGCAAACAATAGCCAATCAGTCATCGCTGTATGTTTGTGCTGATCTTGTCCTGAAAGATAATCAATAAAGAGTGAAAGATAACTCGAAGTCACATGTGCACTACATTGCCAAGAGTTTATGGACACCTGTTTATCCAACATTTCTTCTGAAATCAAGTGTTTATATCCCTTTGTCATAGTAACAGTAAAAGCCACTATTCTTCTGGGAAAGCTCTAGACTATGGCTAGAAGATGTGAGGCTTAGATTGCATTCATCCATGATACCAAAAAGCCACCCAATCTCATCTCAAAGACACTGGATGGAGCTCAATCATGCCAGACATCCATGGCTCCATGGCCCTTGATATAGAGTATGATGACCTTGATGTTGCGCTCATGTGCAGCTGGTTCAGAAGCTCATTTCATGCTATTCTGAGGTGATTAAAGATCTTTTAAACATCTATATCCAATACAAGTGCTCTTTAAATGAGTTAAATACACTATTTATAAGCATTTACTAAATCTATTTGGCAGTTCTACTGTTTTCTCTTGTTTTAAAAGGTAAAAGAAACACAAGCAGGAGAAAGCAGTGAGTGCTTCAGGAGCGTAGGCTTTATTCCAAGAGATTCTTGGCTTGTGAAGCTTTGCTATCTGTATGTCATGACCTGATGTTTCATTATACCATTAATTCTTGGCAGTGATACTGAAAGATCAGCTAATCCTTGTTTAATTTGTGGCTGTTTGTTGCAATTTCAATTACAAATGTAAGTGTAATTAAAGAGGTGCAAACTTACAGCCTAATTTAAGCAATATAGATGAAAATTGCAGCACATATGTATGATGGGTTTGGAAGGTGCAGGATAATATCCTCGGCCATTGTTAGTGGAGAGTGTGATAGTGAGCTCTACCCTGCTGTTTCTGCTGTGCAGTTGCCCGGCAGTGGTCTCACAACAGATCGCTTCTGACCCACAAGCCCCTGCCAGACGATTTACATAAATCACACTCCAGATCTGACAGTTACTAGGCAGCACGAGCAAATAGCGACTCATCTTCAAATGGAAATCAGGCCACCAACCCAGAGAACATCAGGCCTGCTACTGTGACAAATGTGGCAAGAAAGGAGTTTAACCGTTTCCTATTCCTGTCTGTGCACAAGCTTCTTTTATTAAAGGGCTGCATTTAGCTTAGTGCATATGTGGCAAGCTAAAACTGATTTAATTCATCTTATCTCCAGAAGTGAAGCAGCTGTTTCCACCAATGGGTAAATATTGCCCACAGAATTATAATATTACTGACACATTACAATGTACAATATAGAGGTTATTCTGATTTAATAGTTCAGTTGTGTCTGACATAAATGTCATTAAAGCACATTTACCGAATTAAATAGTTCCATAATAAATATCAGGGCAACACACACTCACGGACACTTTTGAGTTGCCAGTTCACCTACCAATGTGTGTTTTTTTGGACTGTGGGAGGAAACCGGAGCACCCGGAAGAAACCCACACGGACACTGGGAGAACACACCAACATCTCACAAACAGTAACCCGGAGCGGGACGCGAACCCAGAACCTCTAGGTCCCTGGAGCTGTGTGACTGCTACACTACCTGCTGCGTCACCATGCCACCCATAACAAATATAAGAAGCTTTCAGAGGTATACATTTATAAATATCATTGCTATGAGAACAAAACCTTGTAAACACTGCATTTTATGACTTAGACCTTTTCCATTATTAGAACTGTAGAAAACAATTAAGAAAATTGGAAAAAGAATTTGCTCTTTTTCTCTAATGTAGTTTCCATTTTGAAGGCTTTAATAATCTGCTTTCTTAAGTAGAATATTACTGAACACATAAATGGACACACTCCGGCACACAGACATACAGACAGAGGATGAAAAATCTGAAGAAAAAAAGACATGTTGTGACATTATAATCCCTTAAGCGAGCAAGAGTTAATCAGGGAAGTAGTGGTGTTGATATAAAAGCTCTGAACCATGGCTGAAAGGTAAGGCTGAGATTTTCAATACATCCAGTCACTGCAATAGAGATGTGACCCGGGGAAGTGGGGGGTCATATTTCCCTCAGCTACTTTAATTGGTATTTTAAGGATATCTCACCCCTACACCAGCTCTCCTGTCGGAGCTTTTGAAGTGGAACATTGCAATTACACACAGGAGAAGATTTTACCCAGCTAATAGAGATCTGAGGCGTTTCCTCCTAGTTCTGCTCGCCTGCCGTAATATGATGACTAATACACTGATAGCCATTGTTTGTTTTCCTGTGGGAACACTTCAGGAGATTGCTTTCTGAAAAACACAAAGCAGACTTTTTCAGGAATACATACTTGAAATAAACAAATGGATTTAGCACGACTGGAAACATTTAATAGAAGAAGCATTTAATATCCTACCAGTAAAGACAAAGGCAGAGAAGTGTTCTGTGATGATTCTGATCAGTAAACTAATACATGTGTTTTGCAGCATGTGTCTTAATTAGCTGTAGCAGAATTCCACCACAGAGAAAAACAGAAGAGCTGATATAACAGCTGTCTAAACAAATAAAGACATAATTCTCTTTCCACTATACATAATGGAAAACAAGGGTCTACTGGCATATGAAAATCATTTTAAAATCATATTTCACTCATGGGATTCACTGCAACAATTAAAAAGAAGCATTATCCTCTAGTTTGTAAAAACAAGTACATGCAAAAGAGTGGACAATGACAGGAAATGGACATTGCATCACAGCAAAAAAATAATAATAAATAATAGAAATAGTGTTTTCAGCCTATTCTCTGTCTATCACATCTGTAGAGGGTCGTGGAAAACCAAAAGGCAGTATTTTATACTGGTTTCATTAAGAAATAGAAAATCTACTTCCAGTGTCTTTGTATTGACTTCTACTCTACATGTATTTCATGTAATCAGCCTTTCTGTTCAGCATCAATTAATTTTCCTGGAAATTAGGCATGGGTTATAGTGTGATGCAATCAAATAGATATGATAACTGAAAAGTAGCCAGTGATGAGACAATAATCATATTTTTTTATGAAAGGGAACTGACAGACAACTACAAAGACTTATATACTGTAATATGAACTAGTTTACCAAATAATATGACAAAATATCTGCTTGTAAATTATATTAGTTTTTACATTGTATTATTTATGGCATTTTGGTAGTTACTCTTATTCAGAGCAACTTACAGGTTTACTGGTATTACAGGTAAGCCAATGCAGTGTTAGGAGTCTTGCCCAAGGACTCTTCATGGGAATTATTCATAGTGTAGCACAGACTGGTTGCCCAGACCAGGGAACAAACCCACATCTCTCGCATGGGAGCCAGTGGTACAGTGGTATTTATTCTTGTGCAACCTACCACAAGGAAAATTGTAAGCATTTTACATGTCACTCAAGTGTCCTGATAGTTTGGATGAGTTGTAACATTATGAAATTTAAGATACTATTTATTCCCACAGGCAGCTATTGCTGAATTCCAGAGTGCCTCTGCTACAGCAACAGAAAACACTTTGGTTTCCCATCTGATGGAAATGGATGGTGCTGTTATTTCTTAAATTTAAAATGTTACATTTATTAATAATTCACTGAATTTTAAAAACATATTTGTTGGTATCATAGAAAGCAGGTCTCAGATGAATTTTCAGGTGAAGAATCCTAATAAATGACTACTCAGGTTTTTTTTAACAGGTAAATATCTATACTAGTAATGAATGATCGAGATTGTCACAGAGTAAGGCAACAAAATTAGCTTTGAATAGGAGTTTATGGACCAGATTTCTGAAGCATTTCTGTGGGCTGCTTCATCATGAATTACAAAATAATGTCCAAAAGAAAAAAAAAACAAACCACAGTATTCATGTGTAACCTGATTTTAGACTGAAGTAGAGTGGATAGCCACCACTGATAAACTGGTCTACTATTTGAGTGGAAGCTGATCTGGATGTGAGTATGCAGTTCCTCTGAGTGTTTATGTGTGTGTGTGTGTTTATGATAGTCTCTCTTTGGTGATGCCCAGGGAGTCACATGTACACACCCCTGGCACTGTGCTCCTCACTGACACCACAGCTGTTTACATGCCTGTCTCTTGTGCGCTGCTCACCCAGCCTTACCCGCTTACATAACACTACCCCAGTGTGTTCATGTGTGTGTGTGTGTGTGTGTGTGACAGTAGCTGAACAAGGCACTAAATGACGGACTAAAACCATCTACATGTGCATCACTGCACAATATCCCTGCCACAAAGGGCATTCTGTGCCTTATAAAAACTTTATTTAAAAGCTGAGATGCCTGTAGATGATTTAATAACAACACTCCATATAACATTTAATACACAACAACTGGGAGAGTACAAAGCTTATGAAAGAGCAAGCATAATTAATACATTTGGGTTGACTTACATTAAGATGAAAAGCACAAATACCTATATGTGGGATTTTATTTTTAAATTTAGATTTATATAAAATCTCAAATATAGGTGTACTAAATTATAATTTATAATCATTTTGGGACCAAAGACACCAATTGAATTAGTTTTTAGATAGTGGACTTTTCACTTATTCTCACATTCCATTCCTATTCTTGCCTTCATTAATGTATTTTGTGTTTTATTATGCACAGAAAAACCTGTTTCTGTGGAGACAGGTCTATAACAATCATTCTGTGGTGGATAAAACGCATAAAAATTTTACTCAGCCATGTTGAAAAAAAAATGACATAGCTTAAAAATGATGTTGTCTCAAATGCAGCACTTGGCTCCAAAATTGGAGTATAAATTTCAGCACTAATGGTGTTTTGCCCAAGTGCAGTTTACCTAAGCTGTTGGCCTGTATACAGCCCTATAGCCCAGAGGAGTTGTTGGTGTTCTACACATTGTTAGTTGCAAAGCGCTTCATGGAACTGGCTACTTATCCAGCTAACAAGCAACATCTCCTTAACATTTGCAGACATCGTTTTATGGTTTCTCAGACCCTACAAAATACTGTTCTTGCCCCTTCTAAGAATAATGTAAGAATGTAAAGAATACACTCACTCATACATATACGCAACTTTAGAACAGTTCCATAATGAGCACTATTCAGTGTCTCACATCAATGACTATATGTGTCCTTGTAAACATAAAGCTTCCGCATGCATTGTAAAATCATTACATGAATTTATGGAGATATTGACAAACCCATATGGCAATATTCATTTTTAATGCAGTGCTATCTGAGGGATCAAAGGTCAGACATTTAGCAGATTTCCAGTCTTGCTCTTTACATGCAGAGCTCTCTTTGGATTCCCCGATATTTTTGGTGATGGTATATTATGTAAAATATTAAATACCTAAAATCTATTTATGGAGGAATGCTATTTCTAAAGTTTTGGATTAATCCATGAACAATGATCACTGATGTATTTGCTTATTAGAAATCTATTAAGATAAATATGCTGTATGTGGGAGCAGATCCCCATAATGACAACATGTAAGCAGGTTTATCAACACAGTCACTGCTTACGCCGAACAAATGTGCTGCAGTCCACATCTTAATATCTCATATGCTAGATCTTAAAATGTCTATTTATTGCTTAACAATAACCAAAAACATTTATGTAAATTGAACATTTTTAAATAAACCTGTTTTTGAAATTAGTGATATGAACAAACTGTCTTAATGTGGTGGGTGGAAAGTTTTAATGAAATTTTCATTAAAATACAAGAGCTTGCACATCAGTCTGGTTTCAGGTGGAATCGTTTAGTTGTGGTCTAACAATCTCATGCTTCAAAAATACATCTGATGTTTTCAATTTTTCTTTCTTATTTTCTCTCTCTTGCTCTTTCCCTCTCTCTCTCTCTCTCTCTCTCACTTTCTGGGCTAACACGCATCAGTAGTTTTGTGAAAAACATGGAATCCGAGACAATATTAGAAGCGCTCCCCTCAGGCTCTTCTTTGAAACCGAACGCTAGAGCAGGCCCACTGATAGCGTGCAGCTTTTCTCTCCTGGCACTGATGACAGCCAGGGCATGGTTAATCTGAGCAGTGCTTAGGGATCACAACCAGTCTTCTCCAAACACTGCCACCATCACGCAAACTTTTACTTATATATTTGTCTAAGGGAGGAATTTTGGACAGGATAAGAATGCGATAGTCCTGGAGGGAAAAAAAATGACAGCTGTAATAGGCTCGCACATGATAGTGTTAGAATAAATGGAAATGCAGATCAACAAGCTGCAGTGTAACATATCATCATGGGAATTATTCTATATCATCTAGTCTGTCAGAACAAATGCCATCAAAGGTATTCAGCCCAACAAATAAGAAAGCAATTTGATGCGGGATCCTTTCATGCAGAGCCCTCAGGGAACAAAAATGGTGTGCTGAGAGAGAGAGAGAGAGAGAGAGAGAGAGAGAGAGAGAGAGAGAGAGAGAGAGAGAGAGAGAGAGAGAGGGTAGCCTGAGTTAACTCTCAAAGACCTCCCAGTCAGCCGCCACTGTGGCTCTGCCGCCTGTGAGGCCATGCTACCCTGATAAATATGTCATTTCTTTGGCTGATAGGTCTACAGATGGAATCAGGTTTGTACTGGGAGCGTATGCACTGCATTTTGTCACCCACTGCACTGGCTGATAGAGGGAGGCCTCAGGGGAAGCAACCTGCCAATTCATTTTCGCACTGCAGATTTTCCCCATCTTCTAGAAGATGGGTGTTTGCTGGGGTAAGAAAAAAAACGCCATCATAACTTAAAAATAAAGCCTTTTGATAACTCCCCTCCTGCGGAATGCAGAAGCCAGTCACACTGATATAAAGGCAGCTCAGTCATGCCTGTGTGAGAACCAAGAAGCAGCGTATTCATCCCAATCACATGCTTGTTTTGCTAGCTAAAGCTGCGACACCACCATAATTACCTTTTTAAAATCACGGATCCCCAAGACTGTATTACATCGTAAAAGAAGCACAGATTTTTTGTCCTCAGCTTCTGTCCTCTCCCATCACTCTGCATTTGTTTTGCGCTGGAGGCTGTCTAGCAACAGCACAGCATCGCATAGCCGGTCTGACACAACATGGCACTGTGTGAACCACTGCTGTAACTGTCTCAAGTCTGCCTTGTCTGGACTCTCTCCACAGCTGAGGAACAACAAGGCCATTGCAGGAGCCAGTACAGGACTTGTCTGCTATGCTGTCACATGCACTTGGGTTTGCAGGCCCACTCATGGGTGAGACAGGGGGGAAAAGAGCCCACTTGCAGTTGTGCAAAAGGGCCAAGGAGAGGTTAAGTATGAGCTGTCGGGGTGACATGCAGAGTGGAGAGTGTGCTACATGAAGGGGAGGGGCAAGTCCACACGGCAGTCTGAGGTCCACAGTCAAACATATTTAGAGCTATTCACTGGAATAGTGATCAAAAGTCTTTGGAATCACTGTTTTCAATCACTGAAAACCAACTTCACTCGACATACACATACAGTACTAAGCAAAATCAGAGCCCCCCGCCCCCATTTCCAGTCAAAACAGATATTAGGTACAAGCACAGTTTTTCTCAGTATATGTTTCAGAGGCGATTTAATGGAACACTGTAGTATTTCTACCTTGCAATTACAGTTTCTAAATGTTCAACTGACCTGTTATAGGGAGAATAGAGCCTCCGTGGCAGCTATGCTGGGTCCACTGCTGGTTTACTGCACTAAGCAACTTCTGAATTATGGGACAGAGGACTCTCGTAAGATATGCAAAACACTTTATGGCACAAAACTCATATGTGGTTGGTTACCTAGCTGCAAGAAGAATACAGCTCAGTATTCCTGGTACCGACATTATATGGCAGAGAGAGCAAGGAGGAGGAAGAGAGAGAGAGAGAGAGAGAGAGAGAGAGAGAGAGAGAGAGAGAGAGAGAGCGAGAGAGACCGTACAAGAGTTCATACTGGACTGAATTTACACAGTAAAGTAGGCTGAAACAGACCTGAGGACACAAGTAGGAGTAGTAAGTATTTGCTGCCGTGGTTTTCATATGTTGCTGTGGTAGTTAGTGAAAAGTTTTGCTGACAGAAGTGTTATGAAGGTTCTGAGAGTTACTAAGCAGTGAGCCAGGGTTTGCAGATGGTAACTTTAGCCGGATTAGCTCACATTTTTGCGTTAGACATCGATTCAGGTAATAAATGCTTTTCTCTGGTGCTGTGTGGATTAAATGACTAGCTCGGTGGAACCTAAGCTTTGTTGAGGACATATATGTTATAGTTTTTTGAGAGTCACTGATGAACAAGCGTGAATACTAGTGCCTGCTAACTTTAACACACTTTTTAGCATTAGACATTAATTCTGGTAATAAGTTCGATCCTGTAGACTGCTGTTGTAATAACACTTTATGGTTGTTAACATGGTTCAGTGTGTATTATGAGTGATATATGGGTTTTATCATGTGGTCTACAACAGTTTATTCGAATACACACATTCCCCAGCTCAACATCAGCTGAAGCCCTGAGAGCCGTTCGCAACTTATGTAAACATCACTTGGTGTGAGAGAGGGAGAGAGGGAGAGAGAGAGAGAGAGAGAGAGAGAGAGAGAGAGAGAGAGAGAGCGATAGAGAGAAGTGTGTGTGTCTGTCTGTGACAGAGAGACCAGGAGAATGTGTCAGTAAATCTCTGAGAGCCGGTCATGTTTAAATTGTAAGTGAGTGAGCGAGAGAGAGAGGGTGAGCAAGTGTGCGTGTGTGTGTGTGTGTGTGTGTGTGTGTGTGTGTGTGTGTGTGTTTCTGTGTGTGAGAGAGAGAAAGAGATAGCGAGATGTGTGTGAGACTTGATGACACAACAGTACTGTAAATGTGAATTACACTCAGCAGCAGGTAAGGGTTCTCAGTAAATAAAAAAAGCCTATTCTTACATTGTATTCTTTTAATATAAGATAATCCACTTGTTTAAGGAAGTGGGGTGTCAAAAGATTAATAAGTGAAAAAACAGAGTTCAAGAAAAGGTTTAAGACAGAACATCCTTCCTCAGAAAAAGGGTTTGAGATGAAATAGAATATCAAGCTCCATTCATGCTTCAAATCTGAAAACATCCTTCCACTGTGAAAAGACAGCGCAACATTACAATTCAGACAAAACTGTACAAATCCAACAAAGAAACTCCTACTGTTCTCAGAACAGAACAGCGGAAGGACATCCTCACAGCCCAGACCTCAGCTTCACTGAATGCATACCTTTCTATTTTTAAAGAGTATAACTTGTATTTAAATGTGCCGTATGTGATTTTAATCCAGTTTACTTCTTGTTATTTCTTCATGGTTCTCTAGCTCTTGGTCTGTTTGTGCACTGGGAAATGTCAAGTGTACAAATTTCAGGCCTGGTCCTGTAAATGGGAAACAAACAAATGATGTTTTTTTTAACTGTATTATACCTATTTTACTCGACTCTATTCAGCTCTTCTCACTTTTGGTTCCCTGGTACCTGACTGATTTTCCACTATAATGGCTCCCCCTGAAAATGTAGCAGTTTCGCAAATTATCAACTGTAACAAGAACAACGGACTTTGGGAAACACAACAATGGCTGCGGTAATGTTATGCTCTGTTTACTCATGATGGGAGTGAACACAGCTTCAGTTCAGACAGATCAGTAGTTTTTGTTTGTTCCTTGTTTCAGCTTTCACTGCACTGTCAGAAAAACTGTCAAAGTGTTGGTATCTTTTACTGTCACTGTGGTGGTACCCTCAAGGGCATATATTACGGACCTTTAATAAAGACACGTGATTGTGCCTTATTCTATTATAATTAAAAAATTTAAAATTGCAGAGCCAAGCAGAGAAGGGTAGACACCATGCAATGGAAAATCAGTAAATGTGGCTCAGACAGAGAAATGCAACACTTTTCCAGCCAATCATCAACAGGGGGCCTTTCTGCTCATGCTCATCCCTTGTGTTGTTACCTTGGCAATGTGCATGCATGAATTTGAAGGGCAGAGGGATGTATTGGTTTTGCTGTTCATACATTGACAGTTGTTCTCCAGAATCATATACAGTGCCTTAAATTGTTATTTAGAATGGAAATGGTGTCAAATGGAGAATTTGATTCTCTAATATAAGTCTTGTGAAATGTCCAATAAACATACATTATATATCAGTATGAAGGCCCCTGTCCAGTATCTTTCTTGTAATTTTCTCTGTGGTTACAACATTTACAACATGTGTGTGGTTTTATGTGCTGTCGTAATTAAATTTTATCTTCTCCCCCAGTGCCTTATAATTAATCAGCCATATTTTAGTATTATTTTAATACTCACATATGTGAATAATTTCTGGTTTTACTGACTTCAATGCACTGCATTTTGCTCTAACAGCAGTTTGGCCTGTAATACCCCTTATAACTTTGGTGTGAATTAGTCCTAAATGTGTAAGGTTTTGTAAAAGCACAAAAACTATTAATTCAAAACCAGTCATTAACGCAGCTTAAATTCTATATAAACATGGTTGTGTAGGGATTAATGGTTTTGAAATTTGAGCAAAAACCTTTCTGTGTTTATCCAGCAGCATGAAGCTTTTTCAGTTCATTTATTCACATATATTTTTGATGGATATACTTCTGTCCATGTGGCATCTGTTTGGCCATATTGTCGCCTAGTCTTTACATAGCATGGCTGGGACATTTGTAATCCCACAGGCTGCATGTTTGTAGTCACAAAATAAATGTACAAGCTTAGATGGACTGTTCAAATCCTGTTAGTGTAGATGTGTAGCAGGAGATATTACAAAACTGATAGGACAGAGATTTTTTTTTTTTTTTTTTGGAAAGCTATAGTAATTTTAGGCATTTTGGAAGCCTGGAGGTTTTAAATCAGTAAGTTCTTATTAAATCATAATGTTGTTGACAGATTCTATAATGTATTCTCCACTAGCTCATTTTATAAATCAGGTCCAAGTACAACCATACACTTTATGCTGAAACTATAACTCCAGTGTTAGAAAGTAAGTTCAGTTCTCGTCTACTTCATATCCACCAAATCCACTGGCATATTAAAGCAGAGCGTGTAAAAACTGACTGGAGCTGGTCACACGCATACACACACATAAAAACCACTTTGTGTCTGTCCATCTTCCCCTCCCGCGCCCCAACCCCCCTCTCTGCTATCTGCCTGAGCAGAACATCTGCTGCCCAGAGAAGAGGGGGAACATGGGAGCACATTAGTCACCAGATGTCACCTTTCGCTGCCAGCGCTATCGAACAGCCGAGCAGACAATGCCGCATGCATAGTGAACATCTGACTACGGCTTCTCTCTAAAGCAGAGCAGGACACACTCACCTGGAGTGACTGCACAACAGCCTGCACACTGCTCTGTGTGTGGCACCAACCCCCCCACTAGGCGAATGCCAGATATATTGTCAATATATCCCTAAATATAAACATAGCGAATCCATGCATCCCCATTTGTTTTTATTGTTCTGTATCATTTGAACACAGCAGCTGACATTTACACTGTGTGAACACTGAATGATATGTTGTGACACAGACTCACAGTACATTCAGTGGGACATTTCCTCTTATATTACATTGAGAACTGTAATATACAAAGGGCTAGAAATGAACTGTAATAGAGAGCATGATGTTACCTTGACAAACATGTATCCTGTTTGAATTTTTACATATTTTTACAATATGTCAGGGCATAGCAAATCTCTTTGTATCATATGAGGGTATAAGCTGCTGTAGAATGTCGAAATGTACAACAGTCCACCAAAATCAACACAAAGTCCACATTCCAAGTCTCTCACCTGGCAGCTAATGTGTCCAAATCTGTTCAGTCAAGCCAAAAAGTATAAAGATAACCTGTGCCTATATTTTATACTATTTATACTGTACTCATCGCCTACACGGACATTCAAATGTGTACAAACAGCTTGTAAAATTTACACAGAAAAGCATGTCCCAACAGAACAAGATATACTGAAGCAGTGGCACATGAGCCTAAGCTAATCATGCTAAATGCCAAGCGTGGGTTAGAAGATAAAAATCCCCAAGGAATTGGCCGTGGAGACGTCAGTCTGCATTCTCTGGAGTAAATGAGATCCAGCTAATGTCTTTGGGATTAGATGGGATGCTGTTTTTTGCGATCCAGAACCATTCATCCAACATCAGAGTATATGAAGCAGCATGCAATCAAATCCTCACAGCAACGTTCCAATATCTGGTCCTCTGTCCATAGGAGCACAAGCTGTAACTGCAGAAAAGCAAGTCAAACTCTCCATTAATTATTAATACCCTTGATTTTGGTCATATTGTGTAACCAGCGATAAATATATTCTGTGAATACTGCTAGCTTCTTGCATGTTCTCACACACTGTTTGTACAGAGAGCATTTTAATAAACTAATATCTTTGCACAATTCATTAGGTCAGAGTTGCACAGTGCTATTGTGTGATAGTTCTTTTCAGGAGAAGGAGATTTCTTTTTTTTTCCTTTCAGGCTGAATCTCACACAGGACAAGCAGGCTGCTCTCCATAGGGAATCAAAGCATCAGTTGTTGCGCCTGAAATAGAAATTGCCCGTAGGCAGCAAATCATGAATACATTGCACATCCATTAAGAATGTACAAGGTATACTGAGTTTGATGTTGTAACTTAGACAAACTGGAAAGTTTCACCCCTGAAACACTCACTTAATGATGTATCATGCTATGAATTGTCAATGAATAAACGACACACATCAAGAACTGCTAATACATTGAGATGCACATTGTAAATGCAGCAATATTTCCCTTTATCATGAAAGGCAGTCATTTGTGCTCATTCAGATTAATAAAGCATTCATATTGGTAACAAGGCTTTATGTCTATATTATGCTCTAGAGAAGCTAAGAGGATGCTGCTTTAGGGTGTGAAACTCTTGCTGTGCGGTCTTTAGCTTCACGTTGTGAAGAGCCTGAGCTCCACTGATGGTGCTGGAGAAACATGGCTGACCTGAGCAGTCACCAACTCATAAATCAGAGCCTCATAAATGATGAATATGGCAGTGCTTATGGCGAAGAGCTATGATATGAGGGTCTAGGGTTCAAATCCCCAAAGTGTCTACTACATTTTTTTTGTGTGCGAAATATGCTCCATCACTTGGTTTGGGAGGAAACTCTTAAAATGTAAGTTCAGGTAAATATAGTTGGTAATGTAGCCTATATGAACATTTCACCATGAATAATTGAATGGTAAGTGAGTAGTCAAGTGTTTGACCTCTCATCCATCTCCCTCCTCTCCACATACATATTTAAACAGTGCTTTTCACCATTTAATTCAGTTCTATCTCTTTTTTCCTCCGTTCAGAGCTCAGTGTAATGTTGGTGTGCTTCACTGCACATTAAGGGACTAGCTACTATTCAGGAGTTATTGTAATTGTAGACATCGTTTTCCAAAAAAGAGAGTGCTTTTAGGTGCCTTTCCTCATGTTGCTAATGGAACCAACACGAAGTGGTTTGGGAGGAAATACCTGTCGCAAAATTGCATGTAGATATTTAGATACACACATAAGTGGACCTGTTTGTATTGAAGGCTGGGACAATGCTGGATAACCTGTGTTCTTTAGTGGTCAGTCACACCAGCAGGAAGGCAGCAGTAAGGTCAATGGCCATTGATTTTCTTGCAGCATAATGTTGAGTCCGCTCTAGAGGATTTTAAAACCCCCTGGCTTATGAGCTGCATCTGTGCTTGAGAGAAAGCTACTGGCCTAATCACAAGCAGGAAAATGTGTAAGACCACCATTTCAAACATCATAAGCATACCTGAAGATGCAATGTATTTACCAAATCTATTTACCAAGATTTTAGAGAAAATATGAAAGGCAATGACATAAAGACGGGAATACTCTAGACTACACTTCTAAAGGTGGAACTCATTTATATCAGTTGTCTTTGTGCCAATCCTTTTGGAAATTGAACTCACTAGTCTTTGTAGAGTGGCAGAAATGATGAGCAAAAATGGAACCTTACACATATTCCCCTGCTTTTCAAGGTAGGAGGACCATGTCCAGCACTGCCACGTCAAGGAAGGAATGAAAATCTCTTGCAATCGATAGTAAAATTCCCTGCTCTTTGCTCCAGTAAGTAAATGGAATTGAAAGTGGGGCAGAGGGTATTAATGCAGAAGGAGGAATATCCATTTAATCACGTCCTCCCTGCAGGCTGTGTTGATAAAAATGACAGCGGGAGCGCATTACTAATTCCACCACTGTCACTTCCCATAGTCACTTACCTTGCAAATGAACTGCAGTAATGACACCTGCCTGACGGTCTGAGCACATATACATCCACCGGAATAGTGCTTTCTGTGGAACACCTAAATGTGATACTGATGACAAGCTACAGTAATTGGGTCTTTCTCAGTATGTGATTCTGTAGACATTGCAGGCCTTTGGGGAAAAAAATTATGTGAAGGAACTATCTGTAGCACTGAGTAAAATATGAAAAGAATGTTATGTGATTATATGGACAGCAATTCTTTGGAAACTTTTGGAATAAAAGAATACACAGGGTATATATTCAATGCAATAACCAAACATATTTAAACACGCCTTCACCTACACTGTAAACACTAATGTCAGTTGTTCTGTTCATTTTCTTTTACCACACATCTCCTATCTGAATATATTACATGAATGCATCACCCTAAGGCCACGTACAAGCAGTTATTTATTCCCCAATGTCCTGTAGTATCTATTCATCATAATAAACAAATGAGCATATTTACTCTTGTAGATTTTCTAATGAAAGAGATTCATCCTACCCATGAGAAAGGTGGTGAAAAAAAAGCCCCACTTTCAGGAATCTTGTCGTGTTGGCTCCCCCTCCTGTTCCCTCTTTGTAAAAACTGATGTCTGTGGAGGGAGTGGTTAGAGATATCCCCAGTGTGCAGGATGCATCAAGCGCTTCAGAAATAAATCATTCATGAGACAATGATTTATAACACAGTGAAAATAATGTTGCCCATTTCAGTTGAACTGCACTTGCTAATACAATATTAGAGACAGAAAACATCCATTATGAAATCTACAGGAGCATGTGCATATCACACACACAAAATAAATACCACTGAGAGCACCTCACATATTAAACGAGTTTTCCTTTGGAAAAAAAAGTTTACCATGTAACAAAAGAACAGTCCCCTCAGATGAATTGAAATGGCACTAAACTGCGAACATTTAATTGGATGTGAAAGCTAATTCAGAGCCTCTCTGCACTTTTAATAAATAGGATTTTGTTCACACACACTAATTAGATCATTCATATTTGATTAAATATTCCAGCACTAGTTTTAATATAATGCTTGAGAGATGCAAATTTAAATGTAGGCTTTTTGCTAACATTTGCTAATATATTGTTTTACACCATTTATTCCATTGATTAATTCACTTAATTTTTATTTACTCGTTTCATCCTAATCAGGGCTGCAGTGATATTATCTGGACACTCCCTGTGTGTAAGGCCACAAACATACCAAGCACAGGGCATCAGTCCATCATAGGGCATCACACACTCACACACTCAAACCTATGGAGAATTCCACACAGCTAATCAACACACAAGTATATATGTTTGGATTGTGTGAGGAAACCTGAGCACACAGAAGAAACTCACACAGTCACTAGGAGAACAAGTTGTTAAATATATTATGTAAACATAGTTCAAGTTTCAGGATTAAGCTCATAACATCTATGAAAGTTAAGCTACAATATATGTTAATTTGATGGCACAATACCCCCCAAATCTTTACATTTATCCACTTTTTCAGCCTATACATGTTTAGCATTAGCCATTCACGCTAACGTTATGAGTAGGGTGACCAGACGTGTTCTTTTACCCGGACATGTCCTCCTTTTTAGACTTAAAAATTTTTGTTTTTCTAGCGCTTACATAGAATTTCGAGAAGCGTTTCGTTTACAAACTAGTCCCGCCCTCCCCTACTCCGATTGGTTCGGTTGAGTGAGAAGGAGGCGTGGAGAAGTAGCCTAAGATCTTCGAATTGGACGGTCTGACTGCAGAGCTACCATTATTGGTCGATAGTTTTCTCTGTAAACATTTATTTATATGGTCAATCTGCACGTCAGTAGTGGTCCACCCACCCTTCCACTTAGACGGCTTTTCAATGAGGTGCAAGACAAGGTGGCCAATCAGCACAGAGGCAAATTACATACAATCACTTTTTAACGTACATCAACATAAACACTGCTTATTTTCCAGGAATAAAATGAGAATTATATATGCTAATGTAACAATTTGTGTCAGGTTTTGTTGCATAAAATCACAAAAAAAAAAAAAAAAAAAAAAACATGATTGTACTAAGCCTCTGTTTTTTATGAAGGGTTTCACCCCAAATGTTCAAAACAGACTTTTGAGTTGAATAGAAATCATTTCTACATGATTTGATGGTGTTCAGCACATTGTGCTATTGCTCCGGGTGAATAAGACTAGCGTAATCCAAACATCTGATTGAATCATTTTCAGTCAATCCTCAGCCTCTGATTAGCTGAGAGATAATCTGAGGCAGGGAAGTGACAGATGACTAAGGCCACAGTCTGTGTGATAACAGCGTCAGTACGATAAGAGCGTAGAATGTGTCCGTAGAGGGGCTTCACTTCAGCCAAACTCGAGCTCACCCATCTAGGGCCAGCTCCAGACAAGACCCATTTCTACTTTTCTCTCTTTTTTTTTTTTAATCATGAGCATCTCTGATAAATGGGTCCACCACAGGAGAACCAGTGACCGATGTTATTTGGAAGGTATTATTCTCAGCACAGCAGCAATAGTAACATTGATGTGGTGTTGGTATGATGCAACAGCCTTACCCATTGTTGAGGGGCTTTACAGAGAGCGTACTGTACTGGACACTTTACTGGACATCCAAACCATGTACCTCCACCCTGTAGGTGCACAGACAGAGATTATTGTTTTTTGCTATGGATTATTTGTTGTAGTAATCCTCTGATCGTTCATCAAGCATACGTTTTCAAAACAGGTCCAGGGACGGTTGGATATTTGGAAACACTTCTATGCCTGATATGCTGGTACCAGAATCACTCTACCATTTGCCCACTGTTAAAATGCGATCCAGCACCAAAATAATATCCGTTTAGCAATGGACCTATAATAGTTTCTTTCCAGTGATAGATAGGGAAGAATGTTATCAAAATTCATGATATATACAAAATTGCAAAGAAAAAAATTCTAGTATTTTCACTTATCAGCTTATTGTAAATTGTTATTGTAAATATATTGTAAATATAAAAAACGGATTGTTTGATTCTCCTTTTCATGATGTGCCATAGGAGACAGATGCTTGCACCCCACACAATGCAACAGCATATAAAGAATGAGGCCAGGCATTGTCTTGCTGAAATAATCATGGATTTCCATTAAATATGTTGCACATGTATCTCTAAAATCCCAATATATGCTTCAGCATCAACGGTAACTTTGCACACATGAATGTCTCCCATGCTCTGAGCTCTGATGCACCTCAATACCAGGTGTTGGGCTTTGCGCTGATACCAGGCAGCATGGTCTTTTTAGTTCTTGTAGAGAACTGAATGTTCATTCTTCCTGAAAAAAGTTGAAACATGGACTGATCTGACCATAACAGACTTTTTCACTGCATTTTGAACCTTTTGAGGCGATCTTGGGTCCAGAGAATTTTTTTTAATCAAATTCATTTTTTAATCAAATGAATGTATGGCTTTCTTCTTGCATAACAGAGTTTCAACTTGCAGCGCTTGTTGCATCAGTGGGATGTGTTAGGAAAAAAGTACTCTCAAGACCATGTGACTATATTTATGAGTAGCCTGACAGTTTCTCATTCTCTACCAAGTGAAGGCTTGAAGGTCACATCCATTCGGCAGTGGTTTCTGACCTAGCCCTACATGCACTGAGATTGCTCCTTTTATACCCAATGACAACACACTAATTTTTAACCATGTCACTTTTGTGGAATGTTTTAAAACTGTGACACTTCTCGCTCTCACTCTGTTGTTTTGCTCCTTATTAAGTGCATTGCACTTATCCAAATCAGTCAACCACTGTCCACCTCCTTGTTTCTACTCACTGTACATTCTCTCAGCTCCAATGAACATACAGGGTCCATTTGGACCCCCACAGGTCCACCACAAAGCAGGTATGATTTGTGGGTATGATGTGTCCGATGTCCACTGATAAAAGTGTAGTAACAGACAAGCTGCTGTCATTGACCATTGTAGTACATGTTAAAAGAGATGTATACAGACTAAGATTTGGACTAAAATCTGGAATTGCAGAACTACAATGTGCTTCTGTATGGTCAGTGGAGCTGAGAGAATGGACAGCGAGTGTAGAAACAAGGAAGTACTCATAATACTATGGATGATTTATGTGTAAACATAGAGCTCATTAGGTGACACCTACCTACAGACATTTGAGACATATATGGAACAACTGTGCTTCAAACCTCGACTAATAAAAAGCCACACACAGCCCTAATATCTGATCCTCTCTCACTGATAAGCAAGGGTGTTGATGATACACTTGAAATGTGAAATGAGAGCCTGAGCTAATCAGTGCTAGTTTGTCAGTTGACGCTTGTGTCATCCTCGCAACAGCCCTCCATCAGCGAGAGTCCCTAACATCTGCTGGCCAGCGGAAACTGTGATTCCCCAGCCAGCTCTCATCCTCCTCCGTCCATGAAAATAACAAGGACATCAGAGCAGAGGGAGCCAGGAGGAGCCTTTCCAGTGCAGATGCTTCTACCCCACCGCATGCTGTGATCTCATTCGCACTGTTTTCCTACACACAGTCTGCTGAGCCAAAGACACACTCCATGGCTCCTTCAGGGGGGATTTTACACCAAAGCATCACTGAGAAAGGAAGTTATTCGCCATCAGTGGTAAACCCCCACAAAAATACACCTCCTGTAAATGTAAGATCATCAACAAGTCCTTGGATTTAAAGACTTAAAGGTGGTAAATGATAAGCAAATGAATAATCTGATGACAGGGGGGTGATTTAGCATCAATGGTAAAACAAATATAATCTATTCAAGACAATCCTTGAAGTAAATGAAGTAAATTAAAGTAAATGCCCAGTAAATTAATCAACAACTCAAGCAATTGAAGGATTTGAAGATAGTAAATGATGAAAAAATGAATAATCTGGTCACCATATGCAGATGGCGGTGTGCTAAATCTGTTATGTAAATGTAGCAGGGTAGTGCTCAGCGTGAGAGAAGTGACATGAGCACTGTGGAGCGTAGAGAGGAGACTCGGCTTGTTTTCATTATGCATTGTGCAGTATTTTTTTTTCCTTTTTTTTTGCAAATCGCAGTCTTAACCAGGCATGGGATATAGTGAGCATGATTAGAATTCTACCAGCCCTGCGTGGCCTCTGCAAATCATTCGCCAGATCCTGGGGGCCCTTAAAAGCCGACACCTTTTTGCATATTAGCACCTAGCAACCAGCACAAAGCAGACAGCTGCCAGTACCCGCACAACTGGATGGTGGTTAACAGCTGCAGTACAGATATTATTGGAGCTGTCAAGCAGCAATGACACAGAAAGAGATACCCAGCATATCCACAGATTTTGGCCTAAAAACTAGATGTTTAGCTCGCTTATTTATTTTGTTTTCCAAATCAATGCACCTATTTTTTGCTAAAAATACTGATAAACAAAAGTCACTAATTGGAACAAAGCTAATCCCAAGCAGCAACGTATCTGTGGTTTCTGGTCATACAATTATATATATATATATATATATATATATAAGCACACCTCAATCCGTCTTTAAATGGTATTGCCTGCATATTGCGTCATGCTAATTGGGGACTATTCATTTTCATTGCTCGTTACCAAGATTAGCTTTGATTTGATTTTTTTTTTTGTCACATTAATCCTTCATGTTTAAGTATGAATTTAGTGAAACGCATGTTTAATGCGTAGATGATGAGAATTAAAAGCTTGAGCCATGTGTCAGGAACACAGAGACAGGAATAATTCCTTTGATTCTTGGTACAGCAGTGAAAGCATTTAATATTAAACTCAGCTCATATGGCTTTGTTTAGCTGAATTCTTTTGTTCCTAGACCTCTTTCATTGATTTTCTTTCTTTCAGGATGAATGTTTCTGGGAGTTGTCTTTACACAAGCAAGACATACCCTTGCAGTTGTGTGATTAATACCAGAGTGCTTAAAAAAAAGTGTTGCATTATAAATCAGCCACTATTTGTTTCAAATTAAAAACTTTATGTCCAAGATTATTACAAATGGACATATAACCATTTGTAATTAAATTCTTTTTACAATTTTTATCCAGATAAAACACTATATGTTGAAAACACTATACATCCAAATATTTGTAGACACCAAAAAGACATATCCATTGTGAGCTTAGAATTTTTAATTGTAATAATCAGTACCTGAACGGAATAATTTTAATTTTTTTTTGGATTAATGCCATCAAATCCTCACTGCTATGTTCCAACAAACATAAAACCTTCAGAGATGAGTAAAAGCTGTCACGTCTGCAAAGAGGCAACTCCCCATTCATTATTTTAGATTTTAGAAGAAATGTTGTATGAGCATTCATTCATTCATTCATTCATTATCTGTAGCCGCTTATCCAATTCAGGGTCGCAGTTGTTGGATGAGCAGGTGATCACAAATATTTGGTCAGAGTATATTTCTGCTCAAGCCTTTTCACAAGCATACAGCATATGCCCCATAGAGCATTGTTCATGTCTAACGATCTGCAGTGTTTGTTTTGGAATGGGCCCTAGCAGCACTGATCTGGTTTTAACTGCCTGAGAAATATAGACAATCAGCCTAGTGTTCACGTGCCTATATCTGGAAGAGTCCTGTGTGTGTGAATCAAGTGGCTGCGGTTTTTTCGAGGTGTCACCTCAGTGCTCTTCATGGACAAATACAAACATGCAGTTTGAATCACTTCAACACACTGGGACACACTGACACTGACAGACTCTTTGGCTCAGTGCTGTCTGCTGTCTGTAAGGAGGATACAGAGGATAGATACAGCTCTCCTCTCTCTCTTTTATCTGCAGCTGCCCCTGGAGGAGAGCAGACGCAGGCCCGCCATCTGCTTACTGCGTCTGGAAGAGCCAGAATGGCTGCCTGGGTCCAGCTGACAGAGCGGCCAGCCGAACCACCGCAGCCTTGCATAATAAACGTCTGCCCTAGCCTTCTCTCTTCCATCTCCCTCTGTTTTTCCTCTTCTCTCTCTCTGGGCAGCGATGCAGCAACTTAATGTAGCAGCGATTCTCTGAGTGCACTGGCTCTTCTGCTGTGAGGAGAGTGAGTGACTGAGAGAGAGAGAGAGAAAAGAGAGAGAGAGAGAGAGAGAGAAAAGAGAAAGAGAGAGAGAGAGAGAGAGTGGCTGAGAGAGTTAGAGAAAAAGAGAGCCCCTGGGAGTGTGCGTCAATGCTGTTGAGAAGAGCCTCATTTTCCAACGCCATCTGTTACCAGTCCCTGAGTTGAAAGCCCCATTTATGTCATCTTTCCCATTGCCACACAAGCAAAGCAAAGTGAGCCCTGTGTGTTCCCTCGCTCTATTGTTGCTCACTCTGCAACTCTGTTTCTCCAACCACCCAGACTCAAGTGTTTCTCTAGTCATTTTAGCTGTCGAGCCACATGCTCTGGCCTCAATCAAAAGGCAGATTTAGTCATGAAACAGGCTGTATTGATCTTCAAGTGCAAACAAATTGCTTGTTGTGTAAAACATTTTTTGTGATTCTCTTTCAGGAAGCATGCAATAAAAAACTGAATGGAAAAAAGACAACATCACTATAATCTTTTATGGCAGCCTGTCTGCAAAACTTCACTTGGTCCCATCTTTTCTGCCTCACCGTGTTAATGAATTGTCAGGAAAAGTCCTGTTGATGAGTCTGTGCTGCAAATTAGAGAATTTTCATAAAAAGAATGAAGTGAATAGGCTTAACATCTGTTACTCCCTTATTGACATACTAGCACGGGGTAGGCTTCCAGTTTAATTACTAGCTCTGCTCTGTTGTTAAAACTAATGACCACAACCAAGTCAAGCTGCCCTTGACTTGGAAATGTGCTTAACTTTGAATTCCAAAATGTTATGGTGTCCACACATTTGTCACTATTACAGAGCAACTACAGACAGCAATGTTCCAGTGGGCAGGTTTACTCCTGTTGTGCTCTACTGATGTCCCGAAGCTTGTTTTCAATGGTATCAGTGGAATTGCCTCCAATTTAATCACTGTGTGGGAGATCATGCTGGTACAGAATTGGTCTGTGAAGTGTCATACATGAGATCACGTATACACTACATGATTTGAAAGGAGGGGCGGCACGGTGGCGCAGCAGGTAGTTCCGCAGTCACACAGCTACAGGAACATGGAAGTTGTGGGTTCAAGTCCCGCTCTCGCTTCAGGTTACTGTCTGTGAGGAGTTTGCTGTGTTCTCCCTGTGTCTGTGTAGGTTTCCTCTGGGTGCTCCGGTTTCCTCCCACGGTCAAAAAACAGGAGGATTGGCAACTCAAAAGTGTCCACAGGTGTTAATGTATAAGTGAATGTGTGTTGCCCTGTGAAGGACTGGTGTCCCCTACAGGGTGTGTTCCTGCCTTGAGCCCAATGATTCCAGGTGGGCTCCTGACCCACTGCGACCCAGAACTGGATAAGCGGTTACAGATAATGATATATAATCCCGCTTCGAGTGACTGTCTGTGAGGAGTTTGGTGTGTTCTCTCCATGTCTTTGTGGGTTTCCTCCGGGTGACTGTCTGTGAGGAGTTTGGTGTGTTCTCTCCGTGTCTGTGTGGGTTTCCTCCAGGTGACAGTCTGTGAGGTGTTTGGTGTGTTCTCTCTGTGTCTGTGTGGGTTTCCTCCGAGTGCGCCGGTTTCCTCCCACGGTCCGAAAACACACGTTGGTAGGTGGGTTGGTGACTTAAAAGTGCCCATAGGTTTGAGTGTGTGAGTGAATGTGTGTGTGTTGCCCTGTGAGGGTCTGCCACATGTTTCCGGGTAGGCTACAGATCCACTGCGGCCCTGAAATTAGGTGGCCTTTTTAAGAGCATTGGTCCTCCACAATCTCTGCCCAGGCCAGAATGAGACAATACCAAGGAAGATGTGCTGAGATTAGCAGAGAGACAGGGGAGCATGTAACTTTGTTCTCAACAATGTACTGAGGTTGGCACCAAGGACACTTCAACTTGTTCGACCTACTTAAGAGTTGGTCAAAGTAAAGTATGTCACATCCCCAGTTTCACAGAGAGGGAGAAAGCCAAGTTAAATTTAGGGTCAATGAAGCTCTGTGGTGATCTCTTGTTCAGTACAAATATTAAACAGATCTCAGATTTGATTTTTAGAAGAGTAAACTTCTAAAAAGGAGACGACATGCTAAATTATTATGAAAGTAATAGGGATGTGACAAACTCCCTACTGAGGCAAAGATGTACTGAAAATTAGCTTTCAGGGTATTTATATCTATAATGTATAAACCATATAGGAGTCTCAGTGCTTTTGTGCATAGTGCCTTACTAAAGGGGATAAAAATATAATCAGAAAAATAAACACTACATTGCTCAAAGAAAAACGGGTTATATCTTCAATGTGGAAATTTTAGAGGAGAAGAAATAGTTTCAAAGCAAGTTAACCAAAAGAGATTCTGGAGTATTTATATTGGTTGATTTATAATGAAATATTACCACAGTTCAAGGACCAACTGATATGTTCCAATGAAAGACAACAGCTTAAAATGAAGATTTGGTTTACTTGGTTGATGACTTAAATAAAATAGTCACTTGTATAAATTGGTTACAAATACCCAGTTAAATACAGCCCCAACAAACCCCATACAGGTCTGAGCAATCCTGCTCTAGAATGAGGTTAGGACCTCATACAGACACAAATACATTTAAGAATATATAAATATGTATACGTAAAAACACAGAACCTATAAATGGAATAATAATCTCTTCATCAAATTATGCTTACTTAAGAATTACTTCCAGTTAAACTCAAACCTCTTTTAGTAAAACACGAAATCACTTAACTTGGGTCATTATATATATATATATATATAACTCCAGGTCAATTGGTTGCATTTCTTGATATGCCTGATAAATATACTACAGTGCATTTTTCATGATCATGGGTTGAACTCTGTTTATAAAGATATGTTAAAGTCACGTATATCATTGTGTAACTTGTGTTAAGTAGAATCTACAGTGAGTAAAGTACATGTTCTTGCACTGAAGGAACGAGTTGACATAGATGTCAGACATGCTTTTGTCCTCTGTATTATATCTATCTATGAATGAATCCATAGACATGAGCATGTTTATTAGAATTAATAGATCAGTTAATCATGGAGTACATTTAATCTTTTTTATGTAAGAGTTGCATTGTTCCTGTTGTTCATTAAAGGAAAATTTAAGTTTGCAAAATTATTATGCCTAGTAATAAAATGGAAAACCCATTGTAGAATTCTCATAATTTTTCTGTACTGATAATAGATGCATTTGTAAAATTACCAAATTTCAGTTTAATACTTAGCCCACTATTGCTATGTCACATGTGACTACCAGGTAAACCTATGATGTGTATCTTATTTCATCGTCATCTTTTCCACTTAATCTATTTCAGGGTTACTGTGTATATGATTTATGCTGCTTGTTAAATTATATTTGAATTTAAGATCAGTTTGTGGGGATTAAAAAATTAGTTAGATCTAGTACACAAGGCAGTCCAATTGTGAACACTTAGTGGTGTGCCCACCCTTTGAAACCATTGAACATTTAATTAAAGGGGACATCTACGATTGTGGGGAAACGCTGTTCTCTGGTTTGTTTATGCTCAGAACCTCCATGTCTTTTAAGTTTGAATGGTATTCTTGAGGGAAACTATTGTTTGTATGTGGCTGAAGTTTAAGTTGTCTGTAAGTTTTTATTTACTGTTTGAATTACAACAGAAACTCATTTGTAACTTGTGTTGTTTGGCTATGTAGCACTGGTAATGCAGTTTGCTGTCTCCCGAATTTGAGACATTCCACCTTAAGTAACCCGAAATAACAAGAATAAGTCAATATTACTAGTGGGGAAAATAAGTATTTGATACACTGCTGATTTTGCAAGTTTTCCTTCCTACAAAAATGGAGAGGTCTGTCATTTTTATCGTAGGTACATTTCAGAAAAATCACATTGTATGATTTTTAAATAATTAATTTGCCTTTTATTGGATGAAATAAGTATTTTGATCACCTACCAACCAGCAAGAATTCTGGCTCTCACATACCTGTTAGTTTTTCTTTAAGAAGTCCTCCTATTCTGCACTAATTACCTGTATTAATTGAACATGTTTGAACTTGTTATATTTATAAAAGACACCTGTCCACACACTCAATCAATCACACTCCAAACTCTTCACCATGCCCAAGACAAAAGAGCTGTTTAAGGACACCAGTGACAAAATTGTAGACCTGTACAAGGCAGGGATGGGCTACAGGACAATAGGCAAGCAACTTGGTGAGAAGGCAACAACTGTTGGCACAATTATTAGAAAATGGAAGAAACACAAGATGACTGTCAATCTTCCTCGGTCTGAGGCTCCAAGCAAGATCTCAGCTCGTGGGGTAAGGATGATTCTGAGAAAGGTCAATAATCAGCCCAGAACTACATGGGAGGACTGGTCAATGACCTGAAGAGAGCTGGGAGAACACTCTCAAAAATGACCATTTGTAATACACTACGCCGTCATGAAATAAAATCCTGCAGGGCATGCAATGTAACCCAGCTCACGCCAGCAAATGTCCAGGCCCATATGATGATATAGATGATCCAGAGGAGGTAGAAGGTCATGTGGTCAGATGAGACCAAAATGCTTTTTGGTATCAACTCCACTTGCTGTGTTTGGAGGAAGAAGAAAAATGAGCACAACCCCAAGAACACCCTCTCAATCGTGAAGTATGGGGGTGGAAACATCATACTTTGGGGGTGCTTTTCTGCAAAGGGGACAGGACGACTGCAACGTATTGAAGGGAGGATGGATGTGGTCATGTATCACAAGATTTTGGCCAACAACATCCTTCCCTTAGTAACAGCACTAAAGATGGGTCATGGTTGGGTCTTCCAGCATTACAATGACTTGAAACACACAGCCACACAGCCAGGGCAACTAAGTGGCTCCGTAAGAAGCCTTTCAAGGTCCTGGAGTGGCTTAGCCAGTCTCCAGACCTGAACCCAATAGAAAATCTTTGGAGGGAGCTGAAACTCAATGATGCCCAGCGACAGCCCCGAAGCCTGAAAGACCTGGAGAAGTTCTGAAGATCTTGGAGTGGGCTAAAATTGTAAACTTAGTCAAGAACTACAGGAAACATCTGACCTCTGTAATTGCAAACAAAGGTTTCTTTACCAAATATTAAGTTCTGTTTTTCTATTGTATCAAATACATATGTCATGCAATATAATGCGAATTAATTATTTACATTTTCTGTTTTTTTTTTAGATTCTGTCTCTTACAGTTGAAGTGTACCTATGATAAAAATTACAGAACTCTATATTCTTTGTAGGTGGGAAAACTTGCAAAATCATCAGTGTATCAAATATTAATTTTCCCCCACTGTAGCAGGAATAGAGCGGGTTCCCAAACATTTGGAGTTCTGTCCATTTGTCTAAAAAGAAATCTTCCAGATGCCTTTGCACTGCAATGAGTGTATGACTAGTTGGGGTGGGCAATATGGCAAAGATACATTATCACAATTTTTTGGTTTTTCAGGATCATGATTCTATCACGATTCTTTTTCATGCTGGTTTTTAACTTCTGACTCCAGATATTTTTTCCACTGTCGGCCTGAAATTACATTACAACTAAATCTTGAGGCAGTGAATAAACCAGAGGCAATTTTATGAAGTAATGTTACTGAAAAGTCTTCAGAAGTTGTAAAGATATTGAAATTAATCTTCATTTTAGGCATTTTTCTAAATTTAATTTGGAATATTCTTTGAAACCTTTCTTTGGAATCTTCAAAAATCTTAACCTCTCCATAAGGAAAAGTATACACTTTACTGCAGAAGTATATGCATTATCTAAGCTTAATGGTAACATTTCACATTTTACCTTCCTTGACAAACTAATCTCATGCACCTCTCCAAATGGCTTTTTACCCTCACCTAACAGAAAAAATGTTCTGAATCACCTAGATTTATTCTGATATTTAGTCTTGTTTCTAACCCACTACTCTTCCCCTTTAAGGCCTTTAATTTGTGTTGGAAGGAGGAAGCTTTCCCCGATGGCTGTAGAGTGAGGCCACCTCCCTCACTCCCCTCCTGTGTTTAAATGGTCTCAGTAGGGAAAGGGCAGATAGTGAAAGGGATCTAAGCTTTGAAAACGTATTTATTGCTCTGATTGTTGTTTATTTTGATTGCTGTTGCCATATAAAACTGTCTGCGTTGTCTCTCGTGGTGTATGTCTGTTAGGCGCAGAAGCATGGTTGCTCACTGCCTCCTTGGTTGAGCATCACCCCTGACTAGTCTACACACTTGATTGACATGTCGTTAAAGCTGAGAGCCCAAGTGACATGGCCATAGTGGAGATCCACAGCGAACATATTTAAATTGTTTTTTATTTGTTGTAATTTATTTATGTTGTATTTTTCTCTTTTGCAAGTACATAAACATGAGGACTACTAATTTGTGAATTGACAGAAATTGTTTGGAAGGGGACAACCTATGTAAGCGCTGGTATGCTTTGTGTGTGAATGGCTTGTGGGCTCTTCAGGCTTCGTGGTGCCACAGAATTTTCTTTTTTTTTTTCTCTCTAGTATGGAATAATGAATTCTTTTGGTTTTAATTCAGTAGTTACACATTTTAGAGTACTGACTTACATTATCGGCTTCCTGAGAGTCTGCCCATTCGACTGATATGTGTTATGTAATAATATGTACACAGTACGTATACAACTAATAAGAACTGAAGCAGACTGAATGTGCATTAACATGATCCAATGATCTCCCTGTGATGGTGTATCATGGACAAATTCTTATCCCTCATGATCTGATATCGGCATATCGCACACCCCTAACACCTAGCATAGCTGACCGAGAAAATCCACAGACTGCTTTGTGAACTTCAGCACAGGAGACAGGTTCAAATAGCCTACTCTCTCACTTTGTGAGTGTGCCGTCTCATAGAGGAGCTCTGGTTGAGTCTCCAATTTTATTAGGAGCAAATCTGTTTAGAAAGCCGTTAAACTGTCCAGAGGGTGGGGTATCCCGATGCCCTTATATTTTGAGTTTGAGTTTTTTTTGCCCTGAATCATATAACTGATATTGTGTGATAGCTTGTGAAGGAAATCTCTGGTGAGTTTAGAAACTGCTAGCTAAGGAAATGGTTATGTGGAAATGTTAAAGACATTCAAAATGCTTAAAAGCGAGTGAAAGGCAGAAAAACTTAAAGCCTTAGAGGTATATTAATATATGCAGTATATATATTGAAAAATATTGCATTTTGGCTAAGAGCACTACAATACGAATTTAAGACTTAAATACTGTCATTTATTTTTTACTTCGAGTTGAATATGCTTTAAGTACAACATTATTAATTAAAGTGCTGCATCATGCATTAAAGGACTCTCTAGATCTAAGACGCCAAGCCCAGAACTACATCCCCCAGTGAGCTTTGCAGGTGACATAAGCCGCGTACGCATCCAATCAGTGCAGCAAAGAGAGATAGGCATATAGGGACTCGAAACACTTACACAAAGCATGTGCAGTGAAGACTTTCAACATTCTGATACACATACACGAGAAAGAAAATAAAAAAAGGGCAAAAATGTGATCCCTAAAAATGAAAGGGTTAGAGTAAAAAAGCTTTCATTTTATATTGCAGTTTATGCATTTTTCTTATGTTTTTGTTGTGATATCTAATCACGTAAACACTATTTACTAATGTCTGAATGAACTTAGTACTGAGATACATCAACTTAATTTTCATTTGCCCACATACTCACACAAACACATTTACAATCTATAGATTTTTTTTCCTTATAATTTTCTCAACTAGACACAGAATTACAATAAACAATCATATCATTCTGTTAATAAATACACACTCATCTGTAACACTTTGCATCTTGGTCTTACATTTGTGTCTAAGTTCTCCTCAGTGAACATAGTGTAGTACTGATACTGGACAATACAAACAGTATGTATTCCTAATCTTACGGTTGATGTATTCTGCTAAATTGAACCTATTCTGGATGGATTTTTCAGCCACATACGAAGGAGCCTTTGAGATGGGACAGCATAATCGCAGTAATCAATGTAATCAATCTATGAATGTGTCTTTTGAAATTTGCAGTCCTTGAATTGAACTGTTTTTGAACTGTTTTTTTTTTCACCCTGCTAAAAAAAAAACTCAGAATACAGTTCTAGTTTTCTAAATATGAATAAAGACCTCCTCACCCATTGTTTTACTGTCCCGCCCCCCAGCCAAAGCAGACTACAACAGGGCCTTCGTCACCTTTAAGACCTCCACAACTCTTATCGATTCCAAGGCTTTGTAGTTATCAATTAACACTTTATATAATTTATATATTTTTTTATATAATTTGTTGGACCAGAAAATAATGGATATCAATTATGAGTCTTGATTCCAGATTTTTTCCTCCAGTTTTGAAGGAATTCTTTTCTTGCAACCTTCACCTTTAGTATGCTCATATTTTCAATTGTTTTTGTTTTCACTTTGGATTTCTCTAAACCTGTTTGCGGCAGCACCAGATTTTAAAAAGCAAATGAATCTAACTAGACTTGACTATAACGGAGCCGCTTTCAGTTTCTGTTTGCCTTACGACAGGGGTCGGCAACCCGCGGCTCTTTGATCTCTCTGATGCGGCTCAGCTTTTGAAAATAATTACTGAATATTTAATTAAAATGTATTTTATTTTAGTTCGTTCATTTTCAAAATGTAATTCTATGAAGATTATGGCGATCTTGTAACATCTAAAATATTTTAATATTTAAAATATTTTGTCGCTCTTAATACACGTCACAACTTCCAACGTGCGACACCCGCCAGTGTGCGGTTTCTTGAACTTATTGACCGCTGACTGCACGGTGCTAGTAAAAGGATGACGGCACGTCAGTATTTACTTAACCGTCAACTCAACGTCTTTTTTTCAGAGTTAAAAATGTTTTGTTGAACGCATAAATGTTATTTCATTTTTCTGCCGTCGTCCATTAATTTCACAAATGTAACACAGTATAGTTTGTTTATACATAGCACAAAGGCAAAAAACCCTGTTATATGCAGTGTTATTTCATGCAAAATTTCAAAAGGATTTTGTGGCTCCCAGAGTTTTCTTTACTGTGTGAAACTGGTCCAAATGGCTCTTTGAGTGGTAAAGGTTGCCGACCCCAGCTTTAGGAGATTTTTACCTTCAGAAAGTGCAACGGATGTTCAGTGGGGATCAGCATAAGCAGTTTTTTTATTTGAAAATTCCAGAGGTGCTTTAGCCGTGTATAGCATATCAATATGCCACAGAAAGATGAAACAGTATCAACTAACTTGTGAGTAATTTTTGGATGTGGGCAGTTAGGAGGCTTTTAGACATTTTAGAACTGACCCTGCTGCTGGAGTCAGATTGATGATCAATGAAGATAAACCCAAGCCACTCTTTCACAGATTTTATATGTATGTATGGGATGCACCCAATTTTTTGGGGCCAATACGATAATCGATAACTAGCACCTTGGAGTAGCCAACACCAATATTAATAACCGATCATTTTACCTTTTTTTATTTATCGTGGGTTGTTATATGACACCCTTCCTGGATCAGGGCCTTGTCGTGGCGGAAGGGCTTGTGTGGTCTCATGACCTCCAGGGCTATGTCGTCGGGAGCTGTTAGCTCCCAGTAGGGTCTCCCATGGCGAAAAGGTCTGGAGTGAAGATCCAGACAAACATGATCCAAAAGCATTCCTATGAGTACACACATTAAAATTCAGTGTACCCTGCCCGGGAAAGGGTTACCGGGACCTACCCCTGGAGCCAGGCCTGGGGGTAGTGTCCGACGGCGAGCGCCTGGTGGCTGGGCAGCCCACGTAACCCGGCCGGGCTCAGCCCGAAATGGCAACGTGGGAGGATCATGTAGGCTCACCACCCGCAAGATCCAGAGTAGGGGTGCGGTGCAATGCCCATCGGGCACAGAGCGGGGGCAAGGGGGCCCCTGGCGTCGTGGAACTTGTCAGCGGAAACTGGTTCTTGGTACGTGGAACATAACCTCACTGGGGGGGAAAGAGCCAGAGCTGGTGCGTGAGGTTGAGAGATACCAGCTAGATATAGTTGGGCTCACCTCTACACACAGTGTAGGCTCTGGAACCAAACTCCTCGATAGGGGTTGGTCTCTCTCTTACTCAGGAGTTGCACAGGGTGAGAGGCGCCGGGCGGGTGTGGGGATACTCACAAGTCCCCGGCTGGCGCCTGTACAGCTGGAGTTTGTCCCAGTAAACGAGAGGGTCGCCTCAATGCGGCTCCGGCTTGCAGAGAGGAAAACTTTGACTGTTGTGTGTGCGTATGCACCGAACAGCAGCTCAGAGTATTCGGCCTTCTTGGAGGCAGTGACTGGAGTTCTAGAGGGGATTCCATGCACTGACTCTGTTGTTTTGCTGGGGGACTTCAATGCTCACGTTGGCAATGACTGGGAAACCTGGAGAGGAGTGATTGGGAGGAACGGACTGCCTGATCTAAACCCGAGTGGTGTGATGTTGTTGGACTTCTGTGCTAGCCATGGTTTGTCCATAACGAACACCATGTTCGAACATAAGATTGCTCATAAGTGTACTTGGTACCAGAGCACTCTGGGCCAAAGGTCAATGATCGACTTTGTGGTTGTGTCTTCTGACCTGAGGCCGTATGTTTTGGACACTCGGGTAAAGAGAGGGGCTGAGCTGTCAACCGATCACCATCTGGTGGTGAGTTGGATCCGATGGCGGGGAAAGCTGCCGGACAGACCTGGTAAACCCAAACGTATTGTGAGGGTGTGCTGGGAAAAGCTGGCAGATGACTCTGTCCGGATGGATTTCAACTCTCACCTCCGAGAGAACTTCTCACATGTTCCGGAGGAGGTAGGGGGAATGGAGTCTGAATGGACACTGTTCCGGACCTCCATCGTGGAAGCGGCTGCATGTAGCTGTGGTCAAAAGCTTGTCGGTGCCTGTTATGGCGGCAACCCAAGAACCCGTTGGTGGACACCAGGGGTGAGGGAAGCTGTCAAGCGGAAGAAGGAGGCTTTTCGAGATTGGCTAGCTCGGGGAACTTCCGATTCTGCGGATGGGTACCGGCAGGCGAAAAAGGCTGCAGCTGTGGCAGTTGCTGAAGCAAAATCCAGAGCATGGGAGGAGTTTGGAGAGGCCATGGAGAATGACTTCCGGGCGGCCTCAAAGAGGTTCTGGAAAACACTCCGACAGCTCAGGAGGGGGAGGGGGGACACTGTCCAAGCTGTGCTCAGCAAGGATGGTGAAACTCTGAACTCGACTGAGCGTATTGTTGGGCGTTGGAAGGAGCACTTTGAGGAACTCCTTAACCCGAGAGACATGCCTCCTGTACAGGAGGTAGGGCCAGAAGTGTCTGGGGGGTCAGATTCCATTTCCTTGGCTGAAGTCACTGAGGTGGTGAAAAAGCTTCGCAGTGGCAAAGCTCCAGGAGTGGATGAGATTCGCCCAGAGTTACTGAAGGCACTCGATACTGTGGGGCTGTCTTGGATGACACGCCTATACAATATCGCATGGACCTCGGGAACGGTGCCTTTGGATTGGCAAACCGGGGTGGTGGTTCCTATTTTCAAAAAAGGGGACCGGAGAAAGTGTGCCAATTATCGTGGCATTACACTTCTCAGCCTCCCGGGGAAAGTCTATGCCAAGGTGCTGGAAAGGAGAATCCGTCCGATAGTCGAACCTAGGATATTGGAGGAACAATGCGGATTTCGTCCTGGCCGTGGAACTATGGACCAACTCTTTACTTTTGCACAGATGATTGAGGGGGCGTGGGAATTTGCTACTCCACTTTACACATGCTTTGTGGATTTGGAGAAGGCATATGACCGTGTTCCCCGAGAGATTCTGTGGGAGGTGCTCCAGGAGTATGGGGTGCCAGGGTCGCTCCGGCGAGCCGTACGGTCCTTGTACTCTCAGAGTTTGAGTTGTGTTCGCATCCTTGGTAGTAAGTCAGGCTTGTTCAGTGTGGGCATTGGACTCCGTCAGGGCTGTGCCTTATCTCCACTCCTGTTCCTGATATTCATGGACAGGGTGGCGCGGCGTAGCCTGGGGCAGGAGGGCTTCCGTCGAGGATCTCGGGAGGTGGCATCTCTGCTTTTTGCGGATGATGTTGTTCTTCTGGCTTCTTCGCACGGAGGCCTCCAGCGTTCACTTGAGCAGTTTGCAGCCGAGTGTGAAGCGGTCGGTATGCGGATCAGCACCTCCAAGTCTGAGGCCATGGTTATCTCCCGGAAACAGATGGCATGCTCCCTTCAGGTAAGGGGTGAGAACCTGCCCCAAGTGAAGGAGTTCAAGTATCTCGGGTTCTTGTTCACGAGTGATGGGAAGAGGGATGGTGAGATTGACCGTAGGATAGGTGCAGCGTCTGCAGTAATGCGGTCACTGTACCGCACCGTTGTGGTGAAGAGAGAGCTGAGCCATAAAGCAAAGCTCTCAATTTACCGGTCAGTCTACGTTCCCACTCTCACCTATGGTCATGAGCTCTGGGTAATGACCGAAAGAACAAGATCGCGGATACAAGCGGCCGAAATGAGCTTTCTCCGACGGGTCGCTGGGCGTACTCTCCGTGATCGGGTGAGGAGCTCAGTGACTAGGGAGGAGCTCGGAGTAGAGTCGCTGCTCCTTCGCATTGAGAGAAGTCAGCTGAGGTGGTTTGGGCATTTGATCAGGATGCCTCCTGGACGCCTCCCACTGGAGGTATACCAGGCACGTCCAACTGGAAGGAGGCCCCGGGGTAGACCCAGGACACGCTGGAGGGATTATATCTCCCGGCTGTCCTGGGAACGCCTTGGGATCCCCCAGGAGGAATTGGTGGATGTTGCAAGGGACAGAGACGTCTGGGCTTCTTTGCTCGCCCTGTTGCCACCGCGACCCTGAAATGGAGAAGCGGAGAAGAAAATGATGATGATGATGATGATGTTATATGACATGCATTTTCTTCAGTATTTGTACATTTATGTACTTTTTAAATGCTATCTTTTAAGTTAATTAGTTGTAGAGATTTACTACTGGTTCCGCTGAATGGTTTCCAGAGGGGCGTTAATTACTGTAGCACAGGGTTTGTTTTGGCGCGCGAGCGTGCGAAAGAGACAGATGTATCGTGTTTCAGTATTAATTTCAGATGCTGAATGACTCGATATCTATTTTCATGCGTTTCATATTAGAGGGGCTCCTGCACTGTAGTGGTTGAGAGTATCTTTCTGTCATTTAACCTGCTCTGTGTGTGTGCGTGTACTGAGCGTCACTGATACTTTAAAGGAGCAACTTAGTCACAAAAAGCCAGAGTGTGTTCATAGATTAAGGAAAGCTAAAACATGAGTCCGGAGCGGAACTCATAAGGTCCCACCCTCCGAGGTCCTACCTTTCATCCCGCCCTCTGTCCAATCATTTTACAGTCCACTCTGTGGCCAGGTCTACAAACCGTGTCTCGCATATGGAATCAGATTTGTGCCCAAAATAATCGCACAAAAAAATTTTGATCTCAAACATAAAACTTATAACTTGCAAACAATATATCCAGCTCTGACGTTTGTGCTCCATGACGTTGGCGCCTGAGTTCTGCTCGTGATCTCTCAGTTTTGTTCTCAAGTACTTCGAGTTCTGCCCGTGCGAGGTGCACGAGTTCTGTACTATCTCTTTCTGTTTTGTGCGCCTGATCCCTCTCGTGTGGGCGGGTTTTCTCAGGGGTGCCTTCCCATTGGCTAATGAATTTTTGAGTGACAACTCAGTGTCCAATGTATTTTGGACTGCGCATGCGTACTCCATGTTGCAGCTCAGCAGTGGAGAGACACAGGAGAGATTTTACATAAACACGAATACTCTCTGTGATTTACTGTTTTGAAACGCTGAAATACCTGTAAAGTCCTACGATATCAATGTAGATATTGAGATTAAAAAAAAACATTTTACTGTGAAAACAAGTTTGTCTCTCGTAGATATTGAGGTAAATGCAGTGATGTCTGTGTTTACTCAGGATAAAACAATAAATGAGCATTTATTTCTGTTTATTTGTAAAATATTTTATGAGTGCTTGAGCTGCTGTTCAGAATCCCGTGTACTAACGTATTGAACCTATTCAACCACGGCTATTATGATTTAAATGCTCAAATTTTATTTTTATGATCAGAGTCGATCTGTTTTTAACAAATTTCATATGTGCATTTTGTGATGAGGTCGGAGAAAAGAGAAACATGACAATAAGGAATGTGAGAGATGTTCCTGTTCCTTTAATGAATGCAAATTTAATAAAATTGTATTAAACCTCTGTAAAGTCCATTGTGTTGAGGATATGTGAATGATTTGGTTTTAAAAATGATTTGGTTAAAAAAAAAACCTTAATCATTATTGACAATCAGCAATAATTATAATAATGTTATTAATATTAATAAACAAGAACAGATGAAGTTACAAAAAATATTAGGAAAGGGGAAATTGTCTCAAACTGATTAATCCTCTAGAACTTTTATATTTATGCTATGATACACAGCTGTTAGTCCAATTGCTTGTGATACTCTGAAATATAAAAGGGAAGTGATTAGTTTGTGGAATATAAATGAAAAACTTCAGTTTCAGGCTGACATCCAATGTGCTGGAGAACAGATTAAAATCAAAACAAGTCTCAGTATCCAATTATTTACAGGCCACATTGTAGACTGTAAACAGGGCAAAAAATGGGGCCATTATACTATACATATAATTGCCTTTGCCCTGAGGGAAAGAGAATGACTGACATCAAGATAAAACTGAAAGTGATCACATTAATGTATTTGTTGATATAAAACTGATATGTAGCTCCTGTGCCAATTTGTTATGTCCGGGTGGAGATCAGCTACAAACTGGTCATTAACAGGCCAAGAAGCCTGAGAGTGTGCCTTCTGCTGTCAGACTGTGTGGTGTACACCAACATATTGTTATAAACTCTCTCTGTCTTTGTAGAAAACCACCTGAATGAAAGCCTATGTCATTACCCAGCGCAGAAATGACAAGCAGCAGGAGAAAAGCTGAGATACAGATTAAAACTGTGTGAAATGGCTCATGGATGACATTTGGGGAGCACATCATTCAGACATGAGGCTCATTGGAAATAGCACAAGCAGCAGAATGCAGGTGGCAGACAGGGAGCAGTCGGAGTGTTTTGACATGTTAAATGACTGCAGACAGTGGTGTGCTCCCACTCTGCATTCAGCCCACGTTTCCCGGAAAATTCCGAGTGCACTCCTGCGGCTCTGCCTGACCCACCGCCTGCCTGGCTCAGATCACATTCAAAGTGATTGTGCTGTTCAATATTTTATTGACATCAGCCTCAAAGATTGTTGCTACAGTGACACCACAGATAATTATTTTTTACCACAGTCTTTTTCTTTCTTTTCCCTCTTTTTCTTTGGTTCCAAGACATTTTTACCCCCCCCCCCCTTCACAACCCGGCTCCAGCCATTCCTGTGGAGAATTGTTCTGCATAAATCAGCCAGTGGAATACTGAATCAGCTCCGCCACAGGGAATGTGTTTTTGTGTGCAGTGTGTGTGACTGATTATTACAAAGAGTCAGGCCACAAAACGCAGTCAGAAGGAGCCCCCAAGTGGCAGCTCTTGTTACTGGAGTGGAGAGGTACACACTTTTCCTCACATACTGTTTTCCTTCTTTCTTGATGTGGCGTCTCGCCTTTGTACTTCAAAGCACAGATGGAGGCATGCAATTACTTCAGGTGAGCTGCCAGAGCACAGAGTCTCCACCTTGTGCTCCTACCCCTCTTCCAAACGGCCTTGAGAAACAGCCATTATCAGTGTAAAAATATAATTACTGAACATTGCCCTGGGTAAGGACATCTGCCAACAAATAAATAATGTAATATAATGTAATGCGAACCTCAGGGATCCTAGGGGATGCTCAGTTGTTATCCACTCTGATTATGTGCATATTTAATGGCTGTTTACAGGCATGCTAATGAAATGCTCTTCAGAGGATGTCGACCAGGTCTTTCACACACATTGCGTAATGTGGATAGAACAGAACTCACACATTGTCTTTGATCCACACTTTCACAATATGGTCTTACAGTATTTCAGCTCAGCAAGAAGGCCAAGGCAACCGGAGCACAGTCAATCTGTACATCAATCAGCCTTTGGTTTGCTGCCACACAACTGGATATTATTTCCTTCATTCAATCATTGCAGCTTTTGTGTGTAGTTTAAATTTCTAGAGATCAATACAAACAATCATGAATAAAAGAAGGAGAATGGAATTTACATTTTTTTAAAAAATCTGCAATGCATTTTGTAACTACTTCAAAGAACACATTTTTTTTGCAGTTTATGCTTTGCTCCCTCTTCTCTGCACCTGTGTTGTCAATAAAATATTCCTGTGAGATGCATAGTGCCCCGGGGTGGGAACACAGAGGCATGAAATTTTCAGATTTCCCTCCTGTTCCCAGCGTTTTTCTGAATCATAAATCAGTGGGTACACCAAGGTCTCTGCACACAGGAGCTTTGGATTTCTGCACTTACAATGGAAGCCTAAAGACACACTTTGCACAAGGCTGTATCAACCAGTGACATTTTTAACCACCTAGACTACTTTAAACAGGCTGGCACTTCCTGTGCTCCTCAAATCACAACACAAAGAGCAACAGCAGGTTCTCCGGCTTTACTATAGTCTGAAATACGGTTCTTTCAGAGTTGCTGAAGCACTGCTTCAGGAGCCCCGCAGCTCTATTTTTCCAATTTAAAGCATTTAGTTACCTATACAATTTCTCTGAAGGGAATAAACATGCACAATGGCCCATTTATATGAAAGCGGCCTTGCCACAGCAATCTACTCAGTGGTGGTATAAACCTTGCATTACAAAACAAGTCACAGAATATTAATACTGCCAATACTACTGCTATTAACAAAAATGCACAAAGTGTCACTGAGGCAAAGCAAATCAACATTTGCTTGTAGAGCATCCTGTATTTATGAGGAATTGTGAGGGGAGAAATAGCCCCCCCCCCCCTTGTGGTGCAACTCTTAACTGTGAGTGAGCGAGGTACAAAGTCATTTCCATGAGGTGTTTCACACCTAAAAAGCATTAACCAGCAGAGTTTGTTTTGGAGTATTGTTCTCATTACCTCTACGTTATGGAGGACCAAACCTGCCAAAATTAAAATTAATTAATTGATTAATAAATGACTCAATAGAAGGACTGGCGCCCACTCCAGGGTGTATTCCCTGCCTTGCACCCAAGGTAGGCTCTGGACCCACTGCGACCCTGAATTGGATAAGAGGTTACAGATAATGAATGAATGAATGAATGACTCAATAAAATTAACTTCCTCCATAATAGTATTAATTTGTGTAAATATCTTTTCGAGAGAAGTATTCTGAAGACTTAATATACCCATAGCACAACTCGATTAAACACCAAAACTAACCATGTGCGGGAGACAGCTCTCTACCCACGGTTATTCTGCTCCCAGGGATGGAGCTACGGGATGCAATGCTCTCACTACACGGAACTTATGCACCCAGAGATGGAGCAGAACAGTCAGTCCACACGGTAGCTCACACAGATCAAAATGAGCAGTGAATGTGCAAAAAGCACTGCCAAAAGCACGTTTGTTTCCTTTTACGTTTAATTTATTCCTTTTTTTCTGAATTTCAGAACTAAGATCACATAATTGATTAAAGGCTAAGCACCAGCTCTATGAAAGTGTCAAGCAAATAAACACTGTGGAATTTGAGCTCCTAACTTGTGTTTATTGATAGTCAGAAAACATGTTATTTCTTACTAATTCAATGAATCATTTTTAAAAGAACGTTGCCTTCCAACGGTGTTCGGAAACTCTAATAGGCGTCTTGCATGTGACGTAGATGGTGGACAACAACTCTAGAAGTTGCACTTAATTTAATGCAAAATGACAAAAAGTGTGTTGTTTTTGGCTGCAATCATTCAATGTACAGTGGGACATCTGTGCACAAATGGCCCAAAGATTCCAAAATATCCAGAAAATGGACTAAATCTGTCAACTTTAAACAGGCACTTTGGAAAGGACCATCCGCTCACTCCGTTAGCTGTAGTGTTCATTTCACTGGCGCTTTTAAAACAATATAGGCATGTAAGGAAACCAACGAAAGGTGTTCAAGAGCCTCTGTAACATGGAGGTAAACAGGGTAAGGACACTTACTTCGCCTGTTTTAGTTGGTGTTAGTTAACGTTAGCTTGACTCGCTAAACTCGGTGGCTCAGATTATACTCGGCTACGTAGCTGCATTACGGAAGTTTATAGTGTTGGATGAATTCGAGTTCGACTTCGATCACATTTACAAGAATAACGGTACCTCTAAATTTGAGTTTAGCTTATTGCTAAGCTATTGTCATGAATAATGTTGGTTATTTAGCTAGATACTGTCATAACAGTCAGTCATAACGGTGTTTTACCGCAGTGTTGTTCAGCTGTTGTCCACCAGTGACGTCACGGTCGCGTTCAAGAATTTCCGTAGCGAGCTTGTTTTTTTCCGTCAATTTAATAAAATTGTCAGTTTTAAAGCAAATTAAGCATGGTATTTCATTTTAATTCATACTTATATATGTCAATAACTAAAATTATGTGAAATATTCATGGAGGTCCATTAAGTGGTGCTTAGCCTTTAAGGCATTCAGATTTATTCAAACAGTAAACACATGTAAATGGGTGTATGACAGGACAGAAAGCACAATTGGACCCATTACTGGCTTGATTTCACACTTAATAAGTGGATACATACATTGCTCCATTTCATTGAGGTCGAGCAGCAGTATATATATAGTGATGAGCAGATCAGACAGCAACCTTCGCCCAGACATTTGTGCTCTCGGACACAAGCCTGATTGTGAAAAACACACTTCATTAGCATATATTGAGAAGGAAACACAGCAATGAATAAATAAAAAAAAGAATAAGTAAATCAAACCAAAGTTGAAAATATAAATTCAGGGGAAAATGTAAATAAGTTTTAAAAAATTATAGCGACTGATACAAAATAGCAAATAATAAAAAATATATTGAGGAATAAATAAATGCACAAAAATCTATTTATTAGTTTTTGGTTTTATGTGCCATATTAAGTAATTAATTTATTGAAATAGTTCTGTTTCTTCATTGCTTTCTTTCTTTCATTCCACTTTCATTCATTTATTTTGGCACTTTTGGTCCTCCATACGACGTGTCAGAAATAGACAACTCACTTATGCAAATTGTAATGATTAACAACTGTGTTTGGCTGAACAATGCCATTAAACATTATAGTTATTTGAATAGATGAACATACTTAGAATAATAAATGGATAAGAAGTTTTAACATTCCCGGTTGTATATGTTCCCTCAGTGTTTAAGGGTTGAACAATTCTGCTAAAACATTGTGCGCTGGCAGAGCCAAGTCCCCCTGGAAAACTCAGTAAACCCAGAGTTTATGTATTAGCCTATGTTCAAAAAGGTCAAACAGAATTGCAAAATTCACAGTCGCTCAAGAGCGTAGATTTGCTCCTGACCCCCTGACAGTTGGCAGTTTTGTAAAGAATGTTATTCATATAGAAACGGACGATTTTAGTCTGCAGTATGCTGTGCGCCAAAGCCTAGCATTGCCATGAACGTTATTATGATGGACTCATTTCATAAATGAACTTAAATGTTTCTTTGAAAAATAGCTATGTCCACCTTATTTTTGCTGTCATCTTCACTCGCTTTTGACACCCATGTGTCACCTGAGCCTTGCACAGTTAGTCTGGCATGACTTTAAAGTTTTCCTTCCAGGTTTGGCGCTGCTAACAACCAAATCTAGCTACAGAGTCTCGCGTGACAGCAGGGAAAGGCACAGCCAATCACACTGGCCCTGTGATCCGGGGAGGTAGGAGAGAACGTGATTTAACCCTTTATACACCTCTAGGTTAATGAGACGTTGACAGATCGTTTTTTCGCTGGATATTGGTGGGACACGTCACTTCCGTCCATGCTCAATCTACGCCCTTGCAGTTTCTATTCACTAAAATTTATATATTTAAATGTTATGTCAGTGCACCTAAACAGTCTCACAATGCACGGCAATACGTAGTGTACATGTATGCCCTAGTGCATCATTTAGGAGTAGGGTCATACTGAGTTTGTCAAGAGCAGAATAAAGCAAGCAATGCCATGCTCACCACAGCCTCAGAAAACACACCCACGCCCCCCCCCCCGCCTTGTCTTCAATCCATGGGTTGGGTCAGTGCTTGAGGAGTTTCTTCCACAGTCCAAGAACACACTGTTTTTGGGTGTGATACAATTGGCTGCGGAGTATTGTCCGCAGGTGTGACTGGGTGTGTTGCCCTGCAATGGAAAGGAACCCTGACCAGTGTGGTGACCTTACACCCAATGATAATTTGTAGGCTCCAGACCCACCGCAAACCTGATCAGGATTAAGAGGTGACTAAAGATGAAGAGCTTTATTCCTCTTTACTGCACGTGAGAACATAACACGTTACTAAAATTGGTAACAAATGCGATTGTAAAAATTTAACCTTAAGATTTTTTTAGTCATCAATTTTTTTCTTAAAGTCAGGAAAATTCACAGGTGTGGTCCTGACACACTGCATTTTAGAGTTAGTATTTAAAAAAAAAAAAAAAAAGACCCTTTAGTACATATAAACCCGCACTTTGTAAATATAGGGATGCTGAGCCCACTCTTCTGGAAAAATTCAACTACACATGGAAGGATGAGGGCGGCGCAGCAGGTAGTGTCGCAGTCACACAGCTCCAGGGGCCTGGAGGTTGTGGGTTCGATTCCCGCTCCGGGTGACTGTCTGTGAGGAGTTGGTGTGTTCTCCCCGTGGGTTTCCTCCCACAGTCCAAAAACACACGTTGCAGGTGGATTGGCGACTCGAAAGTGTGAGTGTCTGTGTTGCCCTGTGAAGGACTGACGTCCCCTCCAGGGTGTATTCCCGCCTTGTGCCCAATGATTCCAGGTAGGCTCTGGACCCCCCGCGACCCTAAATTGGATAAGCGGTTACAGATAATGGATGGATGGAAGGATGAATTCTCATTTGTGCAGGACTCTACACTAGTGGTTGTCGCAAAAATTAACCTTATCTTTAGCATGTTATTACTATTAAACAAACTAGCACCTCAATTTAAGTATTCTCTTATTTTTCACATTAAAGTAAAATTGAACTGACACTTCCTCCATTGTATGTAGAGGTGGCACCTGTATCACACCCTCACAAATATGGATGCTTTTGCATGAAAAATCTACCTAGTGTTTAGCAACTATTAGAGAAAATGCACCAAACGTATAGTCCACATAGGACTATGCAAAGACTTTCTTCTTAATAGATGTAGTGTTCACGTTAAACCAGCCAAGTGTACAAATTCAGAAGATAATGAAATTACCGCTTTGATGCATCAACTAAACCAAAAGCTCCCAAAACCCTTCTGGTCATCTAAGGATAAATTACAATATCAATGAAATATCCGTGAAAAATTGAGTAACTGTACATAGAAAAAAAAACAACAAAAAATATCATTTTTGTAGAATTTATTTGTTGACAATATACAAGAACATTTTCATGAGGATGGTCTTCCCAGGTGGTCTCACTGTTAAGAAAAAAAAAAAATAATAAAGAGTTCAGAAAACAAGATATTTTCATAAGTGTTTGGCTTGCTTCTTCTTGTAACTGTGGCTTAATACAGACATCACAACAATACTCCAGGTCAAGGTGTGTATATATTATAGATTTCATTTGGTAAGTCACATGAGCAAGCATGCAGTCGTGTTTTAACATCTCCTTCACTTCTCCTAACGTACTAAGTTAAAACAACCAAACGTCATGCTACTCCTAAACAGTGGATTACATTTTGTCTCATGTGACAAAAGTTAATTTCATTTATAGTTTTACTTCAGGTCAGCAAGTGATATGTAGACAAATCAAAAAGCCTTCAAACAACGTGGATTTTCTACAGAGGTGAGGCAACAGGGTTTAACATGCAAAGCACTCAAACTAGAGGTAAAAAAGTGGATTGCAATCAGCACACCATGCCGATTTCCGTTCTACCTTTTCCTGACACCTCATTTCTGAAAACATCCAGGGAGGCAAAATAAAAAAGGGCATAAAATGAGGGGAAAAATGAGAATTGTTCAGCATCTTTGAATGCACAATTTCCGCTAGAAAAATAAAATAGGGTTTCAAATCCAATGTTTTGTCCAAGAGAATGAACAAAGTATTGTTTTCCACAGCCTTTCATAAATATGTTTAATGAGTTATTTTTCAGGAAGCAAACTAGACAAACTACTAATCAACACATCACTATTCACTTTCATTAGTGCACAAGACAAGCACACCACCCTCAAATGAAGTGGGCTGTAAGCAAGGACATCTACAGGTGGCTTGCAATTATATACAATTTGCAGCACATGTAGTCTACACCTATAGTACAGTCTTAATTAAGCTCTTATATGCTATTAAAAATTGTAACAAGTTAACCTCAACTATCACTCCAGACACCCTTCCACAATTAAAAAGGATTACCTTCTACAATCCAGAAGTACATGAGAGGGAAGATGATATTAAAATAGATTGGAAATGCATGAATAAAAAAAAAATAATTCGGAAAATGTGATATTACTGTAAAGCCTGTCTTCAATTTGAGTGTACTGATCTTACCTTCTTGCCAGCAGCACCAACAGAAGCTTTCTTGATGCCTCTTACTTTCTTCATTCTGTTCTTTCTTTCCTTGCGCTGTTTTCTAGATGTCTTCTTCTTTTCATAAAGACCATGCTGTGAGACAAAAAATTGATTTGAGACTTTTTACAGTACAAGTGGAAAAACATCACCTCATTCTCACAAAGCTTTGTGAACATCCAAAACATTTCATATACAATTTGCACATGACTTAAAACAAGGAACAGCAGCTTACTCTGGCCAGTCTGTATTTGGGCTCATTTTTCTTGGCATAGTCCAAAGAATCGTAGACCATGGCAAAACCTGTCGTCTTGCCACCTCCAAACTGTGTCTTGAAACCAAAGACGAACACTACATCAGGGGTGGTCTTGTACATTTTGGCAAGCTTTTCCCTGATCTCAGTCTTGGGGACTGTTGCTTTGCCAGGGTGGAGGACATCAAGAACCTGGAGGAGACAACAGTGTCATCAGTGTTTTAAACTACCACTGTGGGGGAGGGAAAGAAGAAGAAGAAGAAGAAAAAAAAAAAAAAAATTCACTTAGATTTTCACTCACCATTTGCTTCCTCTGAAGCAAGCGGTTCGTCATGAACTTACGAGTCCTGAGGGTGACTGTGTCGTTCTGCAAAATAAATTGTTTTAATAATCAGTTTATGAGTCATGTCAACAGGTTTTAGGCAACAATATTTGGTGGAATATTGTAAATATTTTAATTTGACTATTTTTTGTGTTGCGGCATTAATCAACAATTTGCTCGTTCAGGTAGGAACTAAAGAGGATATCACTTTAGTGGCCAAGAAGGTTCACCAATTCAATAAACATTTGGTTAAAGCACAAGCTCATAAATAGGGGAAACAGATGCAAACAAACAACAAATCATATTTCCCAAGTCTGAGCTTTACTGAGACAAATCACTGTTTACCGTAGTATTAACGACAAACTAAAACCCAAGTGCTCCGAGTTCATCTAAAGTTAGCAGGCTAGCCAACACAACTACTGGTTAGAAAATAACGGTTACATTTTGACTGAATGCAGCACACTATAAAACAATTCTGCCAACAACTCATGTCAAAAGTCAACATTACCAACTCAGCATGCTGAGGTGAACTGAAACTTAAGATAAACGCGTTCTGAACAGTTCAGAATCGGGAGCTCACTGAGCTCTGGCAACAATTCAGTTTTCAGCAACCACTTTTCCCCAATAATTACAGTTTAATAAACCAAACCACTGTGTTTCCAGTTTAATCTTAAAACCCGGTTTAAAAAAGACACTATACGGATAAATACAGCCCCACTCCTGAAACCCCGCCGCCGACACGGAGCTCAGCAAATGCCGAAAAATACACACACACGCTTTTACAATCAGCTCAATATAACCGAACATGTTTCCCTGGCAATCTATACTTGCTTATCGTTCGAATTTGGCTAGTTTGACTGCAGCGATTATAGAGATTTTAAAGGATTTTCTTCTGTTTCTGAATCACATTAACGCACCATCTTAGCGTCGGCTCGCAGAGGGACGACAAAAAGGACGGAGGACCCAGTGGTGCCCGGCAATAAGCCTGAGACTGAAAGAGAGAAAGAAGGAAGGGGTTCCGCTGCACTGCCTGATTGTAAACGGAATGATACAACATACAGGTTTACACACATCATCTGAGAAAATAAATACAATACATGCATAATTTAAATGTCTACATTCTTTAAATGCTGTATAAAAATGGCACAGGGATTATTTACATTTTTGAAAAATAACCAAAATATAAATAAACCAGCAAAAATAAAAAACAAATACAATATTAAAAAACTCCACAGCCTTGAAGACGTAATGAAAAACCAAAAGTAAAATCACATAATCAGCGTGTCGTGTTATTGTTTCAGTTAAACATCCCAACAGTACTTTTTCCAAACCCTGTATCGACTTAAGCTTTATTAAACTATATATATATATATATATATATATATATGTAAATTTTTTAATGTTAGAATCAACTACATAGGTTTAATTTAAAATGAGTAGAGTCTGTATCGATGATAATTAGTTTGGACCCAGTGGCTGGTTTAATTAATCTTTTCAGACATTGACAGAGACTCGTCGGGAAATTATATAGATAGATAATTAAACATGTTTTAATCATCCTCACACGTATTTCCTCTAATTTTTGAAAAGTAGAGAATTTAATACTAAAACACCACTTAACATTTTCAGAGTACAGTTCCTCACAGCAAAAGTCTCAGCAAAAACACATCTTTGGTTTTTCTTTGTGGAGTATTTAGAGCGCGCCCTCTAACGTCAACCTGCAGACCTTCACTGAGTGGGAGTTCTTCCTGACCAGGCATTCTCTGGTGGTTTGCACATAATTCGTTTGTATAAGTCCCCCCTCCTCTCAATTCTGCGCTTCAGACTAACTGAAAACTTAGGATTAATGGGGCAATAGTGTGTATTTGAGTAAAGATTTTTGTACGTTTTGAAATCTACACAAGTACTATAAATAAAAAATAGTATTTTAATAGTTCAAGAGTAAATCACATATTTTAATACTGGCATTTTCATTTAGACCTTAACTGATTAAATTATTTCCCATCTTTTTCTCATTTTTATCAGTTGAGGTCCCATTAATTTAAATTATTTCATCCAACCGAATTCTTATCACTGTAAATTGTACTAGCACAAAAATACAGGAATCCACCTACATGTGAATTATATGAATTAAAATTTTAGATGTTTAATATTTTATTATGATTTGAACAGAAACATGGCAGGTCTTACTTATTAATAGATCTAGCCATAGTAGTCTCTGGGACATATTAACGTCAGATCAATTTTAGTAGTGTCACTGTGCCCTGTTAAGCTACTCCCCTCCTTATCACAGAGCAGATACACCAGGAGTTTACTCATTGATAAGATTCTCACTGATATCACCATGTCATTCATCTCACAGAAATGTTCCCTTTATTTTTCTCCAAAGAGATAATTAAACTTAAGCTAGAGTTTGGTTGACAGGATAGGTCAGGGAGACCTTATTGATATAATCTTTCAAACCTTGATTCTGAATGAACAGGTTCATAAAAATTAAAAATTATCATTTTTATTAATCCTTATTATATTTTGTGTCAATTCCCATGGCACCTCTGAGGCTGGTTTGAGATGATCAGAGAAGGCAGTCTGTTGGAGTGAAGAGGCACTATGTCTTCATATTTTTTGTTTAAAACATCTTTTAAAAACTATGATATATCCAGGACTGTTTCCTGGATATTATACTGAAAGATATTATACTGAAAGGGCATCACATTTATGTCATAGTACTTTAATGTCTATTATGTTTCAAATGCACTGAATATTATTTCCCAATTAATATTTGAGTAAATGAGTGTAAGTTTACCCATTGTTCATTTCATTATTTATTTGATTTAATAAAAAAATATGGTAAATTTAAAAGAGGGAATGTATAATTATCACTTAGTGGTTTCAACATTGATTAATCCATTGATACCAGTTCCAACAAATGATATATCTAACAGATACGCTCCATTATATAAGTTATAGGGTAAATGTTCCATAACATATTTTCGCAGTACATATTAGGCACAGAAATATCCCATGTAAAATACACATACATTGCAATTGTGCAGGAAGCAATATCTGGCAGATTTTCAGTTTCTAAATTGCATCATCTTCTTTTACATTTGCAAAGTTTTTCTCCCCCCCCACCCCCTTTTTTTTCCCCTTTGTTGACACTGTGCTTTGTCAAATTGACTTAGTAAAGCAGCCAGTTTATTCTGGATCTCCAGCTCAGGAACATGAACACAGCAGTTTGTCTGTATTTTTGTCTCTTTCTTCTTTCAGGACTAAGAGACAGTGTGAAAGGTGAGATTTAATTTTATTTGAGGACATTTGTATTACTTGAGTACATTATCTTAGACATAACCTTTATTTTCGGATAGTTTAAATCTATAAATCTTTGAAAATGTAAATTTGCTTTGCTGTTTTAATGGAGGGACCTGCTAAACCATTGGGAAAGTGAATTTAAAACATGAAGTTACTGATGTTGAAGCTATTAACAGCCGGTCCAAATTTTCATTCATTATCTGTCACCGCTTATCAAGTTCAGGGTCACAGTGGGTCCAGAGCCTACCTGGAATCACTGGGCGCAAGGCGGGAACACCAGTCCTTCACAGGGCAACACACACACATTCACTCACATACTCACACCTACGGACACTTTTTGAGTCACCAATCCACAACATGTGTTTTTGGACCGTGGGAAGAAACTGGAGCACCCGGAGGAAACCCACACAGACACAGGGAGAACACACCAAACTCCTCACAGACAGTCACCTGGAGTGGGAATTGAACCCACAACCTCCAGGTCCCTGGAGTTGTGTGACTGTGCCACTACCTGCTGCGCCAGTGTGCCGCCCCGGTCCAAATTTTGTACACCCCATTTTTAGTGATCAAATTCAGCTACTTTGAGGTGCAGAGGTTCATATGTGTGCAGTGGTTCCTCATATAATTATAATTCTAATATGTTTATGTTTGTACTTGTATGGTCTTGAGTACATATTTAGATATATCAGTGTTTCTGTAGCTTTTAGTAATGTCCTACACTTTGATCCTGGGGTCATGTATGAGTATGAGTACAGCACATCTACTGCTGTGGCTCCCATTTCGGTGGACCTTGAGGTGAGCAGTGTGAACACCTTGGAGGCAGTAATTCAGATCCACTCCCTTTGGAGGAATGCTCAGAACCAAGAGGAACAGCTTCTACACATGAAAGTAGGTTTTTATATATGCTAATAACTATTGCAGGGACCAGAATCATCTGCAGACATAACATTTACTCTGAAGCTTTTAAGTGATGCTACTCAGATATTTATTGTATATAGACCAAAAACATTATCAGTAAAAACTTCCACAATGCTTGAGTCCTCAGATTTATATTTAATTCTAACAATGTTTTTCCAGATTCTGGATCTAAAACTTACTAATTCAAGTGACACTAATAAAGACTTAACTGTGGAAAAGACACCTGATGGCTTTGATCACATCAAGGAAGCATTTATTGTGCATCTCCTCTCTGGAAAGGTATTTATTGATTTAAGCCTACACATCTATCAAATGTGATACAATAGTTAATTCTGAAATGAGGTAGGTGTTCTGACAACTAATGGATGTATCCAAATTTTTTAAACATGGTTTGCTCTTGTGTGGAACATATATGGAGCATAAATTGGTTCATTAAAGGACTATAAAGAAATATGTTGCTTTGTTTTGAATGGTAGCTTTTTATAGAAAAAATATACAAATAATTAATAATCACTTCTGAATATATAGTTTGGTAATTATTGGTGTTAAAAACGCTTCCATTTAAAAAAAGTATAAAAGTTTGCCACCTTTAGGCATTACAGAGAAAACAAGTTGATCTGCATTAGTATAGGTGAGTCTTGTTGGTGTACTAAATAAAGCATTATTTTATGCTTTTTATCATTTAGAAAATGAAATGTTTAACATTAAATTGGAAATATCAAGTCTTATTCTCTTACTTTAGTCGTTTAATGGTTTCACACAAAGTAGTTTCATGTTCATATTGTTAACACTTTTTTTATGTGTGATGAAGAATCAAATTATTTTGTGGCCCTGAATGAACCAATTAATGGCCCGCAGTGTAGATGCCTGAGGCTTTTAGTTACTGTAATTTTGTTACTAGAATTTTTTAGAAAATATAAGTGTTTGCCAATATACGCAATACTACATATGCCACACAATTTCATGTGTATAATTAATGAATGAAACATTTCTTAACATATTTGGAATTAATTTAGATTCAAGGAATTCTTGACATCTCCAAGGACAGCACAGCTTGGCTGAATTTCAAAAAAGGGCTAGCATCAATGTTTCAGATTCAAACTTCTTCTGGGATCATAGTTGAAGTAAGCTGAAATCTTTTTATATTCATATTTTAAACTTTATTAATTTTATACATTTCCTTTCCTTATCACAAAACAGCCAACATTATGATTTTCTTCAGAGATACTGACTGTTGCAGGTTTCAGGAAGGGTCCTGCTCTAAATTTACTCATTTCACACAGCACCTCATGCACCATACAGTGAAACTAACACCTTGTATTATATTTTAGGATGATGCAACAGGACAATGCCAAGTCTCATACCACACTATAAAGGATGAAATAATCAAACTCAAGGACTATGAGAATTGTAAAAAGAGTGTAACCAGTGGCATGATATCGGAGCAGGTACAAAGACTGAATGGTCACACTGTAAGAATGATTGTGCATGGTGTGCAATGGGACCTCAAATAGTTGTTTTCATTTCAGGCTGCAATTTGCTTTAGAATTATTCTTACAGTTTATTCTTACCACATTTTTTATACTGAAATATGAACAGCTTTCATGTAATAGATGTACCATTTTACCACAATATGTTGCATTTCTTTTGAACTTGAAAAAATGTATTAAAAATTCTTGCTTGGAAAACTACCATAGACCAACTCCAAGATAAACAGCTTGTTATTGCAATCAGCACATATAACATTTTTTCCAGATCGTCTTGATATTATATAAAGATTTAAAGATAATTAAACCAACTAAAATTCTCAAAAATGATAAAAATGTAAAAAAGCATGTTCCATTAACTCTCATTCAAATAGATATTTTCCTTTTCCTATAAAATGATTTTTTACTGGAAGATTGTGAATTAGAAAATAATTTACTTGCTGATCATCACCAAAACTAGCACATGCTGTGTTTTGGCCATGAGTATAATGGTTAACTACCACAGACTTGCTCCAGACCAGCATCAACCAGCTCAGAACATTATAGAATGTTTGTAGGTATATTCTGTATTATTTATCATTTATATTTACATCATGAAAAGTATCTTCTTTCCTTCCTTGTTGCTTTAGATTTTGGGTGTAAATTTAGCTGGGAACTCCAAAACAGTTTTCACCATGGAAGATGGCCACATAAAGTCTGCAACATCACAGGAAATACTTTCAGTGGTTTTAGATGAACAGTCTACAGTCGGAGTCCAAATCTCTTCAAGGTATTTCATTAACAATATATGCTTGTTGGCATACAGCTGCTGCAGTAATAGTGCTTTGAAAACACTGCAAAAATAATTTTTTTAAACATCAAACTCTGCTTGTGAGCACAGCTGTTGGCTTATTACCCTCAGGACTTTCATTGGCTCACTACTGAACCATCTGCATGAATTAGGATGTGCTTCATGTACATTTGTATAGAAGGCCTGCTGGGCTGGCACCTAATTTCATGCACTGAACCTGATACATAAACTTCTCAAATCTTCATTTGTTTCCATATTCTATGGAAGTCTCATGAATTGGACAACATTTTTTATATCATTGAGGGTGGCCAAATCTGTGTTCCCTTCCTGTACTTCACCATAGACATGTTTTTAAAGGGTAAAATCAGTCATTTTTTCAGCAATTGTTCTTTATCTAAAGGTGTTTCAGTAAAGGTGTTCTTTTTACTAACACCTGGTGGCATCGGTGTATCAGAGATCCTGCACTACACCTATTTTAAATATGAAAACTAGTTCATTCTGGGATTACTGAAGTAATTTGATTGTAATGTGAACTGTAATTTATAGAAAAACAGCTGTGTAAAAAATAAACAAATAAAACTCATAAATATGTTTTTCTGTGGGTAAAAGTGAAGAATAACTGAACAAATTATGAACAAGGTATTTTATAAGACTAAATAAGATGTTCTGTTTGTTGCTTTAGGCAGTTCCTTCAGATATTATCCAAAAAATCTAGTGCTAATGAAGAGGCCCATGGAGAACAGCAGGAGGTTCTCACATCTTTCAAGAAGAGCCACGTGAATCATACTCTTCATGCTATACCTGTCAGACAGTCTGCTCACAATGGACATTCAGTAAGTTAATGAGAAAATCACTCAGCACAGATTGCAGTGTCTTTACTAGAAAAGCTATAGATTTTATTTAATTATTGATGTCATTTACTCGTACATTCCTAAATCCACAAATTGTTAAATATTTGTGAACAATTCATGCATTAAAAAAATGCCCAGACTGACAGTGTAGATGATAAATGAATCAAATTGTATATTGTTTCATGTTGTTTCATTGGGATGAACCTGACAACATAATTAATCTGTTCAATAATATCTAACACTTTTTAAAAATTCTTTCAGATAAATGACCTTCTCAACTATTTGAAAGCAACCGGAATGAATATGTCCCTGTCAGCAACAACAAATGTGTTTCTCCAGCTGTCACAGTCCCTGCACAATATGGAATTAAATGAAATTAAAAATATTTTGAAAAAGTCTGACAGCATGTTAGTGTACGTATTAGCTGCTTAACATGCTCTACTATGCCATAATCATGTGTTCGTGCAATTATTTAGAATATTTTTTTTTCTATGAATATTTAAGTCCTATTCTAATAGAGGCAGCAGCAGCAGCCTCTACTCCTGCTGCTTTGGATGCAGTTGTCTCATATTTGGACCTCACAGACCCAAAGACAGCCCCACTGCTTGAACAGTTCCTCTACGCATGTGCATTCTCTTCTAATCCATCACCTCATTTGATAAGTGTAATCTCGGTGAGTGAGACATTATTTGTTCCCTGGTATTTACCATTCATTTTTAACTAGCAACACTTTATTTGTTTATACTGTTTGTGATATCTACGTTGCAGAACATTGTGTCTCATACTAAAGCACAGAGTCAGACCCATCAGATTGCTCTTATCATTTTTGGAACAGTGATCAGAAAAATGTGTTCTGCAAACATGTGCAACATGAAGGTAAGGAACGGTTTAGATAACATTTTAGAGATTTAGGTCTAAATAAAAAAAATATCTAATTACAATTACAATTTGATTTCCTTGTAATGTAAACAATCTTTCTGTATTTCTCTCTCAAGGAAGTTGAAGATGCTAAGAGACTTATTCTAAATGGTTTGAGTGCATCCAAAGATGAAACAGAAATAAAGTCTCACCTGTTGGCCCTGAAAAGTGCCCTTCTGCCAGAGACAGTGCCAATCCTTCTCCAGTATATTGACCGGTCCAAATCACTGTCAAACATTGTGCTTTCAACATTGGAGAATCTTCCATCTCAATATATCAACAAGGAGGTAAAGTAAATGTTTCCCATTTAAAGTTTTATGTTAAAAACACTATCAACTTCCACATCTACTCAAATGAGAAGTTGTACAATTGTACAGTTTAAATATCTTGGTACAAATGCTTATTTAGACTTACAATTTTAATCATTAATTCATTCATTGTCTGTAACCGCTTATCCAGTTCAGGGTCGTGGTGGGTCTGGAGCTCACCCGGAATAATTAGGCGCAAGGGTGAAACACACCCTGGAGGGGGCGCCAGTCCTTCACAGGGTCACACACACTCACACATTCACACCTATGGACACTTCTGAGTCACCAATCCTGCGTGTGTTTTTGGACTGTGGGAGGAAACTGGAGCACTTGGAGGAACCCCATGTGGACACATGGAGAATACTCCAAACTTCTCACAGACAGTCACCTGGAGCAGCACATGAACCCACAACCTCCAGGTCCCTGGAGTTGTGTGACTGCGACACTACCTGCTGCACCACCGTGCTGCCCACAATTTTGATACTTATAATTAAAATTAATAACTAATATTAGCATTCTTGCTCAAGGCCTTTATTGGTTTAGTATGATGTAACCGCTCAAACTAGGAATTAAACTCTATCTAGCATGTGGCAGCAGGAATACTCACAATTTAATAGAATTGTTTTGATGTTCTCTTATCAGGTTAAGCAGCATGTCAGAGACATTTTTACTCAAAGAAAGAAGTCATTTTCTGCTCCAGTGCGAGTGGCTGCTGCTCAGCTTCTGCTCAGGAATGACCCTCTGCTCACAGATGTCGAAGAAGTGATCCTGAGAATCGCAAAAGAAAAACCAGAGATATCCAAGTTCCTCACTGCCAAAATAATGAATATTCTACAGTCTACAGATACTTCAATCAGGTATGGGATGTTTTCCTGATGATTTCTATATCAACTTCACTATTTCATACTGTGTTATAAACATACTGGCCATTTTATTAGGTATGACTTCCATGTAACTACACTTACACTATTGTCTATTTTATCAGCTCTACTCACCATATTATATTTCTCTTTAGGAATCTAACTCTTAATGTTTTGAAAGACTCAAAGCTAAACAATTATTTCCATCTTGCACGAGTTGGTTCTTCCTCGTCATACACTGGACAGATTGCAGGTATCAAATATATAAGGTTCCTAGATTTTAATTTTGAAATGTGCTTGTGATTTTATTTTTTCTCTTTTTTAGATAAAATTGTTACCTTTAACATTTTATTGTTTATGTATTTTTCATCATATTTAATTCTTTCCAGAGACAAAGGACACAATTACAACCTATGACTTTGATTTTGTTTTTTCTGAAAGTGGAGCTCTAAAACAAAGTAATAGCCATTTCTCTACTCAGAGTAAAAGGGGAAGTCTGCACTCACTGCAGGTATTAATACATTTTAAAGTTATGTTTATAGGTGTTTCTTCTATAGTATAGTAATGGCTTTGCAAAATGTTCCTTTAGTTACAAAATCTTACAAATATGGGTTTTTATAAACAAAAATTGTATTAAAACATAACATTAATTTTGTTACTATCTATCGATCAGCAAGTGAGTGGAATATGGAAAAGATGCAAATGCAGTGGATTAAAATACGTTTCCTGTGTCCTTCAGGTTTCTTTAGAGCTGGGTGGTTTTGACTCTCTGTTTGGGAAAGAATTCACTGAGGAAGAGGAGGAAGAGCTAATGGCAGGAATGTCAGCCATGTTTTTGGGTGTCCAGATCAAACCCATAGTCTTTTTCCAGGGCTATGGAGACTTAATGAGCAAGTACTTTTCAGCAGCTGAAGGCCCAATGAACATTCTTTCCGGGAATATTCTTATTATCAGGATGAGACAGGTAAATCATCACAAACCCAAGTGTTCTCTGTCATTGTTTAGTTATTGAAATGTTCACTAAATCCTCTAGTTAACATTCTTACATATAATAGAGCAAATTAATTGATGAATACAACATTGCACCTCCAACACCGAATCTGTGGATTTAAACAATTATTTTGCTAAAATTTCATTGACATAAGAATTTAAACTGTTTTTTTTTTTCCTGATCTTGCTTCCAACAGAGTCTAATTCTACAATCTGGATTACAAACGCATGTCTACTTTCATGGAGGTCTTTCGGTTGACGTGTCAGCTGATTTAGAATTCAGCTTATTCGGTCAAGAGTCAAAAAGCTCTGTCAAAAATAAGTATGTGAAATTCTACTTATAATACAAAGACATAGTAAAAAGAAATCTTGCCTCCATATAATCACTGGTGACTGTGATAAATTAGTCTATTTCAGGAGAGATATACATAAATTAATTTTATAAATCTTCTGCTTTTTCTTAGGTTCTCTATAGTGATCACTTCCAGGGCAGAAGTGGATGCTCTTTTTATGAGCACTATAGCTGAGACCCTGTCAGAGATGAATTCTTCCTTCAGTTTTATCACCACTGTTAACTTTTCTGATACACCTATGATATACTGTCTGCAGCTTATAAGAGAGCCTCTTCTTTACAGGTGAATTAACATAGAAAATAAAGACTTAATATTACACTATTAGTTTTAAGATGTATACATTAATGTCTACTAAAAATGATGTATCTTATACATTTGTGAGACTAACACATATATAGACCCACATATAGGACATTTAAGCTGTCTTTAAAAAAGGTTTTTAGAGAGTCACTGAATTAAATAGTTAACAAAACAACTTTTAATATAAACCAATAAAGAATATGTTATATTTGTATATTTAATATTTGGCTTCTGAGAAAGAATTAAATAGGTCTTGGAACCTATGAGAACTTTTAAATTACCATTTCATAATTAGTCAATTTCACCATGTTATAGTATGTAGTATGTTATCATAAACAGTGACAGCAAATTATAATTAAATACATTGACCTGCACCACTCTAATGTTATAATACAGTTCACAGAAAAATGATCTAATATGGTATAAAGGATAGTACTGATAAAACTGATGTTATATCTAAAATAGAGTATATTATTACAAGAATATTCAGCATTCTTATATTCAAGAAATGCACCATTTTATTTTCCTCTCCAGAGAGAGAGCATCTACACAAGTGACTACCAGGAACAGAAGGAAAACTCTTCAAGACAGAAGAAGAACATGGATTATTCCAGGAGAAGAGACAGCCCTCCACAAGGACAATTCAAGGATGTGTAGAAAACTTCTCAACTTTAGCACAGAATAGGAGTAGCAAGAAAATATGCACCACCTTATATTTTGTAGTGTTAGTGTAATAATACGAGACAGAATGACAAACACTATACAATATCACTATACAGTTCAAACACTATTAGATGTACTGTGGAGTATATCACTGTGAAATCAATGGTAGTCTAATGGATCATTGTAATTTTATTTCTTTTACATCTTCCCATTTCCCACAGATACATCATTAGCTCAGTATTCAGATTTTATAGAACAATTTCAGAATTACCATTGTTTCCCTGTTAAAGCAAATAACCCAATTTAATATCAGTTCTCAGGAACTGGTAAAAATGTTTTAAATAACTTAAAAATGCTAGAAATTTGCTACACCACATTTCCATCCATATGTTAAGACCTCTGCTAATGAATGATTTCCTCTGTTCTAAAGTATATCTACTGATGACACAGGTGTTCACCTGTGCAAACAATGTACAGCTTGAGCATTCTCCATAGATAAACACTAACCAGTGGGATGGGAGCTCTAGAGGGGTATAATGCCCCAAGTGCTGGACAGTGGAGCACCTGAACTGCATTCTCTGGAGCAATGAAGCACAATCCAATTCCTACAGCAAATTCCCGAAATAGTAATGCCTTTTAGTGTAGAAACTGACAGGACAACTCCTATGGTTTTCAGAATAAAAATGGCAAGCAGATCCATTTTGGCCCTTTTTTTGTGCCTGTTGTCATAAACAGATTCCGCAAACATCTGATATTCACTAACTGCACTGTTCCTTAATATGAGCACAATTACCAACATTATGTTGATATGATTATGAGTCAACATTTAATTAACTAACTCTGATTATAAAGTTGAACCAAGCATTACTGGTTAGCTGAACTATTACTTTCCCTGAGCTAAAAATATAATGATACTCCATAAACTGCTTAACCATAAAGCATAATTCCTATATTATTATGAAGTCTGCAACTCTCACCTATACGGAAATTATTGATTTGACTGTATTGACTGTATGTGATTGGACACAGAGGATGAAGGAAATATAATCAGAGAGCAAAGAATTTAAGGGAGCATATGTGTGTTTGAAAAGAAAAAACACTTGAAAAAAATCTGCAAAACTGACCTGCAAATATGTCATACATTCCATTTGTAGTAGAATTGTGAATATGAATATGTCAAAATGAGACTACTTCTCTGTGAAAAAGCAAGTGTTTTGTTAAATTAATTCTCCACGGATGGGCAGTGAATGAGCTCTGTGCTGTCTCCAGCGGTAACGTAGACTGGCCAATGGAGAGTCCTTATGAGTTTCAAAGTCAGTGAAGCCTAGCTGATTAAGGATGGCATAGACACCAGCTCTAGCTGCCACCTGCCAACAAACATTAAAAACAATTAGGTCATTTAACATTCTTAAATACAATTGTAATGATATTGTAATTTTGGAAATTAATATTATTAAGTATATATAGTGATATAATGCATGATATGTGTTTACTCATTGTTTCCAGGAAAGTTAGGACATTTTTAAAAATGTAATTAAAAAAAACAAAAACAAAAAAAATCTTGTTTGTTAATTTTCTGGAAAATATATTTAACAGGCAAATGTACAATGAAAAGATTCCCATTGTTTTCACTGACCAGCTTTGATTGTACTTACATAAATATAACAGGTGAATATATATGTTATAAAAGGAGCATTCATTGAACTCTCAAAATAGGTGGTTTTTCACCATCGTATTCCAAACTTCATGAGAGAATTGTCACATCGTTAGAATATATTGCAATGCCAGATTGTAAAGACCTTTTATAATTTAAGGTACTTAATTTTGTGAATTCAGGAATTCTGAAGAAATACCAGTCCATGCATGGTAAGTTCATGTCGAATGAGTGATAAATAGTGTTACATGGGTCTTGGAGGACTTAAAAAAAAACTTGTCATTTAACAGTGTCTGCCATTGCATCAAAAAATGCAATCATAAACTCTATTAGACTGCATCAGTGGCCATGGCATGGGTGAATTGCATATGTGAGACGTTTCCATTGATATGGAGTCAGACACTGATATTTTAGAAAGACATGCTGCCATCAAGAAAAAGTCATATATATGAAAGGTCACGAGTATTTCAGCAAAGCAATGCCAGGCCTCATTCTGTATGTCCTAAAAAAATAGGTTTCATAGACAAGGAATGTCCCCTATGGCACATCATGAGAAGGAGAATCAGGCAAAGACAGCCACTGTCTCTTGAGAAGCTTATGTTTTTTAACAAGCCAGAATGGGCAAAGTTTGACATGCGAAACTAAAATGGAAAAAAATTAGTATCTTCTGTTCCTAGACGATTAAACAGTGTCATTAAAAAAAAATAAAAAAATAAAAAAATAAAAAGTTAGAGTGACACAGTGGTGAATACGTCTGTCTCAACTTTCTTGAAGTTTATTGCAGACATCAACTTTTTAAATTAGTTGATATTTACAAAATGCAATCAAGTTATTAGGTAAAAAAATATATAGGAAATCTTTTTTTTGTGCTTTTTATAAAATGCTCTAATATTGTTGAAATTTGATTTGTAAGAAAAATAATGATTTTTTTACAGGACAATACAAAATGGGCTGATTCTGACAGGTCTGTAAGAGAGTTAAAGAAAAACATTCCCAAGCTGAGCAAAGAGGCTGATGATAAGCATTAAATAAACTAATATTAAGTCTGCTTAGTATCAATGTACTACCCTAACCAGAACTAATTAACCCAGGATTGTCCAATCTGCACTATTGATCATTGCACCTGATCCCACCTGGTGCATCCACAGGCTGAATGGTCGTCTCCAGGAGGTTTTTTTCTCCAAGTGGAGGTAGCTGTTGAAAAGAATGAGGTAAATATAGCGCTCCAAGCACTGTAGACTCCTCAACTGTGCCTGCTGAGATTCAGCCTCTGATTTAGCGTTTTTTATCTAAGAAGAAAGGAAATGGAGAATTTGACAGTAAACATAGTTCTTGTTATCATTTATATTGACACTTTTAATGAAACTTAATTGCATACACATATTATTATGTCTTATTTTGCTACAAGGGCAATTTATTATTAATTTATGAGTTTCTTGTTCAAAGTCAGGGTTACAAACGTACATTCTCCTGCAATGTTACCCCCCATCTGTGCTCCAACCTGAAATTCATAAACCTCACCTGTTTGTAGGTACATAAAATGATCTCTCGCAAGTGGTAATGCATGGGTGTCATTGTCTCACTGACAGTATCTAGAGCCATGTCTACCTCTCTTTTCATTTGGTGACCATTCGGCAGAAGTCTGACAACCTGCATCACCACCTGAACATGCAAACGCACAATGCAGCAAAGTTTTGTACATATTCAAACACAAGCACCAGTAAATTAAATATATTTTACATTCATTTTTTTAATAACACATTTTATTATATAGACTTTTAATTATAATCAAATTTATTGTTCCAGTATAGAATCTTCACAAACACTTCAAACCTGCGGCAGTAAGCCAAATGTATGGAATACGTTTGAGCTACATTGCTATAAAAAGAAATAATAATAATAATAATAATAATAATAATACATCAACATACCTCAAACTCACCCTTGGTGTACTTAGCATCTGGGACACTTACAATTTCCTCATTTCCACACTCAGGAAAGCCCTGCAGAAATTACTTACATCATTATGGTTTATTAGTGCCAGTGTTAACTTAAGAGTGTTCTTACCAAAGACTAAATGTGTTGGAAGAACTTGAAAACAACAGGTGTGTTGTGAACAGTAACAAAACATTTTAACAAACGGACAGATACTCCCATTTTTTTTTTCTTCTTTTGTAAAATTGCTTTTTTGATTTTGTTTACAAATATTGATACTGACATTGTATGTATTTCATTCTAATTACAATGTTTTGACATTGTTAGTTGTTTATGTTAGAAGATAAATGAATAACATTTTCAGTATTACTGTAAGGCTTGGGAGTGATAGTCTAATATGTGAATAAACAACTCAACATCAAGAACAAATAAAATTGACTGTAGCTATATTAACCTACATTGAAGTGCCACAAAGTAAGTGTGGCAATGACCATTGCAGTTGTGGTTCGGTCTTTCCCATCACTGCAGTTGAAGATGAATGCTGAACTAGGGTCATCTGCAAGAGTAGATTTCATGGCTTCCAGAAGCTGATCAAATACCTAAAAATGGTAACTGTATTATCTGTATTGTATTTTTTTCCATTACAATATTGTATTTTTTCTTTACAGTAACTTTACAGATGTATGCAAAAATACAAAATGTGTAACCATATTAGTATTCATTTTGGATCATTTCTATTTTTATCTCTGCATTTTTTATATTTGACAACATAAAAAAGTTTCTTATTTTTATTTTTAAAAAGATATGGTTTTGCAGAATGATGATATTTTAAAACATATTTTTTTATGAAAAAGCATTGCATTACCTCTTCCTTTGGAGCAAAGGAGTCAGAGAAAGGAATGCGATGGTACGTGAGCCCTGGGTGGGAGTTCTTCTGCTGAGCAAAGAGCTCCTGAAGAGTCTGACAGTTTTTCAGAATCCTCATTTGCTTCTCCTGCTCTGTAGTAATCTCAAGCCACTTCTCACACTTCAGTATGTCTTCCTTCATTGCCAGCTCCAGTGCCTTGGAAGTAGTAGATAAACATTGTTAAAATGCCATTAACTCCCAAGTTGTTATGGTCTACATATGCAAACCAAGCTGAATAAATGACCCATTAATTCTGGTTTTTGGTCCATTAAGCATTATACAGATTTTCAGTTATTTGCCCTACAGTATTTTATCTGCATCTGCTGGAACAGAAGTTCTAAGGTGTGCTTGGACTCAAACTGCTTTTTAAATCATTAAGCAGCCTTTCAGATAATTTTTGTATTTTACATATTACATATGTCTTTAAATATTACATATGTTTTAAAAGGCACCGTAAACAAAAATCTGTTTTCTGTGGGTGGATGCCAGTGATGTAAAATTAATTATGACTGTTCTTGTTACACAGGCCCTTATAATTCTCAAGATTGGATATTAATTTAAAAATGTCTATTACAAAAAATGTAGTATGTGGCATCTTCAATCCTTGGACACCTCAGGCTTGTGATATTTACCTTGTAGGGCAACTTCAAGGTCAGTTTTAAGAATTTAAATGACATGCAGCCGTTGAAGAGCTGAATATGATTTATTCATTCATTCATTAATTCGCAATTACTGGGTGCAATGTGGGATCACACCCTGGAGGGGGCATCAATCCTCACAAATTTACTCACACACTCACACCTATGGACACTTTTGTGTACCCAATCCACCTACCAACGTGTTTTTGGACAGTGGAAAGAAACCGGAGCACCAGGAGGAAACCCATGGGAAGAACACACCAAAAATGAATTTGATTTAGAAACAAATAAATTTGAAGTACCTCAAGTTGTTGCTGGTTCTGCACATACACTGAGATTGGCTGCTCCACACACATTGGCTCTCGTGGAGTAAACATCTGCCCGTTCCCTTCTAAGACCAGATCCTCCTGTAGATTGACCCACAGCATTCTGGAGTGCTTCCGTCTCTCATTCGTTAGATAAGACAGCACCACAGAAACGGCCTAAAAGAGAAACATGAAAACATAAAACATTGCTTAGTTGACAAAACCTCAGGAAAATACAACATTCAAAACATGACCTACCTCTGAGCTTGGCTGTGCCATGCCATACACGGCCATTTTAAGAACTCGTCTGAAGTTAGCCACTCTCATTTCCTTAGCTGTACCAAGCTGGTCTTGGGCTAAATACTCACTAGACACCTGAAAAAAAAAGTGAGGAAAGAATATGTAAACCGTGTGTGTCCTGATGTGAGTGCAGGAATGATTTGTGTGAATTGGACATATTACATCTGTACTGGGTCTTACAAGTATCCTTGTTCCATTAGTGATGAGGTTGGGGGGAGCTGAGAGTTCGGAACGATCCATACTGCCCAACAGCCTGTAGATCCATGCATTCACACACATCCACTGACTGAAACTCTGGGCAAATAGCTGAGGATACTACAGAGAAAATCAGATGAATATCTTATCATTGAATAATAAAAACAATTACATATAAATAGAAAATAGAATATACATATATCTTACCTGATCATGAAGGTAAGCGTTAAACACTATCAAATAGATATAACGCTCAAGGCTTTGCAGTGTTCTTTGCAGGAAATAACCTTTTGTGCTGCTGCCCTTTATAAACAGAAATGATCAAGAAATACACTGCATAAAACAAAAGGACTGGTTTTAACTCACTCACACTTAAGAAAATACTCCAAATGAGGCATTGTCCTGTGATTAGCATCAATAAATCAGGGGTACTTGTTTTTCCAATATATTAATAATGCTTACTTGTATCTGATAATCCTCAGCAATACCTTCCAGTTTTCTCTTATTTTCGTATATTGCATTTTTGATGTTGTGCATTTCTGAGCACATTTCAATCGCTCTATCAACCTAAAGGAATAAAACAGAAAAACACCCTGACTTAAGACAACTTGTTTCTATAATACACTCGCAGCTGTGATGTCAACACTGTTATGAATACACCACACTGACAAGAGCACTGTATTATTAGCTCTTCAGCAGCTCTCTATTAGCGAGCTGTAGAATTAAAATTGGTAGTCACATCTAACCTCATCAAGCACTTGTTGGCCTTTGGGAAGGCGCTCAATCAGGTTCTGAACGACTTGGAACTCTGGCTGGTGCTTGACCTTTGGGTCTTCTTCACTGAGAGTGAGAGATGATTCAATTCATTGTGTTAACATTTGAAATGGTATATTTATCTGACAAAAATACATCTCACCCATGCTGAACAGATAGGACTGATGCATAAATAATACTTCTTGTACACATTTGGCATCAATCTCTTGACAGTTAGAACACATCTAATAAAAGGTCCAGACTTCCAAACGTCCTTCATATAACAACTAAAATCCATTTAACAAAATCAGAGGAATGCTGAGTGGATATTCAAGGGTTTCATGCTTGGCTTGTTAAATAATACCCTACCTAGAAGTACATGCTTCTCCCTGCAGGTGCTGTAAGACTAATGCACCCAGAATGAGGCCCAGGTTGGTACGCCCCACTCCCTCCTGGCAGCTAAAGAGCAAAGCAGGCAGAGGCTTGGAGGAATCTCTCATCACTGAAAGTCCAGGACTTTCCTACAGAGGGGAAACAATGCAGCTATAGAAGTTTGTTTATGCAAGCATCAATCGCATTAATATTTACCATAAGCAAATCAACTGAACTTCTTATACAATATATGGCCAAATGTCCATTCCATTCATTATCTGTAAGCACTTATCCAGTGCAGGGTCACGCTGGGTCCAGAGCCTAGCTGGAATCATTGGGCGCAAGGCGGGAATACACCCTGGAGGGGGCGCCAGTCACAGGGCAACACACACACTCACACATTCACCCATATACTCACACCTACAGACACTTTTGAGTCGCCAATCCACCTACCAACGTGTGTTTTTGGACTGTGGGAGGAAACCGGAGCACCTGGAGGAAACCCACGCAGACACAGGGACCAACACACCAACTCCTCACAGATAGCCACCCGGAGCGGGACTCAAACCCACAACCTCCAGGCCCCTGGAGCTGTGTGACTGCGTGTGTGACAGTGCCGCCATGGCAAAATGTTTTCTTATGAAATTAAGGATATTATTCAGACGTTTTTGAGTAACACTCTCGGCTATTCATGCAAAACTTTTGAAAGATATTGGATAATATGTTGATAATTGCAAAAAACATACAACTCATTCCAAAGGTACTGGAAGGAGCTCCTTCATTCCAGAGAACACTATAACTTTGCTTCACTGCTGGATACATAACAGTCCTCTAGAAAACACCTTGCATTGGGCTTATTGGCCTAAATCCCTACACAGCATAATCACCATCTGTGTACATTGTGAGTGCACCCTAAAATACCTGATTTTAGACATCCTAATTGTCTCTACAAATATTTGGAAATATAGTGCATCATGGACTCCTTTGAAAAAAGGTGACGTTCTATAGCTTCTTGATTGAGGACAAGCACCACAATCACATGGGAATCAGCCTTAAAATACCATTTTAAACACACTCCTACTCCCAGCAGAAGAAAAAAGTACTCTCATTTATGATACTTTGTCAATATAAAAACATGCTATTGGTCTTCTTGGAATGCATTAGTTTACCCATTTCATGTAGTGCGGAATTAATGTTTAGCACCCATGTCTATTTTATTATAATTTCAAAGACTAATAATAAACTGGTGATGTAACATTATTATCACATTAACTATTCAGCTACTAATGTGGAAAAGCATGAAACAGACAATGATGTAAATAAAAAAAGAAAAAACCCACATTAGATATTTGAGAGTAATCTAACACTCTTAATATAACTCCTTAATGGCTTTTTTCGAAAGAAGTTTTTAGGGTAGGTGAGCAACCACTCATAAAAACATTTCTTAATTTAGTAGAAAAACTCTGCATATCTGTCTAATCAAATCAAGTCAAGTCAAGAGAGTGTTATTTGAAGCCAAACCAGAACAAAAACAGACTGGATCATTGTTAATGGTCAGGACAACTCCTTTTAGCTGCATTTCTGCAGATTGTAATTGAGAAAAATAGATCTGTGCTTAACGAGGTGTTACATAAACAGCCATTAAATTTTAGGAATGCTTATTTCCTATAAAGCCACCACTCTGGAGATACATGGAGATAAATATGTTGGATATTTCCAGTCCTAGTTTGTTTATCTGTAGTTCCTGTAGTTTGTTTACTGATGATTTCTTGGTTGTATTAGGTCTTATGTCATGCATTAGTCCCTTGTTGTATGTTACAATATCCTGATCCTTTCAGTTTCACCCACTGTGCTTTTTTCAAGGCATTAATATCTGTATTTTTCAGATGAAATGTGTTAAAAGAAATCATGGCATAATGTAAATCATCTCTCAATAACATCTGAATGGTGATGGTCTTACCTTGAGCACATTTACAAAGGCATCAAAGTCTTCTTCCATTGGTGCCCCCTCTATGGGGAGTGGGAGTCTGGAATATCTTCAAGAAGAAAAGTCATTATTGCTGTGATGTACAGCATCTGCTTCATGTACAAATGTGTCAGATAGAGAGAGATAAAAAAACAATAGAGCATTCCATTATCTGAATTCCCCACTTACCTATGGGAAGGTAAATTGAAGAGTGGCCTTTTGTAAACCTCTTCTGTCACATGTATGTCCTCTTCACACACAATCTTTACTTGCTGAGGCTCATCTTTAAAGTTTTCAATGTTGTTATAAACATAGAAAACATTCTTACTGAGCTTAGCAAAGTCACAAAGCTGAAAAAGAAAGTGGAAAAAAAGCATATAGCAGTTAATAATTATGTCAAGAACTGAATAGCACTTAATAAATGAGTGAATTCCATAAAGATCTTTGTTGATGTTAAGTTCAGTATAGGACATATAATTCATTAACCATACAGGCAACTCTATGTTTACTCTACCTCTTTCCTGATAGAAAGCTCCAGCTGCTCAGCTCGGAGACCTCCTTTTAGGTGATGTAGGTTCTCATGGAGGTTCTCCTTCCTCCTGGGTGTGTATGGAACAAAGTCTTTACCCAGGTGGAGGAAGATGACCGGCTCTTCCCTTACACAGAAAAATATCACTTCCTGTACACATGGACATTCCATCTTGATTAGGTGAGTAAACCCTTGGCAATGTGCATAGAGGCATAATGATGTTGTATTAGATTTTGCATAAATATTGTTGCAAGCTTTGTCTAATACTTAGACACTGACCTCATAAGCCTCACTCTCCAGCCACTGGAGGACCTGTTTGAAGCCATTCAGGCTGGGCTGGCCCATACCATAAAGAGGGTAGCTTCCTTTAGCCTTTCGGAAGTTAGGGGCCCCGTAGTTTCCTGCGGTGTTTAAGACATCTGCTCTACTGCTCACATCCTGAACCATAAAAAACTCTCCCTGAGTAATAACAGGGAAAAAAACTATGAGATATGACATGGTCCCTTGTAATGTTTATATTGTTTTAAAATGCAGCATTTGTCGGAGTTTCATTGTTTCACGATACAAATATAGCCAAAATTTCTGAAATGCACACCAAATATAAAACATTAAAGTTGCATCTAATCATACTAATATGAGACTGATGGGTTATTCTCCCCCTAGCTGAGAAAGACAGAGCCTCAACTTTACCCAATCAATTTTCATTTTGGAACAATTCTGCAATTATGACATTCATTCATTATCTGTAACCACTTGTCCAGTTCAGGGTCGTGATGGGTCTGGAGCCTACCTGGAATCATTGGGCGCAAGACAGGAATACACCCTGTAGGGGGCGCCAGGCCTTCACAGGGTAACACACACACACACACACTTTTGAGTCACCAAAATGTGTTTTTGGACTGTGGGAGGAAACCAGAGCATCCGGAGGAAACCCATGCAGACACTGGGAGAACACACCAAACTCCTCACAGACAGTCACCTGGAGCAGTACTTGAACCCACAACCTCCAGGTCCCTGGAGCTATGTGAATGCAACACTACCTGCTGCACCACTGTGCCACCCCAATTATGACATGTTCATTATAAAAGTTTATTAGAAGTATCTGGTTTTGGTTCATTGGTACTGGCTAGATTTTTGGTTATCACATCTCCTAACATTAGCTGTTAATAAATCATAACTAGTTGGCTCGGGGGCAAAATGATTTTTGCATTCATCTTCATTAGCTATTTCTTTCTAAATAAGATTCTCAAAGGACAGTTGAATTGTCTGCTGTAGATTACAACGGGTACATATTTTGTATGTGTTTGAGAGCATTGAGCATTGAGATTACTCATTTCCTGAAGTAACAAGCACAACAAGTACAGATGCTAGTAGACATTTGTAATTAATTATTTATTTGTAACTGCCCACCTCAGCCTATTATTGTTGTACTTGTAAATGGAATGTAGTGAGAATCTAAATTAATTGTTACTATATCAATCACCAAATTTTCTTTTCAAATAGAAAATTAGATTTGTAATGCTTACCTGCACCAGATAATGCTCAGGCATTGTATCAGATATTTTCCCCACTGTGTAGTTGGCTGACAGAACACTGTCATGAATTTGAAACTCTTCCTTGCAGTCATACCTGCTCAAAGAGATGTTTAACAAATTTAAGCTCAAGTAAATCCAGAGTCTCTAGTGTTTATTTTTCCTTCAATTACCCTTTAGAACCAATTGTATCCAGACATCCTTTCTACTTCTTTTATTATGCAGTGGCACTGTGTTTTCTTACATTTTGAAGCTCCAGTACATTGGGATGAGTTTAAATAGTATTTGTGCTTCAGATCTAAATGTCCATCATCAGTACCTGCCTTCACTGATGCTCTTGTGGCTGAATGCAGTCAAGTTCTCATGGCAATGTTCCAGCACCTAATGTAAAGCCGTCTATTTATTTCCCCGATTTCAAGGTGTCTACAGTCAAATGTTGGTTCAATGTTTTTTGTAATTATTATTATTAGAAGCATCACTTGAAAATCATATTACAAAGTTTTTTGCTTCTATATAAAATATGCAAAGATAATGCCCTAACATAACAAAAATAAATCACACATTTAAAAAATACTTACCCCACCCATGAGCGCTATATGTCAAAGGTGAGTGTATATAGTGGATCATAGTGGTTAACTACAGTCTCCTGAAATAATATATAAAGCTTACAAATCTTATCTCTATGGAGCATAAACTCTTTTATTTATTGAATATAAAGCAACATGGATCTCTTGTGAGTTGCACTTTCCTGAACCAAATGCCTAAAAAAATCTCATAATGTTTGTTAATTTTCATTACCACTTTTATGTGTCCTTTTGGGTCATTTTGAGATTAGTACTTACGTGATGACCACAGGGGCCACCTTGTTGGTGATGATGGACTTGGCCTTGCTGTTATGTATGCTGAGCTCCTGCAGGGAGCTGCTGCTCAGTGAGGTCCGGTCATCAGCCATGCTGTTGCCCTGGTAACCAGTTTGGTTTTGAGGTGCCACCAACACAGGCTGGGACCCTGTGCTGGCAGTAGTACCCATGATCCAAGCAGAACTGCAACAAGACCACACACTGAGGGATTTTGAATCAGCTAGAGACAGAATGTTAACATAGACATTCCATCTCTGTGCCACTGTAAAGCAGTTTTGAAAACATGCCCTTTTTAACATAACCTCAGCATATATTTTTCCAGTGCCAGTAATTCACACATAATGAAATAGACTGAACAAAATCCTATATCTTCATGGAAGGACAACATTTTCTCCATAACATACCAGCTATTGCATGTTTTTTTGGAACAGAAATCTCTCACGTGGGCAGTTGGCCTCCTTGTGCTTCTATCCTTTGCTCTTTGCTTCTCCATTTGAGACATCCCAGATTTTGTAAAAGCTTGGGTTTTATCCAGTCAAAACAGTCTCTCTCTCTCTCTCTCTCTCTCTCTCTCTCTCACACACACACACACACCAACACACACACATACACACACCAACACACACACATACACACACACACATTCTGTTGCTAGAAGTTTCCTACAAACATCTTAAGCTTTATTTCAAACAAGAAATCATAGGCCACTCGTGTCTCCTGGCTTTCTATTTCTTTTCTAAGAGTGGCAGGGTGGAAATAGCAGCCCTTGAGGGGGCACGGGAGAGAAATACTGTACATCTGGCAGCCAGACGGCTGGGTGGGCGGCTCCAGACATTAACAGGGCACCCTCCCTCATGGAGCATGACCAGAAGACAAACTCTTACACACCATCACTCAAACATCTCTCACAAGAAGAACATAATCAAAAATGTTTGGTTTTCCCCTACAGAACTACATGAGCTACGAAGCACACGTACATCGTCCACTGGGAGATGATCATATGAGACTGAGCAAAATTAGTAGATATGAAAAAGAACTTGTATTCCAGTTCATATCTCCTTGCCATTTTTGTACATCTTTAAAGCAATCTGTTTTTTTCAAGGTCTGGAAACTGTATCCCTGGCATCCAGTGAATGGTTGCCCTTTTCAGGGAACTTGATTTAAATTCCACTTGTGTCTCAGAGAAGTGAAAAAATAACCAAGGAGACAAATCTCTAAATATGGCCAGGAAAAGCCCCGGGATGCTTTTGTTCAATGTCACGCAGATAGGAGGAAGGATATGAGCACCATAGAGCCTTGGGGGCTGGGAAGGGGGGAGCTCTAATAATTGACATATCCTTATTCTAACACGTGTAGGTGAATTAGAGAATAATTTATTGCTCTGGTGTTCAGCCAATACCACAGGCATACCAAATACTCCAAAAGTACACTGTGACAAATAACATTGTCAAGTAATTGTCAAATCATTTATCAAAGAATACATTATTGCATTACTTTTTTTAAAGTGTATATAATGTATATATTACACGTGAAGGGTAAAAATATAATTTCTCCCCAATTTAATGAAAATCTTTTGTGTTTATTCATTCATTCATTTGTAACATCTCCCTTGTGATTACAATCATGGTCAATTACATCAATTGTAGATTCTTTTTTAAATGTCTTTTTATATATTAGCCAGGAAGCTACAAGTCATGGCACACTAAGCCAAAGTGCCTTTTTTAACACATTCTGTAAAAATTGCTTTTAATAAATGGCCATTACACAATTAATCAAAGGCTTCAGTGTACACCAGCAGTTGTGTTTTTATCTGAATTTATGAAGACACCCATTGTCATAATCTAACACAGCCGAATGACAGTGTATAACCCTTCTTAGCACAAATATATTTGCATTCAATTTCCCTAGACGAGTGCCTCATACAGTGACACATTGTATTATCCATATAAAACACTAGAGGTTCCTAGTAATTAAAGGGCTCACGTGATGTATTTCTGCTTGCATTTACCCTGATGTCCATTCCTTTTTTGTCCCTAAATATTAAACTAATATATGTATGTATGACTGACCTCTGTATTCTGTATGATTCCTAAAAGTGCATTATCTACCTCTGTACCACTGTGTGCTATGGCTAAATATCTAAGTTGCTCTGGATAATTAGAACTCCTGGTACATGCCTTAAAGGTAAGTGAGAATGGCCAGCACATCAAACCATTTTCACACCAAAAAGGCATGTAGAACAGGTCAAAGAATTTGCCCAGTAATTTACCTAATACAGGGTAAGTGTATTAGTCTGGGAGGACGAGTAAATGTAAAATGTTTCTCACCTGGTCACGTTTTCACTTATATATGCTCACAAGGTCCTGAGTGCTGGTCTTTGAAGTGGACTGAAGCACACATGTAATCCAGTTTGAAGTGTCCGGCATCTTAAGTCATATCAGAAACAACATCTTCTCTGGTCCTCAGCTGTGCAATCAGGTATGAATGTTGGTCAGCCTCACTAAACTAGCCCCTACATCCTCTAGAGCTCTAGTCAAATTGGTTTACAGAGAGAGAGAGAGAGCGAGAGCGAAAGAGAGAGCGAGAGAGAGAGAGAGAGAGAGAGAGAGAGAGAGAGAGAAATGGGGAGTGGGCACTTATCTAAACTCACAATGAGTAGAGATATGAGAGGAGGATGTGGGGGTGGACTCATGTCACAAGCTCTGACCAATCAGCAACTCCATCTCCTGGTAACACAGTGCCCACCCTAGAGCACACTTTAATGTGGGAAAATAGAGAGGATTTACAGTGAAAGTAAAACATAGTCAACAAAAACCGACATCAAAGGGCTCTTGTAAGACAGAGAAGTAGGCTGCTAGGGCTCTTAAATGACTAAGCGATGACTCAGTTTGCCACTATTCAACAAAAACCATTGAACCCTGTAAGACTGCATGACATTGGCTGCGTGATGGACAGCGGGACTGTTGATAATGCTGCTCAGACCTTTATGCAGAATCAGATTATTATTTAAAGATGTGGTATTGCCAGATTTCTTTTCATACAGAGAATAGAACAGTATTACATTTAATTTAATCTTGTAATACTAGTCCAATAATCCATAAAACCTTGTTATAACTGCTATTTCAGCCCTGTTTTTAAGCACAAGTACTGATCAAGTAAACAACTAAATTCAGTGCAGAATAACCACTGTAAAATGTATCGACAGTGATGGAAAATGTTGCTAATGTCACTTTTGTGCACATGGACAAGAGGCCTTAGTTTTACTGTCAGTGTCTTTCAGAGGATTTGGTCTCAGTTAAATAAAGTCTTTTTAAGAGGTGGCGCCTTTTACTGCATTGATAAAGAACAGCCTCAGTTTGAACTGCCTGCTGGTGTGCTATAGACAGTGTTGCCAAGGGTTTCCAAGCAACCAAGCACTTCTCTAAAGTAATTCATATACTGTAGTTCCATCCTTCCTGCTGGGGAAGCCAGGAAAGAGAAGAGTTTAAAAGCTCCAGAAGGATCCACTTTTCTCTCTTTTACAGTGTGATTGTGAATATTTGAGGCAATCTACATAAGTACTATGTTTATATTTATTATAAGTCTTGACTGCAAACTATAGATACTATGCTGTATATACAACTTTGAATATGGTGATGCTTATCAGTTTTGCTACAGAAATGTACTATCAAGCCCCAACACTTTCGCAATAATGGACGGAGTACAACTTTTAAGGGTTTAACACAAAATATGTTAATTTGTTTTGCTGTTTTTTCCCCCTCCTCAATTATCTTCACTGTTCTCTTCATTTAACATTTCTCCTGTCAGTACAGACCAATGAGATTTAAAACAAAATTAAATTAGCTAGTTATGTTTAAAGGGCCAAACGTTATGGAAAATTAAATGTGTTTTTTTTATATTCATGATTTGGAAGTAATACTTTGACACAAAATATCATTACCTTGTTCATAAAGAATATAAAAGCTATGTTAAAAAATATGTGCATGAAACAACATAAAGAAAAATGCAATATTATTAAGGAACTTTTATTGATTTTGCTGTTACATAGACCACTGGCACTGGCTTTTTTTCCAAACTAAAGTAAATTTAACAGGGTCTCAAATTCAGAAAAAAATATCAGTTCAGGTCAACTTTTATATGCAATATGATACCAGTTGAAACTAGAAAAGCCCCTAGTCAGGTATAAACTCCTTACAGGAAATTTGTGAACTCTAATGACACCAGTCATTAAAAATATGACACTTGAGTTTAAGGGTCTGAAAAGATACTGAGAGATTTGACAGCTCACAACAGTCTGCAGCAGTAAAGTGAGCAAGATGCTTCCTTTTGCTTTTATGCCCATTTCTCCTTCTCTTTGCCAATTAGTACTGAAATTTGAGGCAGCAGTTAGCCTTACAACCTGAGCAATCAAATCCAAATTTCCTTTTGATTAAATCACTGATCATAGTACATCCATTACACTGTTGTAAGCCCAAACCTCTCTGCCCTCAAAAGGTAAAAAAAATAAAATGAAATAACCAACATGTCTCTAAAAATATAAATGTATTCTGATAAAACAAACAACCTTGAGCTTAAATCCACAAAAATGAAAGACACCAATCAGACAAAGGGGAAACAACTGAATTTGTTTAAGTCACAGCTGCTAAGCTTAGTAAAGTAAGGCATGGGTAAAGAGACTTAGCACAAGAAATCAATGAGAAAAAGAAAACAAGAATGATTTAAGCACAGCAGGTATAGAGTTGAGAGAATATGTTGAATTCCCTCACTTTATTAGAAACAATCTCTTGTGAAAGTCTGAAACCTTCTGTTTACCATGAAGATGCATGAAACAACACTGAAGAACTTCACAGAAATTTGGCATTGTTGAATGCTGACATCTGAGCTTAGGAGAAGAAACTCAAAACCATATGCATAGAGAAGCATTGGACATGTTCAATTCAAGCTTCAAAGACTTTTGATCTATCAAAAAAAAAAAAAAAGTCACGTCATCTGAAAAATATCCATTTCCTCATTTGCTGCTTGATCACAAATTTTGAACAGCACTGTCAGTGATGGATAATAGGACGACTGACCCCACAACACTTCAGTGCTTTTCTACCTTCCATCTGGTCAGAGTTGGTTCATAATGTAGCTGTATATATAAGATATCAGGCATCACAACTGGTGTTAATGCTATGTAATTCCCTGTCATTTCACCTGTAAATCACATAAAGTAAAGTGTATGATGTGTAAGTGTGTGTTGAGACCAGCTCTGGCTCTGGGAACCTTTCTACACATTACTTATAGAGTATATTACACCCTTTACTCAGTCCAAAGCTGTGCGTGTTGTCTTTACCTTTGACCAACAACTAATATTGTGTCACTTACATTATTTGTTGTCTATCACTCAGTGAACACAAAGCTGATGGCGATGTTTCAAGTATCATCAGGATTCACTCACAATTCAAAGGTAGGGACAAACTGTATTGCTAGCAGGATAAATCAGATATTTTTAACAGGTTCTCTCTAGCTAAAGAGAAGCTGGTCAAACAGGATGGTTTTTACCCTACCAACAGATATTTTTGCAAGAAAGTAATAAAATAAGAATGACTCATGAAAAATCTGTACTGGGTAGAATGGCCAGAAAATTGGGTACAGTTCGGTAGCATTCTCAAAAACTCAAATTCCCATTTAAGGTCTGTGGTTTAGGCATGTTTAAAAAAAAACTATTGACCCAAGGCTAAACTTGACATTTCTGTGTCAGAACATAGACATCATAAACGGATGCCAGACTAATATAAAAGGCCTGGAATTATAATGGAATTTTTTTGATTCAGAGGCACAAAATATATGTTAATCGTGTTGTTCCGGGTTTACTTTGCAACTAAAAATAAATTATATTGAATTGGATTATCATAAAGAAGCATATGTAATGAGGAACAGGTATCTGAGTGAATGACACAAAACCAAGATACAGTTGTACAAAATAAAGCATTTTGGATCCTCATACAGCATCTAACCAAAGAGACAATTCTGAAAACAACTCTAAAATACCACACATAAATCTCTGATGGCTGTTTTGCAAGTAAATCTGTTTCCACAAATTTTTGTATTTGGGCACTTAAAATACAGACATTTCCCCCCTTGCTGTGTGGCTTAAGCAAGTGTAGCTGTTGGTAGCCCTGAAACCTAACCATGGGAATCATTTGTTAAATTTCAGGGCTCCAGAAAGCCAGTAGGCCAACATGAGTCAAATAATCCCATGGTTTCTTAGCACCCAGCAGCTAGAGAGAGCTAAAGGAGAGGGCTCACAACATTGGTTTCTACAAGCCAAGCCTCTGACACATCAGTGCCAGGTTATTATTTGTTCATTATGTTGGTTCCTCTTCCTTAGATGTCCATCTCGAACTGAGCATCCTCACCTGTAAGAACAAGAAAGTCATATGCAAAAAGTCCTGGAAAAAATATTTAAAACTGCAATCACATTACCAGGCTGAAGAGACTCCAATGTGATATTTGGCCTTAATGTAATACAGACCAGCTTTTTGAAGGGCTGGTGTGGACATATCAAATCAGACTTGAGTATTGTTATATGTGGTCCTACATTGCATATGTACCCAATCCATGTGACATAATGTGAACAGTGAGATCAAATTTCATGTATATTTTTTGTCCTGTATGCATGTGCCTTGTGCTGTTGTCTCAGTCAGCACCAGCAGAGTAGCCAAATATCCATGGAGGAGAGGCACAAGCTGCAACACAAATAGTGCCACACGTCCTACATAATGAAATACGCTGAAAATACTAAAGCAAGACAGTGCACTCGAATGGAGTACAACGGAGTATACGTCAATCATTTGACGTATAACACAATGTGTGAGTGCAGAAACCATTCATTTTTGACCTAGAATGTGCACTACAAAGGATAAGACATTTTCCTTGGTGCAGCAGCAAAATTTTAATACAAAGTGTCAACTTAAAAATATAATATCTGTTGTTGTTGGTTACGTAGATGATGTCCCAAAAATGATCAATGCCATTTCAGGAACAGATATGTTCACATTACAAATACAGTTCATTTACATTTATGAATGTGAACTAAAACAACAGCCAAATCAGATCTGTCAAATTATCAAATCACATGCATGCCGTTAGCTCAAGAAATAGTCTGAATGCACACAATGTTGTAATCTGAGAGAGATGTATTTAAATGTATGAAATGACAAACCTGGCCCTGGCTTCCCATCATGGTTATTGACATGATTGGCTTCATTCTTCTTGTTCTCATTCAGAATGTTTTGGCTAGTCACTCCAGGGATGACAGGCAGGTGTTTGGGGGGAGTCTGGGCAATAGGTGAATGACGCCGGTCTAACAGGAATTTACGGTCATAGATGATCCGGGTGCCTGAAGACACAAGAAACTGATGAATAAAAAGTCACATAGCCACACAATTATTTTAGCAAACTCATTATCATCCTTTTGCACTAACAATATTTTATCACAAACTTAATGGTGGAAAAGATGTGAAAAGAGAGACCGTGGAAATATGACATTATCATTTCTCCAGTGAACTCAAACTAACTTATTAATTATAGTCATACAGAGAATGTAAAAGTATATATACTATAAAGCCCATGTGTCTGGAATAAACTATCAGCGAATCAGCAGTGTTCCAGAGACAGTCACAAATGAGTGAATTAAAGTTTTGTCACATAATAAATAGACATTAGGAACCAATACTATTAGCTTGAGGGTTTAGGGTTTCAAGATGCATGTGAGTGGATGAGGGGTAAGTGAAGAAAGGAACGGGGACTTATTTGCATAATCACAGATCTGCTTGTACCGATTAAAATCAAAGATTTATTGTTGCATCAAAATGTATTACTATATTTTAATTTCTTAGAATAACTTCAGAATATTTAAACATCCACAGGGTGCAACACCAGAGGAAGACATTAAAGTGATTAGTGTTGCAATAAATATAGTGAGAAACGTTAAATCAAAATCTTCATATGCATTATATTTAATAAATGTTTGCACAGTGTACTTCAAAATCTTTCTATATTAATTTTAAGTAAAAAGACACTACAACACCTTAAGAGGATACATGTAAAATGTTTATTACATAATATAAACATTATATATTTGGAAAACCTGTGCTACTGTACATATTTACATGATGTGCTGATAAGAGCTCTGTGGGTGCTGAAGTTGGTTCTAGATGGAGGTAAAAAGCTCGATATTTCACTACTGCTGTGAGCTAACACTGGACCCTTCCCTTTGTTATCGATACTCGATCCGTCCTGACTGTCAATCACGGAGCTGAAAAGCAACCAATCATCGGAGTTACAGCGAGGCAGAGGCGGTGCGAGAGCTTGTTTTTGTTTTGAACACAACGGGCTTCTGACAGTAGCTAGGCCCCAGTCTCCAGAAGCGAGCTGAGAGGAAACACAAAACTGCATGTAAAGACCACTGGGACACAAGCAGCGTGCTGTAAGCCTGTTTACCTCCTGGGGTAGTTGAAAATAAAGTGCCTCCCGGAGTGGTGCAATAGTCGTGAGGTAGCTGCGTTGCGTCGTTGATCAGCACCTTCCTGGTCGGTATGGCCCTGCTTTCACTATGCTGACGACTGGACGACATGGCATTAGATTCGGGTACCCGGCAGTGTGGAACCAAAGTTGTACCCCTACGGACGGTTGAACTCCAGGCCCTTTGCCCTCTTTCTCTCTTTTCTGAGGCTTTCTCTTCGTTCTCGTCCTCCCAGCCGTCAGCACCGTCCCTCCCTCCGCCAGGCAGGAAGCAAAGCGTCCCCGAAGGATATGAGCACAGAGCTGTAGCCCAACACGTGTTCACGGGGCCGCTTTCCATTTTCTCCCAACGTACACTGTAGTATAGGAGTATTCCACTAGGACCCACATCAACATCAGTGCCTCCAGGATTTCATTCCATCTGTCTGGCTTGTCAGATCGTCTAAAACCAGATTCAGATGTGTAAGGGCAGTTGAAACTAAATTCTGGGAGGCATTTTTTTCTTTCTGGACTTGAATTTGCCACATCTGAAGCTACGTGAACTAGTATTTGTCTCATATTAAACACAGCAGGCTGCTTTTCATTAATTATAATATACACGTAAAACAATCACATATAATTTAACTTTTAGTAGAAGTCAAGAACATTTTGGCCCTTCACTATTTTGAAGCCTAATAAGATAATTATTTAAATAAATCATGTATTATATTTTATTAATTAATTTATTAATTTTTAACTTGCAGGGGGAATAATCTATTCAGCGGAAAGTTAAGGTGTCTTATAAACATGGATATTTATTATTTATCCTGTTCCTTTACATACAACATTAACATAATGAAAATTGTGGCCTTCCTGTACCTACCGCCACTTGAACTAACTCGAGTGGTAGTGTGTAAGGGAAGTGAGGAAGGGATGTTTTGAATTGGGATGCTGCCTCAAAGTGCGCATGTCTGTTTTAAACTCTTCACGGGTCATTGTACCGCAAGCTCCTCTCACTGAGTTTCCCGGAGACAGAGCGCTACCATGAGCTTCTCGACTGAAGAAAGAGGAAATCCTAACACTCTGAATTACAGAGTGTATTTTAGTGAGTGGGACATTAATTTCGTTTGACTGAACTCATAACGCGGGAATAAATGGCGACCCTTGCTTTTTTAAGCAGTGTGCAGTATCTTCCCACGTGTCGCATTGATTAACCGGTTAACGCCTTAGCCACGTTTAATGTTCAGGTTAAAGTAGGACGCATGTTATTATTGCTATTATTACACTCGCAATTTTTTAAATTTATTTTAAATGAACTGTTCTTTATAATTCGTATTTGTATTGTGAACACAACTTTAATTCACATTATGATGTATTCTGTGAGTTTCTTACTCGGAGGCGGAAAACTCAACTGTTCCATCCTTCACAGGTCTTTCAGGATTGATCTAAGGTGGCTGTAGAGGGTAAAGACCTAAGCGAATGCACCAATCCGCAGACTGATGCAATATCCTAGGCGGAGATACAGTACAAAAACTGAAAGTGAATAACATTTCCTAAAGTGATCCAAATCATAACGTGCAAGACATTGCTGATCAATATTGTATTACAGTAGTTGCTGATTATATTTTATATAACAGTAGTTTTACCCACATTCTTGATATAAATCATTTTACAGTTTAAAAAAACCTAACTGTACACTCACTAGTTCATATAATAAATATAAAGAAAATACAAATCCTAAATGACACAAATCCCAAATGCTTTTTACATTTATTCACGTTTATTGTACAAATGTGTAGCCCTACTGCTTTAATTTTCAGAGGTTCAATACAGGAAGTCCAATCACAACAAATACCTGTGCATCTCTAAATCTGCCATCTCATTAAAGCTATCTCCTTGTTTCTATGTTAACTGTCCATTTTGTCATTTTGAACATATATGCATTTTTTAGTTCTAAAGTTTTAGACTGTGGTCCATTTAGAACTGCATATTTTTAGCTTCATTTAACCTGTTTTCCAATGGTCAGGACCACAAAATAGCAAATATTGTATGGAGGGTTATTCATTCTCCATGTTGGGAACCACTGGGCTAGAGCATGACAAACACAAATTGTGCAGCAAAATATGAGCTACATCTGTTTGGTCGATCATTAAGGAAGGTGTGTAGAATAGATTGGACACCCAAAAAATACCTTTTCTGTGATGGTCCTGTGGATGTCCTCAACACTGAAGAACATTGCAGAGCAACAGAAGGATTGCAGTCTTTTAACTGTAGAACTACAAAGTGCACCCTTATTATCAGAAACCAGGAGGTGGTTCTAATGTTATGGATGACCAGTGTCTTAACAAAAAACGTCTGTGACTGTTGTTTTCGCGTGTGTAAAAATGAGTTAAAGAAGCAGCAGTGAATGTCAGATCCACTCACCAACTGAACAGAAAGAAATTAAAGCTTGAAAAACACAGATTTAGAAAGCAGATGTATGTGATTTACAGTACACTTAATTAAAAACTGTAATGAGTTTATATTCTAAACCCATCAACTTTTCAGTTCCAGTAACTGAGTTACTGTCTGTTAGTTACTTACTAAGTCTGCCCATACCTTAACTACTGTAGAATTGATTTTGTATTGGTTCAATGTTTGATATTTGTTGTTGGTTCACTGTCTAAACAGAAAATTCAGATGGAAAGTACATTTCGCCATTTCATGACATACCTATGTATGCAGATGAAGACCAGGTATGGAGTACCTCCTTAACCTCCCTCATATGTTTTCATTTTGACTGAATGACTGAGAGTTAATTGCTATAGGTGTTTATCGTTTTAGATTGCATTTTCTTTAAATAATACAAAAGAAATATTAGTCTGCCTCCCTTAGCCTTCTTGGGTAATCAGTGGTCATTTCACAATTTTAGGGTCTGTCCTTTATCACAGTTTTTGCAGAGTGACCTTTACCCTTAAACTAGATATATCTTGGTGTCTTACACTTCCTTCTTCATATTCAGTATCTACTTTTTTTCTTATTAGATGCAATCCATTTTAAGTCATTCATACAGGAGCATCTCAATAAATTAGAATGTCATCTAAAAGTTAATTTATTTCAGTAATTCAATTTAAAAAGTGAAACTCATATTCATTGCAAACAGAGTGATCTATTTCAAGTGCTTATTTCTTTTAATATTGATGATTATGGCTTACAGCCAATGAAAACCCAAAAGTCATTATTTCAGATTATTCAAATTAGAATAATTAACACAAAACAACTGCAAAGGTTTTCTAAGCCTTTAATTGGTCCCTTAGTTTGGTTCAGTAGGTTACACAATCATGGGGAAGGTAACTGACTTGACAAATGTCCAGAAGGCAGTCATTGACACCCTCCTGTTGTATTCAATCATGTTAATGGAAAGATTGTGTGGTAGAAAAAAGGTGCACAGTCATCAGGGGTAACTGCAGCCTTGAAAGGATTGTCAAGAAAAAGCCAATCAAAAATTTGGGGGAGATTCACAAGGAATGAACTGCAGCAGGAGTCAGTGCTTCAAGAGCCACCACACACAGATGTATCCAGGACAAGGGCCACAACTGTCGCATTCCTTATGTCAAGCCACTCAAGACACAGAGATAGCGCCAGAAGCATCTTACCTGAGCCAAAGAGAAAAAGGGCTGGACTGTTGCTCAGTGGCCCAAAGTCTTGTTTTTAGATGAGAGTAAAATTTTGCATTTCATTTCAAATTTATTGCAAATCAGTAGTATTAAATCTACATACTGTACATATGTTTCAGTAGGCCAACATTTGTGTTAAAAATCATTTTTTTATATTGGTCTTATTTAATAATCTAATTTTCTGAGATAATGACTTTCGGGTTTTCGTTGGCTGTATGCCATAATCATCAACATTTGATTGAATTACTGAACTTTTTGATGATATTCTCATTTTTTGAGATGCACCTGTATATCAGATATAATTACATTTACATTTAAAGTACATTTAAATTTACATATTTTCCCTGCACTCAACATCTCTGTTTATATGTAGTAACCAGTAACTGCTGATCCAGTGCACATTTAATAAAATAATCTGTGCATATAACTAAAAATTGCACAAGAATGACATGTAAATGTTCAATTTGCAGATTATTTTCCACATGGTTGTTGAAGTACCACGATGGACAAATGCAAAAATGGAGGTATGGCTGATCATGATACAGAGTTCAGTAGCTTTGAATTTATATTGTACCAATGTAAATTAATGCTCACATTTTCAATCTATAGGCGTATGCCTTAGAAATTAATAGGTTTAGTATGAATTAGGCAACTACAGCTTATCACATTCTTTATATTTTCTAGAATAATTTTTTATTTATTTTCAGATTGCTACAAAAGACCCCCTCAACCCAATAAAGCAGGATGTTAAGAAGGGTAATTTGCGCTATGTGGCCAATGTTTTTCCACACAAAGGCTATATCTGGAACTATGGTGCCATCCCTCAGGTAAGGCAGATAAGGACTGATTTATTTTGCAGACTATGCAAGAGCAATATACATTATCATCACTAAGCAACAATAGCTGAGTTTTTATATTAGTATTGTATCCTTCCATTGCATGTGATATCAATGTGGATGGTAACCACCATTTTGAGGACTTACTAATTACTGAAACACAATTAAAACCAAATCTAGGATGTTTACAGTGATTTATATCTTTGCTTTCCATCTAAAACATGTATGTTTATTTTTGTCAATTTTTAGTTTACTAAATCATTTGAACACAGCAGCTGTCATTCACATCATGTTCAAATTTAATGATGAATGAATTTAAATGCTCCAAAATAACTTAAAATAAAATCTTTTTTACATTCACTTTAATTGAAAGTTAGTGTTTTTTCTTTCTGTAAAGTTAATATTTTTGGAAATAAATGTTTTTAATTGGACAGCGACAATATGTTAAAATTAAATCAACATAAGTGAAAAACCCAACGATTGTATCTCAGACACATTTGAAAACAGATCCCTGTTCCCCTGCCACAGTCAGGACAGAGGCACTATTTTTATGACCTACATAGTACACTACATATGGTTTAGCCATTGGTTTTGTTGTGGTGTGAAATCATTAGATCACATTTTCAGAAAAGGAGAACCAAAAGAATGAATTTAGGCCGACAGTTGAGATAAAACATAGATAGAAAGAAAGAAAGATAGAAAGAAATTATAGTGTGACCTTGTAATTTTTTCACATGGAAAATTACCTGAATCTTGTCTGTCTTTAAATCCCACATCAATATTGCTTCCCCCAACAGACCTGGGAAGACCCTGGACACACAGACTGTGATACTGGATGTTGTGGTGACAATGACCCAATCGATGTCTGTGAAATTGGTAGCAAGGTATGCATGTATGTATTTTTGTGTTTTTTGACACTGCTTGTCTTAAGTGTACTGTAGTTATTTGCTCATTTTCTGTGCATGTAAACATGTTTTATTGGGCATAAGTGGTTTTTATTTTATTTATTTATTTATTTTTTTTAAGGTGTGCTCCCGTGGAGACGTTATCAAAGTGAAAGTCCTGGGTGTGTTAGCAATGATTGATGAAGGTGAAACAGATTGGAAGGTTATTGCAATCAACACTGATGACCCAGAAGCAAAGGATTTCAATGGTCAGTTCCATAAAGTGTAAGCCTCTTACATTTCAGCTCTATCAGCAGCAGGTTTATTAGTATGTAATAATTTTTATCTGCTTTATAATGTACGTTTAGATATTACAGATGTTCAGAGACTCAAACCAGGCTACCTCGAAGCCACTGTGGACTGGTTTAGACGATACAAGGTGCCTGACGGAAAGCCTGAAAACAAGTTTGCCTTTAATGGAGAGTTCAAAGACAAGGTACATAGTGTTGTCCTCCTATTTTAGAGAACCATTTAAAAAAATAAGAAAGAAAAACCTGCAATTGTTTTTCACATCTGTAATTAATTTGTGTTACAGTTAATAGCACAAATATTTCTTTTTTTATATTACATAATTTTTGTTTGTACTAAAATCCATGAATATTATTTGATCATGTTGTTGATTTTTTGCCTTTTAGTCATGACCTAAAGAATACCTTCAGAACACAAAACTGACTTTCAAGCTAAACACTAAGAGGATGTGCTGCAGTGTATTTTCTAGCAAAGTGTTTATTTGTTTGTTGACAGGAATTTGCCATTAAGACTATCAAAAGTACTCACGAGTTTTGGAAAGCACTTTTTTCAAAACAGACTAATGCAGGAGAACTGAACTGGTAAGCTCTCATAAGCTCTCTGAAGTCTCTTTTAAATTAGACCAGGAAATGTATACATCCTGAGAACTTCTGTACTTGTCTGTAGCTAAGCTAGACACAACTTTGTTCCATCCTAACCATATCAAGTTTTGATTGTGAAATGGACCCAAGTTTTACAAAACTCCAACTACTGTTGTAATTAAGAGCCTAAATAAAAACTTTATATTTCTTCTGATGGTGATGGTTAACTGAGTAGTGACCGTAACAGCCAAAAGTAGGTAACAGATAAACAGTGTGTGGGTGGGGGTTTGTGAGAGGCAGTGTTAGGGGATATGATCAAATGCTAATCAGGTATCCATAATTGAGATGCAAATTCACTTTAACTAATTTGCTTCATCCAGTGCTATTTAACAAAGCATCTTGGATCACAGTGCTAAATAATTTCAGCAACATCAACATGTTAAGGGTTGTCAATACATATTTAATCTATAAAATATTTGTTAAAAAGCATCAATTAGGCTTTGAAAACCAAAAGGTGAAATCCCAAGCCTACACAAGCTGGACACATTGGAGCATTCGGTGTTTGCCCAAAACCTTTCAAACTCTGCTACTTGGTCATTTGTTAGGTATGTCATGTTATGTGCGCTGTGAATGTATGTGTACTTTATCTGGCTGATTTTCTCTTAATCTGTCCTTTACGCAGCAAAAACACTTGTGTGTCAGAGGCTGGCAGTGCATTCTGCCTCTCACCGGAGGAAGCCAAAGCAATTGTTGAGAAAGTATGTTCTTTTCTTCTTTTTCCTGAATACATATTTTGTCCTTGAAGTGATTTTTCTTTTTATTATTATTAGACATTTAGAGGCATCATAACAAAAGTTAAATGTATTTAGTTACAACAATATTTAACCACTTATCCAGTTCATAGTCCCAGTGTGTCTGTAGCCTACCCAGAATCTCTGGGCACAAGGCAGGAACACACACTGAAAGGGGCGCCAGTCCTTCACAGGGTGGCACACACACATTTACTCACACACACACCTATGGACGCTTTGAGTCCATCCGCCAATCCACCTACCAACGTGTGTTTTTGGCCTATGTGAGTACACCGGAGCACCCGGAGGAAACAGGGAAAACACACCAAACTCCTCACAGACGTCACCTGGAGAGGGTTGCCCCCTTCAAATTAGATTCACTTAAAAAAGTAATAAATAAATAAAAGAGCTCTTTGTAGCATATTATGCACCAATGTCTTCATCATAGCTTAAATGGGTGAATAAATAAGAAGATAGTCTTCCACTGTTAAAGATTTTATATGTGGGGATTACAAAATGGATTTTACTGTAGTGGCAATTACTTCAAATACAATAAAATTAATGTGTCTACATTTAATCCTATTTTTCAGGTTTGGGTACACATTGCATAATTGTTTTTAAACTAAACTTTTTTCTTCTTCTTCTTCATAACCTCACAGACTTCTCCATGTGGAAATACAGGACTCATTCCTGACTCAGGTACACAAGTCATGGCTTCTGGTTTGCTTGCTTCTTTCCCCCCTGTTATTACATTGTTACAGTATTACAGCCAGTTAAAATGCTTATGCAATTAATGGACTAGGAGTGGTGAACTTTGACTCTGAGATTGCTTTCTATTCCATCTGTGTAAGTGTTCTGTGTACACTTGCAGGGCATGTTTTTCAGGTATTAAAACCAGTTTTAAGGTGCCTGGTGCACCTTTTTTCTCTCTCTCTCACTCTTGCCCCCTCCCTTTAGAGAGTACTGCAGCTCTGAACCAGTGAATCTCTTGAATTTTTCTAAAAGCCCTGCTGATAGTGGGACAAAAGGCAGCTTAGGAGAAATAGAAAGCTAATGCCAGTCCATGATATTTTGCATTTTTTTAAATAATTAAGGCATTCTCTCCACTAATATAAAAGGCAGGATATTTTAAATGGAATAAATTAATGAGTAATCTTGCCTTTTCTTTTCTTTTTCAGTTGACAAATGGTTTTATTATGAAAAGTGATAAAAGCAAAAGACAACATGGATGGACCAGTCTGATCTCATCAGTTTGGACAATGTAGGTGTAGACAGAGATGGGTAATTTATAGGTTCTAAAACGTTTAATGGTAGCACTGAGGAAGTTAACATATGTCTTGTTAAATTAATTTCTCATGTATTTAATCAAAGTGTCATTAGATACTGTTTAACTGAAAGTCAAATTCAACAGTCTAGTCAAACTCAGGTATTGTATGGTTGCTTTAATAAAGTTTCTTTCTGTTATAACACAAACTGTTGCTTGCTTTTTATGATTACTTTATTACAGCTGAAATGTATGGTCCATGTATATTTTCTTGCAGGTGTGGAAGAAAATGAGAATGTGTTTACTAGAATTTAGTCCCACATGAAAAGGCTTTTAATTAAATTTAGTTCTTTGAGTGGGATCCCCATAAACAAAATTGATCTTTAAGCTGCCACCTATTTACTGCCACCCTTGTGAAATGTTCATCTTTTCCATGGGTTCACGGTGGTCTACAATATGTTGATCAACCACATCCCATGTATATGTATATTTTTTATCCCATAATTGATACAGTAATTTAAATACACATTACTGAAAAACTTGAATACAATCAGAATGGACAGTGATTTTGCCATTTGTGTTGTCAATTAGGAGTACACAACAGGCAAATGCACTGTAACAAGGATTATCTTGTAGCTTATTTGCTACACATCTCTACACATCAAATCTTTAATTTTTTTTATTAATTTATTTATTTGTTGCATTTTTTTAGCTGGAATTTTATTAAACTTACTATATTTTTCCAGATTTACTACAGGTCACCTCATATATCACATGACACTGAAAAAATGAGTTGTACACATAAATGATTATTCAGAGTAATCTTTGTCTTGTACCATCCCTGCCCTGTATCTATCTGTGTATGTTGTGTGTGCTGTATACGTTCCTCTAGAACACACTTTCAGTAGGATCTCTAGATGGTGGAACAGCTCAACTGAGGTTTCTCCTACTTTCTACAGTCATTTAAGGGTTCACCACAGGGGGGCGGTGTTCAAAGATTCTACCTCACTAATATTGCTAATACGTGGCTGTTCGGTGGAGGATATTTATTTTTTTCTGTAGTTGGACTTTGCCAAAAAATAAACAATTCCTATTTACTGTTATCTGAGAACATATCTCACAGTAAGTGATCAGCTCGGTAGATTCTGTGAAACCTTCATTATCGACAAGCAAGCTCCCGGCGACCAGAGAGACCAAGAGGTGGGTTAAATATACAACCTTATTTAAGTTCGTAGTTCGTGTTGTTTAGTTTACAGCAGGTCGACGTTGAAGTCAGTTTGTGACAGAACTGTGAAGAGAAAGTGCAGAAATACACGTCGTCTTGTTACTTTTTTGCTATTATAAAAGTGCTGACAGAAAATGACATACTTAATCGAACAAGATGTACTGGTATATTCCGCATATTTAAAGAAATACGTAACATTACGTTGCTTTATATATATATTTAACGACGTTAAACAACTGGTCTTCAAGTGTAGCTAGCGATAACTGTTTGGCATTCAGCAGAAAGGGCCAATATCTGATGAAGCTAATTCAGTGTAAAATGTTTAAATGAGAGATTACCACATACCAGAGCTGGTAAAACAAAATCTGCTTAGTTTAAGAACAGGTCTTATATATTTCACAATAACTCGGTCTCGGTCACTTGAGTGACAGAGGTGTCTGTAAGGCATGGGAACTCGGTGTCAAGTAGCGAGTGTCCGCGGCGCTCTATAAAAATAGTTGTGTTGCACTTGGAGTCATTGGGGTTTCGGTTAAAAAAATGTCATTTTGAACCACGTGAGTATTGTGGACCAAACTCCAGCAACACAGCAATTTTGAACAACTCTGAGTGACCCCGAGTCTGTGACCTGCAAACACGTTACATTTACTGAACGCACTGTGTTACCAGTTTAATTACCAATTATTTATTTATTTATTTATTTACAAACACACGGCGAAGTTTAATGGATACACAAAAAGGTTCTCAATTATTTAAAATGATCTCAGGTCTTGAGAATCTGACAGGAGAAGTCTTAATGCTCCTAAAACCTCCATTAAAGAAGGTTATTCAATTAAATGATAAGGGATTTGCTTACATTAGTAAATAAATAATTTGCTGAGTTTCTGTTGTAGTCAGAGAATTATGCCACTTTGGTTTTGTTTACCCTTTAACAGTACTAGAGGTGTGTGTCAGTATGATCCCGGTACCTTTCGTTAATTGGATTTCCATTTCTAATTCTGCAATAGAAAAACGGAGAATGACCCATTTCCCTACTTTGTATGTTATCAACAGTACCAGAGAATGTAGATTTTATTAGTTTTTTCTTTTCTTCCAACACATCAAAACACAAATACATGGAATATTAGAATCTGATATAATTTGATTTTAGTTCACTATAAATTGATATTTTGTTTCACGTCACCATTCTGCTGTGGTTTCGCAAACTTACTTCTATTAGCCCTCTCCAGACACCCATGTCCTCAGTGTGAATTTCCAGTTCTTGCTAAAATATACAGCCCAATCCATAATCAGCCACAAGCAGGAATGAAAAAAAAAACTTATTTTATTTTAGTTCATATTCATTTTCCATATTTTGTTATATTTAGTTTTATGTTGTATAAAATGGTTTGCTTTCCTTAAGTCAATGATATTTATATCTTTTGAAACAGGAAAAACCAATTAACAAAAGGCACACAGACCCAGTATACTTTTTGGTCATTAGATTTGGTTTTTGAAATGGAAAACAGGAAAATACTTATCTTTTATAATTTTTGATTGAGAAACTAAGAAAAATGGAAACACCATTTTCTGATTTTTGTGTTGGAGTGGAAAACAGGGAAAAAAAACTTCCAAAACCTTTCTGTTGAAAACAGAAAAGAAAATTGCAAGGAACTAAAAGCAGGACAATGCTCCTTCCCACTTTTCTGGGGCTGTTGTCAGGGCGACTCAAGCTGCTGTACTCACTGTTCATGAGCTCAGAAGGATGCCTCTGGAACCAAATTCTGAAATAATTTTAGACAAATTAAAAATAAGTGCATTTCACAACAATATCTGCCATTATGTCAAATGATTATAGAGAAATAATTGTTGTTTATTTTAGGAGTGTGAGGAGATTTTAGTCTAAAATCGCTTGGGTTGACTCTTTCCACATCTAAGAAAATAGGCCTATGTCTTTTTTCTTGGCATTGTGACATACAGCATGTATTGCTCTGAAACATCCAAAACTATTGTCAGGGTATTGTTCCAAACCCTCCCGCTGAGCAGATTCACCACAGACATCAGAGTAGGTGGGATAAAATCAAAGTAAATGTAATTTGTTAAGAAGAGTTGACTCCTAATGAACAAATTCTTTGAGCTTCTGTCAAAGGGATCAACTTTTAGGATCAACTTTTATGTGCCAGTGACTCTGAGTCTGAACTTTTGAATCAGTCAGAAAATTGAATCAGTCTCAGTTTTGCAAGTGCCTTCAGAAAACAACAGCCCTAGACAAAACACAGGCATTTAACTTACCTGTTTGAACCTTTAGTGTTTCTGCCTTGTGTCGAGTAACAGCACAATATAGCAAAGAGGAACCAGCAGTTTCTACAGTGAATTGTCCATGGTGATTTCCAGGGTTGATTTATTTATTTATTTTTTGGCTTTCTTTGTATTGTTTTGTATTTTAATTATAAATAAACAGACTGTCTAAATGTAGTCTTTCAGTGCTCTCTGTTGGATTAGAGATGTTTCTCTTTAGTTTAGACATGGGCGGTAAATGTGAGAATGCATAAATTGTAATCTATTGTTTGGTTTTGAAATATTTATTTATTAATTGACAATGCATCTTGTAAAAAAAAATCTGTAACATTCTAATTTAATGTGTGTAGCAGCAGCTTTGATATTTGTCATATTTCATATTTTACATTACTTTCTTTGCTTTAGGATTGCAGCAGAATGTCTTTCATATGGGATTGGATCTACAAAGGATTCAGTGGTGTATTACAGATGTTAGGTAAAATAAATAAGCATTATTTACCAAATTTACAAAATTGCCATGCTGACATTGTAAATGTGTTCTTAATGACTGAAAAAAATGAAAAGAAAACTTTCCTTGTACTGGAAAAGTAGAGTACCTCAAGATAGTGAAGGTATTGTTGATGCCATCAAATAATGACTGATCACTTTCCTCCTAAACTTGCAACACAATAACAAACACAAATAAAGTACTAACTCTGTGCTGAATAGAGAATAAAATGTAGATTCCTTCTGCAAATTAAGTAAAAAATATAGGTTTAAATCACTGGATACTGGGTATATACTCATATTCACCTGTTACTGATTTTTAATCTTAATTCCTAATTCTTATAGGACTATATAAAAAGACTGGAAAACTGGTTTTCCTTGGTTTAGATAATGCAGGAAAAACAACGTTATTGCACATGCTCAAAGATGACAGACTTGGACAACATGTTCCAACGCTTCATCCAAGTAAGTTGTTACTAAATTAGATTGTTTCACTCTGAGATAAATTGAAGAATAAAATGTGGTGTAAAGTTTAAAATGTACCTGTTAATTAGGATGATGAATGTCATGTAATTTCTATCAGCTTCAGAAGAGCTGACAATCGCAGGGATGACCTTCACAACATTTGACCTGGGTGGACATGCACAAGGTAAACACAGGAATCTAAAAATTCAACTTCCCTAAAGCTGTAATTGTGTCTCCAAATTCCAGCTCCATGCCTAATTTAAGCTTTATAAAAGTGTTGTTATACCTAAAAAAATTGTTTGAATAGTGAAGTATGAATTAATGATCCACATGATTAGACAGATTTGATTGTGTGGTGTCATTTCCCGTGTGATCATTTTCAAATGTGTTTTTTACAGCAAGAAGAGTTTGGAAGAATTACTTACCAGCCATTAATGGAATAGTCTATCTTGTGGATTGTGCTGACCATGAGCGTCTTCTTGAGGCTAAAATTGAATTAGATGTAAGCATTCTTTTTCATTTATTTGTTTATTTATTTCTTGACACATTCTTAACTTATTTTCTGTGTTTCTCTTTGTATGACATATGTTTCCATATGTATACTTTCTACAAAATATTTTTATATCTGATGGTATTGTCAAAATTGTCTCAAATTATAGGCTTTGTTAACTGATGAGACCATTTCTAATGTGCCAATCCTCATTTTGGGAAACAAAATCGATCGACCAGAAGCAGTCAGCGAAGATGCGCTGAGGGAGATGTTTGGTCTGTATGGACATACTACTGGAAAGGTAATAAATAAGACATTCTCAAACTTGTTGCACTAATTAAAGTCTGCAAAAGCACACATTTTAAAGTTTTGTAATCACTTTAGATATTTTAATCTGATAATTTTCTCTTTATGTTGATGTAGTGATGAAAGTTTTTTTTTTTTTGCATATATATTTTTTAAAACTATTTAAAATTAATATTAGATGGATGTGATTTTGAATGTAATTGTGATTGTAATTCTTTTTGTTTCAGGGCACTGTGTCACTGAAAGAGCTGAACATGAGGCCAATGGAAGTTTTCATGTGCAGCGTTTTAAAGAGGCAAGGATATGGGGAAGGTTTCAGATGGCTTTCTCAGTACATTGACTAATTTTAAGTCTGAAATACACTGAAGAATTCAATATCCCTATCCAACTTCCCATGTTTATTTAAGGATTTGACTCAGGAGTAGATATAAAATGTTACACAATTAATACTGAATATTATGCTTGTGATAGGTGATCTGAGCCATAAATGTATTATTTTCTTAGGACTGCCACAATGTCTTTTATCATAAAAGATGTTAATGGATGCTGTAAATTTGCATGAAGGTTTTTTATATCTTTTTTTCTTCTATATACAAGGAATGAAATAATAAGCTTATGTATGGGTGCTTTTCACAGAGCAGGATTGCATTACAGACAACACATCTTTGTTAAAAGTACTTTTGCCTTGAATACATGTCACATAGCCTGCCATGAAAATATTTAATGTGCCTGAATATTAATTTAATCACAGCTGCATCACCTCTGTGCCTGTGTGGTATGTTAGTATGGGAGCATCAGTCAATTTTTTGTGCAATCACAATGAGGTCTGTTACTGAATGATGTATTTACAATGCTGTATACATGCTTTTAAAAACCACTCAAAATATGCTGCCAGAACACATAAAGTTGCAGAAACATAATGAGCAATATTTGATACTTAAATGTATTTTTATATTTCTAATGCAGAATTATTGTAGTTGCTTAAGTAATTTACACAGTACTCCCACCATGTTGACATGTTTTTCAGTGTTAAACTACCTGATATTTTTTGTGCAATATTAAGTTCTTTTTGACTATCACCTTTTGAATGCAGTTATGATACGAGAGTACACAAAAGGCACAATTACAAACTTATACAGAACACGCACTAGGACAGTACAAAGAATGTTATTAACAGGTCATTTTTCACATGCAATATTTGTACAAATTGTGTAGAGATTTTAATTACTTACACTTGAATCTTTACATTATATCTCTGCTGCAGATGGCATTACTTCAGTGATAGTTTTGGAGGATGTCAAATATAAACCTGTTGTTGGATTCACACTGTGTATTTTGTTCACTTCCTATCCTGACAGTTAATGAATGACAATAAATAAATTAATATAAAGTGGATTTATTTGTACGTCATTCATATGGCAACTTTATGTGCATATGTAATGTTAAGAAATTGGGTATGTGTATCAATGTTTCATTTGTCATAGAACTCACAGTCCAGTGTTATTTTATTGATATAATTTGTGTCAATTTGCATAATGGGCAAATAGTACAAACTATTAAAAAGCATAGTAAGATAGTATGGAATGTAAAATATCGGGGGCCACTGTAACAATCTTGTGCTTATTAAAAGCTAATGATAATGTTTATTATTTTAAGTGTTACTCAGTGTATCAATTTCAGGGACAGCTGGTCCTAAGATAACGTACTAAGACAAATACTGTAACATCACACTGTAGATTTTCAACAAACATTATTTTCTTTTCAACAAACATCAATGAAACAGACATGAACACTTGTAAACAGTCTATGGCTGTGGAACATTTTTTTTATCTGTTCATAACATTAACTTTTAAGGTACTGGGCAGTATTGAGAGTGATGTCATTGTAGTGTTGCATTCCTACCTGAGCTGGACGATAGTGTGTGCACTGTGATATGCAGCATGAAAGACCATAGCTTCAAATTATTACTGAATTACTCTGCAGCATGCTAACAGTATATCAGCTGTTAATCGACATTTGATGATAATGTGATATTTAAAGCTAATTAGGTGTTTTCGTGCCTCTCCTGTATAGCTACCTCTCACTTTCTTTTTCACAGCTGTCATTCAGTCTCTTTGGGTTGGAAGGAGTGTTATTGAGGCTGAAAGGCCTAGCATATAGACAACTACATATTAGGAGGGTTTTGCTGGGTCAGAGGATGTTGTTTAGACTAATTTACTCATGCTACCCCTATTCAGTAGAACCTACCTGTATTGAATGTGTGTTCAGTAAGATTGTAAGTGCTGTTCCTGATCCTAATAATTATATTAAGATAATTTGCATATATATTTGTCAAAATTTGCCAAAGGAACTATTAACATTTCACGTGAACATGAAGGCGAATGTGGAAATCATTTTTTAATATTTGAGTTTTTTTAAGCACACAAAATTACAAAACCATTATAACAAAATGAAATACCACCAATTAACAGTTGCCAGTGGAGACCAGGGCCCTCATTTATAAATGGTGCATATGCACAAAATTGGGTCTGAAATGTGTATATGTAATATATCATGCAGAAACTGTGATTTATAAAGAAATATTTAGTGTAAAAATGAGAGTATATTTAAGCAAGGTTTGACCCATGCGTACCCATAAAACTTTGTGGGGAGAGTGCAAATTGGTGATGTCATGTGATAAAATAGAGAATTGCAAGTAAATGTGCAGAATATTAAAAAATAATTATTTACATTGCTTGCCGTATCTCATACTTTGTAGTATTGTTTTACTCTAGCTTGTTTTATTTCACTTTCATTCAGATTTTGTCATTTAAATAATTTTTTGTTCTATTTTGTTTTATTTCACCATAATAAGTTATTATTATTATTATTATTAATTCATTCATTATCTGAAACCACTTCTCCAATTCAGGGTTGTGGTGGGTCCAGAGCCTACCTGGAATCACTGGGCACAAGGCAGGAATACACCCTAGAGGGGGCGCAAGTCCTTCACCGGGTGACACACACTCACACATTCACTCACACCTACGGACACTTTTGAGTCACCAATCCTCCTACCAATGTGTGTTTTTGGACTGTGGGAGGAAACCAGAGCACCCGGAGGAAACCCATGCGGACACGGGGAGAACACACCAACTCCTCACAGACAAGTCACCTGGAGCTGTGTGACTGCGACACTACCTGCTGCGCCACTGTGCCGCCCTCTATTATTATTATTACTATTGTTATTAAAATTCATTCTATAAATAAAGTCTAATAAATAGGCAAGCGGCTGATGCACTGCCTATCATAATGGCTTTTTTGGCACTAAAACCCAGAGCCAATAAGGGAGAGAGATATTCTCTCTATACAGCTCTGCTAAAGCCTAGCTAACTAACAAATAAAGCGACAACATGTTTTCAGAAATCATGAAGATTTTTTGTGAACAATGATTCAATTCAATTTATTATCTTACCGCTTATCCAGTTCAGGGTCGCGGTGGGTCCAGAGCCTACCTGGAATCATTGGGCGCAAGGTGGGAACACAACCTGGAGGGGGCGCCACTCCTTTACAGTGCTGATTCAATTCAATTCACTTTTATTGTCACATTAAAGTGTACGAGTGTGCTGTGGATTGTTGTTTGAATCACAGTATTTATGATGAGGTGTGAAAGTTCTGGCCTTGGCTGTTCAGCAGTCTGATGGACAGAGGGAAGAAGCTACCTCGCAACCGACTGGTTCTTGACTGAATGCTCCTGTACCTCTTGCCACTCAGCAGCCGCGTGAACAGGCAATGGCTTGGGTGGGTGGAGTCCTTTAGGATCCTAGTGGTCCTCCTAAGGCAGCGGATGGTTTACAGTTCTTGGAGGTTTGGCTATTGAACCCCAGTGATGTGCTGGGCTGTCCATACCCCCCTCTGCAGAGCTTTACACTCAAGGGCGGTGCAGTTCCTGTACCAGGCGGTGATACAGCCTGTCAATATGCTCTCCACAGTGCATGTGGAGCAAGACTGTTCAATGAGATGATTTAACAATTTACTGTTGCAACCACATGCTAACCACGCACTAAACTGCGTTTGTTTGTAATACCAGGACTGAGGCCACCAAACAACACATTTTTCTGGCTTTTGTGCACATGCACACTTTCACTCCAGGATCCACAATTTTATAAATGATGCCCCAGGTGTTACTGCCAGAAGGCATTTTCATGTGCACATCCAAGTGGGAGGTACAGCTCCAAGAGTGTGGGACAACCTAATCCTACCTTCCCATGCCGGTATCTGCCTACTTCTTGTGTTTACCCAATGCTTGTCTAGGGTTAGGATGTTTTATGGGGAGTGGCTTTGGAAGGAGTGAGATTCAGTTGGATTTTTAGATTTATATGTATGACCATATGAATATCCTTTTCACCTAATTCATAGGTTGCAGTAAAATGTCTGGCGTGCCATATTGGGGTATCGAACTGCAAGCTATTTTTACCTAAAATTACACCAGCGATACAAGTCCTAATTCAGTTTTCACTAGTAAAAATGTCATACTGACTAGTGAAAGGAGAAATAGATATCTATAATTCAGTTCTCACTAGTAAAAATTGTATTTTCACTAGTAATAATTGGAGAGCTCAAAAATTACATTCTTACTAGTAAAATTTTACCTTACCATCACAAGCCATTTTAGCTTTTAATGTTTTTCTTGATATCAAGAATTTAAATTCTTTCATTCATTATCTGTAACCGCTTATCCAATTCAGGGTCGCAAAGAATTTAAATTACACATGTGAAAATTCAATTGTTACTAGTACAAAAGCTATTTCAAAGATTTCAATTGTAACTAGTGAAAATTTTATTTCTGATATCAAGAATATAATATTTACTAGTAAATATAATATTTCTGATATCAAATTTTTAATTTTTAGTAGTGAAAATTGTATTTCTGATATCAACAATTACATTTTTACTAGTGACATTTTTACTAGTAAAAAAATCAATTCCTGATATCCAAAATTAAATTTTCACTATTAACAATTAGTAAAGCTTCAGTGCTTCAGTCATCGTCTTATTTCACTCGTTTTGTTTTAGTGTAAGAGACTACAGACAGACCACATATTCTTTATCTCACTGTTTACAGGGTACATTTCTGATCTCGCTATCCCTGCACTCTGAGAGTGCAACTGATTCATGGAAGACAATGTTTTATCGCAAATGGCGGCCTTATTATTCCTCCTATTTGGCAAAATAAAGTGCCAGTTCTCCTTGTCTGAAAGTGTTAGTGATTAGTGAGAGATGTTTCCATACCGCAGCGAAGACAAGGCTGAATCCAGCTGTAATGGGTTACTGGCTGAATCTCCAGTGTCTCTCGCCTCGTTAAATTATAGTCAACTACGTAGGGAACAGAGGGAGATTTGAGATTCAGCCTAGCATGAGACTGTCCTCTGGTCCAATAAATAAACGTGATGCTTGTAGGTTGCACAGACAGGCCAATGGTGTTCAAGCTACTTGTGACACGTATTCTGAACCAAAGACAACAACCTGTAAAGCGTTTCCGCATTGCCTCAGTTATAGTTATAGTTGTTTATATCAGTCTACATCTACTCTGAATGCTCTAAACCGATACTGCGGAGTTATACGCAGGTTGTTCGTGTTTGGCATTTTGCTGCGGGACTGTGTGGCTCTCCCCGGGTCGTCTGGCCAGATTCTAATTAGTTATCTGTTACAGTTATGTATTGCTAGGTTTAAAGTTCACCTCAACGTGTTAGTATAGACGTTTAGCTGCGGATAACGAGACGTACTCGGCGCAGTAGAGCTACCAAGCATTACAGAATTACAACAGATTTCAGAGTTTCTAATGTCCGCCACTTGATAAGTCAGTGTTTCAATAGTGAAGATGTCAGTGGAGCAGAGCTGCTGTGTGGTCAGTGTTTCAGAGACCAGCTGTGGACCAAAACGGAGAAGTCCTCTGAGCTGCAGCGGAGTGGTATTAAACCCTCATTCTGGAATAGTGCTGTGCAGTGGTATGGTGTTTTCACCATTCTTAATCGACAAAGAATGCATAAATCAAAAACCAACAGTACTGCATTCTGACAGCTTTAGCCACAATATGCAAGTCTCTATAGATTATGCTGAGGAATCCACAAGAGAAATGAGCTTAAATATTAAACATCACAGAGGACATCAACGTGCTGCGCTCCTAATGATGGTTAACTGTGTGGAATTTCAGAGGGCATTTCAGACAGTTTTCACAGAAGCAGACAAGTGGAACTTTTATAATGGTGATGAAGAGGCTGAATTTCTTCATGACGTCTTATTTCTGAGTTGGTTTGCGGTCTTGAAAATGCCTGGACTGGACAAATGTACCCATACTGATACTATACCTTGGATAAAAAGTACAGCCCTTGAAAAGGGCTACTCTGTTCTTGCATGTGGATCTCCTTTCGGTTCCTTCTGTCCAGATCTCTTTATGAGCACCCTGAGTAAAGGCATCGTGAGTAATCTTGCTGGGGAGGAGAATTCATTGATTTTGACTGATGCACGGTGTCTACCTGGCACTGAAGGAGGAGGACTCTTTGTTAGTGTTGGTGAAACACACTGTCTTGTAGGTCTCATCACTTCCCCACTTTGTTGGAAATCTAGTGAATGGATTGGACTGGCATTAGTGTGCTCCTTTCACTTAATTCTAAAAAACATACTACAGGCTGTATGTTCTAATCAGACAGTGAAGGAAACATATTCATCCATTGACATTCCACAAATCCTCCCTTGTGCAAACCAAAATGAAACCGACATAAAATACCCCATGGTGGCTGTGGTAGAAAGTGGCCAGTTTTGGGGCTCTGGAATTTTGCTAAATCCAAATGTAGTTTTAACCTGCAGACATGTGGTCAATGGAAAATCATTTATTCAAGTTAGGATCAAAGCTGGTGAAAGGTAATGTTGTACAACCTTTCTGCTGCATAGGACTTACAGGTACAACAGGAAGCAGCACGATGTGACACCTTTGTCTGTCTTTCCACAGGTTTCTTTCAGTAAGTGGTCGTGTACTGTACTCTTCAAAGGCATCTTCTCCATATGATGTTGCTGTGGTGCAGCTTCAAGAGCCATTTTTAGATGTTGTGGCACCACAGTTATCTACCAATTTTCAAACGGGTAGGATATTTAAATTGCAGTTTTATAATTTTTAAATGTAGATACATGTCTTTGCCCACTTGGAAGCTCTAGAGTTTCAAAGGAAATCTGAGTAATAAACACATAGTTGCAGTCAGAACTAAACCTAAAATAGGGTCTTTAAGGGAGGTTTTTTCCTGCTTTTATAAAGTTTCTATTTTGGAGATAAATGTTTTTCATTGGACACAATTATATATTTTATATTTGTTGTTCAATGTCAGGGTTTAGAAACAATGGAACAAAAAAATTATTTTGACTTATATTTTAAAATGAATTGTTTCTAAGAAAAAATAATTATGTTTTATCACAGCATGAATATCTGTTTATTTCTTTTATGTTTTAGGTGAAGATGTGGTTGTGTTGGGTTATGGTCCATTAGGGAAAAACTGTGGCCCCTCAGTGACCTCGGGGATTCTGTCTAGAGTCATCGCCAAGAAAAATAAGGCAGTGATGCTTCAGACCACATGTGCAGTGCAGTGTGGAGCCAGCGGTGGCGCTGTTGTCCGTGCCAGCACAGGGGAGTTGCTAGGTAAGTTTCAGATTTAAATCATTTTTATGCAGCTTATTAGATGACAGTAAAATACTATAAATCTTAGCTTATTCAAGAAGTGTGTTATTAAGTTTCAGCTTAATTCCATGAACCATTTTATTTAACATATCTGTGACAGACAAATGGCTGTAAAACAATAGTATGAAGCTTAGCTTATTTCAAGAAGCTTATGTTCAACTTCATATACCATTCTAGTCCATAGCAACATTTTTACTGACAACTGTAAATCTGTGACTGGCAAAACCTTACCCAATAACAGCCATCACTCAATAAATATGAAGTCTACAAAAAAATCATTATGTTTTTCAATTTGTCCACTATTTGGCTAAGCTGTAATATTTTCCTATTGTCAGTGCAACATATGAACATGAACCGTTTGCTTTAAACCAGGTATTGTTTCCAGCAACACAAGAGACTTTGCAGCAAATGTGACGTACCCCCACTTAAACTTCAGCATTCCAATGTCAGTTTTGGAGCCAGTACTGAAAGAGTTTTCACAGACAGGAGATCCTGCTGTTTTTCAGACTTTGGACAGTACAGAGGATGAAGTTAGGAGAGTCTGGAGACTACAAATTCCTCAGAGTAAGCTGTAAATATTTCCATTTCAATTATAATGAAAACGAGGATGTCCAGCTTTCCTGGTGTTTGCCTACACATACATTGCCACTACAGTATTCACAGAGAGGCTGCTCTACTTCTCAATGCTTGTGGTTCTGTCTATTGGGGAAATAGAAAGGAAGAGAAAATATTTTTTTTTTTCAAGTTATTTCACTTTAATTGACTGATATTTTGTTTTGATTACTGCATACTTAAGCATTGAAAGTAATTATAACAGGGTTGTAAACAGACTAATTATTTGTAATATGGTTTTTAGTGTTACATTTAAAGTTCAATGACCTTTACACATCATGGATGTCCTTTCTATTTAGGTATCCTTTTAAAAGCCATTCAGCCACTATGTGACTAGCAGGTATCCAGTGATACATCAGTTACAGGTGTGAAACAATTAAAAAATTGAAGTTATAATTTGTATGGCAAACTACTTGAAAACCTGTGTTTGTTGTTTTGCCTCTCAAAACACATTTTTTCTCTTGTGCTGTGATGCTTCACTAGGCCATTATCAAATCTGACATGAAAAGGGTGCAGACATTGAAAGGTTTGTGCAAGTGCCTTAGAGACATGCCTGTTCCTGCACCTCGTTCTCATATATTACTCCTCCCACAGGAGAAGGATTATTTGAATAAATCTAAGTAAATATTGGGCTAAGTCTGTTTAAAGAAAAAAAGAAAGAGATTGAAAAGAGATTGCTGCTGCACTGCCAAAGGCATTTCTCTCTGATAGAAAACACAAAAACACAGATTATTACTGCTGCTACTTTAACTGGTCAATTAAAAAGTGTCTTCCAAACAATCTCTGTTTCTAGCTGGCTGAATTTTTCATTATTGTGCCTGGAAGTCAAAGTAATTTCTTTCAACTTGGAGATATTGTGTCACATTTCTTACAAAATCTTTTCCTCACTGATTTCTTTATTTTTAAATTTAATTCTATTTTGGGTTTTTTCCTCCTCTGAAACAATTTAGCCCTGTGAAGGACTGGCGCCCCCTCCAGGGTGTATTCCTGCCTTGCGCCCAATGATTCCAGGTAGGCTCTGGACCCACCGCGACCCTGAACTGGATAAGTGCTTACAGATAATGAATGAATGAAACAATTTAATTTAAAAACAACATTTTAGGACAGATTGTTATTCTAGCGTTTAAAATGTATTTTTTAAACCTTTCCCATAATATTTTAAAAATAGATATTAGCCAATGCCATCTCAGACGTAATTTATGTCTTTTTGTACACATTTTCTCCAAGGCAACTGGCTTTGCCTGAATTCAAGCTTGTGCACACTGAATGATTTGAGAGTCCAAGAGAATAGAGTACTTTGGCCCCAATGCTTTTAATAATCATACTGAGGCAAAAAGATGACATCGCTGGACAAAGAAACATGCAGCCAAATGCAAATATAATGCAACTGCCAGGGCAAATACACTTTATATGTATAATCAAAATATTTACAATAATATTGTTTTATAGGTCAATACAACCATACTAGCGTGTTAGCTAGTTAATCCACATTGAATAGCAATTGGAGGTGGCACGCTCTTACACTGTTGAATAAGACATAATCAGAAACAGTTATCTTCTCACAGTTAGACAAGTGAAAGACTCCTAATGATAAAGCTTTAATCTTCCTGAAATAATGTCTTTGTCAGCTATTGGTTATCTGCTGTTCAACTAAAAAAAGGGCAAGCATATTACACCACAATGCTGAAAAACGGCATCAGATGAGATGCACACCACAATTCCTTCTCAGGGTTTATTCTAGTCTGGGTCTATCTGAACGTATTACCATGCCAGAAAAAATCTATAATTCAAACTCACTTAAGCTCTGCATGTGAAATATTACATGCATCCCTAATGTTTTTCATGGTATGCAGAGACATAGAAAATCATTCTTCAGAGCTGTGCTCTCACGAGGTGTGTCTAAGTATGGCATTATTGTTTCAGTGGGTGACAGTAAGTGCACTGAGTTCACTGCAAATAGCCCAGGTATTTTTGTATGCATGAAATCACTGGGGCATGAGGAATTCTCACTGAATGAACAACACAGTCATCTTAAAAACCAATGAAGACAGTTTTTTCCTAGAATCATGGAAAGCATTATACTGAAAATGTCTTACAAGTATATGGTACATGAAGATATCCTTTTGTCCACAGTAAACTAAGACTAAAAACCCTTGCAGCAAAAATATTTACACCTAGTAACATTACAGTAGACTCATATTTCACCATATATGATGAGATCTGATTAACAGACATAAGGGCAGTCTGGTCCCTCTGGGTGTCTACAGGAGGAGTATTGTGCGGTTGCAAATATTAGTCTCCATACTATTATTCAGAAATGTATTCATGATGACAGACTGTTGCCTGAGAGGTAATGTATTTTTTCAGCTTAAACTACTTTAATTGGATTCCATTACTGGAGAAATCTGAAACTGGAGACTATATGTAAAAGGATCCACTACTCCATGTAAAAGAAGAGAACAACATAGACACATTTATATAAATAATAATGCTTTAGTATATCCAATTTCAGCACAATGAAACTACCAGAATGCCTTAAAGAAACTGGTACCATTAAAGAATTGTACTATGATGCAAATAAAGAACGTTAAGGCCTTAGCATGCACTCAAATCTTTGAAAAGAAAGGCCTTGGACCTGCTGAGGAGACTAACAACAGACATTAGGTAGCTGCCCAATTTACTAGATTTATCCCTGGCAAAGGAAGGAATATTCCTTTAAGGTTATGTGCTGCCATATGAATTGATGCAGAGGCTCTTGGTGGCCAGGTAATGTGTGGCAGAGAAGTGGCTGCAGTTTCCTGGGTAATTTTGGCTCTAGCTTTTGGCTCTCATCGTGGTGAGCTTTATATCTGCTGTGCCCTAACCAGTGAAGCTACATGGGAACAATTAAGCCTGTAAATGATGTTTGCTTCAAAGGCCAAGAGATTATCATACACATGGTTTGAAGTGGCCAGACCCTGGTGCTAGTTGCTCCTGATGGATCAAATAGAAAAGAAAAGTAAAAAAAAAAATACAGAATTAAGGTTAATGTGTAGGGTTGAAACTCATCCACAGTATTTTACTTGCACTTTTATTAGTCAAATGGATAGATTACCTTGAAAGTCTGAGTCTAAAATGTACAATTTCCAAATATTTAGTGATAAATGTGTATTTGTTTATTATGCTTCTTGCATAACATGTCCAAATTCACAAATTAGATGAAGCACACTTTACAGCATGGGCAAAGCTCCAGTTTGTCTAAAAAAGAAAATGTCCATTTATCAAGCTTCTAGATTGTGATTGCTGATGCTACAGACTCTATCAGGAGAGCACAAGTTTGCACATACATCAAAGGAAAAAAAAGATGTTTCACAAGTATTCATATGACCATTATTTGAAATCTTTCCCAAACCCATAATTTCACTACAGCTATCACTACCCAGCCATCCCTCCCCCCAAGTCAATGTTGTTTGGAGTGCAGTATAAAGATGTCCAAACCTCCAGGTTCCACCATTTTGTGTCAGCAAGAGATGGAGCTGCCTCTGAACCAATAGTCAGAGAAAAGCTATAGTTGACCAATCTGCCACTTTCTTTTGGCCTACCAAATATATCCACCATCATCCACTTCACCCACTTCCCCCTCCTCTTCTTCAGCCTCTTCACCATTTTCTTCAGTTTCTTTCTCCTCCTCATCTTCCCAGCCTACTGCACTGCCAAAATCACCTGAGTAGCCAGTCGCCTCATCTGGAAAAGACGTGAGGAATATATGACAAAAATATTTTGGAAGAAGTCTTCAGGGAGCTGGTTTTAATAGACGTTCCAAACATATTTTCATTGTTTCCATACAATAGAGCAACAACAAAGCAACAGCAAACTGCATTATCCTATGCTTTATAGACCAATATAAAAAGCAAATTAGTTGAGCTACGGTAAACAACATATACGATGTGTGGCTCTGGCTTTTAAAGAAAACCAGGATAGGAAATTTGAGTGGCTAGAACTGCTTAAATACAGACAACTTCCATGAAGTAAAACGTTATGATAAATAAAAAATGAGTTACTTTGCCTTGCAAATAAAACCAGGATGAGAATTCGTGGCTTAAAATGGAGCAGTCTTCCATTCATGAAAAGGATTCATTTACAGCAATGTAGCTGCAATCTGTATATCATTATAATAAAGGCTATATAAAAATAAAATTGCTTGGGCAAATAAATTCTGCAGCCCTGTCAACGGAACCCTTAATGAGAGCCATAACATGTCGTGAAATGCAGTGGAATGAATATACAACTTCAACGCAAGTAAAACAAGCAATTTACTCATGATAAAAACTAAATGCTACCTCTAATACATGCTTGGGTACAACAAACAAGTGCTTTGGCTTTGACATTGGTCTTTTTAAAGGCTATTTTAAGTCCAGTCAGGGGATTTGTTCTTATCACCTGCAGGTCCAGCTCAGCCAGTAGTAATTAATCTTGCAGACCTTTATTTCAGCAAGACAACTGCTCTTTTGGAATGGAAATGAACCTGGCCTAATGAATGTAACACTTGGTCTTCTGTCAAAGGGGTGACTGATGTTTTTGTGGATCTAAGCCCTATGAACAAAGGGGGCCTTGTCCTTCCTGGGTGTGTGTGTGTGTGTGTGTATATGTCTGTCCATGTCTAAGTGTGTGTCTATAAGTGTGTGTGTGTGCTGGTGTTTGTGCACTTACCACAGTCAGGGTTGCCATGGATTCTGGAGCCCATTAGCTCTCCTCCATGCTGGTCTACACACCAGCACTCCCCCCTGCTTTGGTCGCACTGCAGTTTCCTGTAATAGCCATCCTCATCACAGCTGGGAATGAACATACCTAACATGAGAAGCACACATGCTGTTGGTTGACATGCATGTTTTAAATTCAATTACTTGTGCTGCATGAATCAGAATGATCAAATGTGCATTGCACTGAGGGTGAGATTGTGAAGCGGGCTACATATTGCAAGCAATAAGTCATGTGGTGGAGCCAAATGACAGCCTTCATTTCAGTGTGAAGAGCAACCTTGGAAAAAGGCTTGTGAACTGATTACTACATGTAATGGCTCTGCATACAGTGATAAAATTCTATTCTCACTGCATACATGAATGCATAAAAAAAGAATTATCATCAGTCCAATGTCACCTACATTCAAAGGCAGTTTTGAAGGTCATGTCGAAGAATCAATTGTGCTTATTATAGGCTGGAGGATCAGGAAGGAAAGGATCTGTGCTATGGCAATTACAGCAGCTTGTGGTGTGGCATCAGGGGGCATGTGCGTATTTGGCGGGCTCTGGTTGGCCGCTGCATCTGCAGAATGTCCTTGGAGAGTCCTGCGGGTGTCTGAGCCAAACATGCAGCACTGCCCACGGCCAAGAGCCAGCTCCGCTCCACTCTAATCCTCACGCCTGATTAGCAGCTAATCCCAGCCTCGTGCTTGTCATCTGCTTAATGAAACTCCTCAAGCACAACCCCTGCATGTTTGATCAGTGCATCTTTCACCTGATTTCTACCTCTCTGTCTAACTTTCACTATTTCCCTTTGTTTCTAGTTATTTCTTGCTCTCTTCTTACCCCAGTGTTTGTTTGTTTCTGTTTATTAAATGCCTCTTACATAGGATTGTAAATCTCTGATTTTTGAATGACTTGCGGATTTGATTATTTTTATGTACACCTAGTCCCAAAGGTTACTGGTGGAAACATCTACCCAGTAATGGAATACAGATAAATAAACAATATTCCAAACCTTACCCTAATCTTGGCTAAAAAGCACACATTAAATAATACTGAAATAGCTGTTTATGCTCAGTTTATTAACCACCTTCTGCTTGATTTTGGTTCTCTACTGCAAATTTTAACCTGAGCTTGGAGCACTTCCTCTGCCTGATTCCTGCTCTCAAGATACTGTGTGCCCCCCTGCACACACACAAATGTTCATACGTACCCAGCTTCTTTTTGGCTCCCTCCTGCATTTGAATCCTCTCTAGCTCAGCCAAGCAGGGAGGCTCTGAGGAGCAAAATAATCAGAGTATTAGAAGGAAGCACTGCTAATCTCCTCCAGCCAAAGGCTCAGCTTCTCCAGCAGCCTCTGATCAAACCAGCATTATGCCATGCAACTCCCACTGCAGCCACTCAGGCTTCAGCATGTTCCTGTTCACAAAGGAATTCATAGGTCATTTTTCAGTATTATTAGGAATGCATGAGATCTGTGTTCAATAAATCTGTGCTAATGCATTGAAAGTCAAAAACAGGAAAGTTGACAATATAGTCACATATAGTTCTGCCTGGCTGGCTGGCTGGTTCAAGTCCCAGAGTGTTCCAGGCTGAGCAGGCTGTCAACAAGCAACAGTGATGTTGTTTTTGTCCTATGATGGCCATTTCCCCTACACCAGGGAGAATATGAAGGAAAGAAATAGTGTGACAGACCAATGGCAACTGCATCCTCCCTGTGAGTGAAGACAGTGCTTGGTCAGAATCACATACAATTAGCAGATTTAGTGTAGAGTGTGGTGTTAGCGTGTGTCTGTGTGCGGTGAAGAGATTCTGTGTTCCTTCTTGAATTACAGGGTGGAACATATGCCGCTTCATGGAACAGGCATGCCCACTCACTCACTAAGGAAAATAAACCTATTAAAAGGGATGCTTATTTACTACAGAATATACATGCTCATACACACAGAGCACATGACCCTTGTAATGCTTTATAATGTGCTGCTCACAATCCCTCATACATAGAAAATCACTGAACACAACACCACCACCCACACACACGCCACCTACACATCCACAGCTTCAGTCATTTGTGCCTGTAATCTTCAGCGAATACAAATTCACTCAGAAACACAACACATGGGCAGCAGAAAATGACTCTTTTCCTACGCTTAAACAAATTAAACCGCTGCCCTCAGGCACCACAGACCAGGGAGGTCAATGCAGAGCATGTCACTCTCCCTCTCATCTCTCACTTTCTAGGCAGGGTGTGTTTGAAGCAGATGGAAGTTCTGGATTACTGTAATCCAAACATCCCACATATGGTTCAGTTCTACTCTCAGTGTTTGATTATATTTAGAAAACCAATTAAACCTAATCCAGTGCAGACTGAATGAGTTCCGTCAATGTGAGGGATAAGTCCAGTGACACTTTAGGACACTTTGCAGACAGATTGCTGCTGTGTTATTTATTTATTGTTAGCTCACATATTTTTATATTGAATAGGAATATGTACACTTGCACATCCAATGACTACAGTCACTGGGGATGCATATTTACACGGTCACTCTGAAAATTAAAAAAAAAAACCATTGTCTTCAAAACTGTAAACACTAGTGTGGTAAAATTTTCAAAACATTTGCTGGCATTCAGAGCTCAAACTCCAATATAATTAGTTGCTCAGCCTTAAAAGCCAGTAGGTTGCATCTCCATGAGAGCATTAAGCTGTACTGGCGATGCTTCCCTGCCATGTGTCCCCCTTCTGTCCTCCTCACAGAATTGGGCTGAACAGAGTGTAGGCCATGTCCCTCACTAGCTGGGCCAAGAACAGCTCAGACAACCTAACACTGACTGGCTCGGTTAAAATTAGGTTTAAAAACTTTAACAATAACTGGAGGTTGTGGGTTCTGGCTGTCTTTGAGGTGTTGGTGTGTTCTCCCCGTGTCCGTGTGGGTTTCCTCCGGGTGCTCTGGTTTCCTCCCACAGTCCAAAAACACACGTTGGTAGGTGGAATGACGACTCAAAAGTGTCCGTAGGTGTGAGTGTGTGAGTAATTGTGTGTGTGTGTGTGTCTGTGTTGCCCTGTGAAGGACTGGCGCCCCCTCCAGGGTGTATTCCCGCCGGCTCTGGACCCACCGTGATCCTGAACTGCATAAGCGCTTACAGATAATGAATGAATGAACTTTAACAATAACTCAGTTTTTTTTGGGAGGTAGCAATTTTCGAAACTGTATGCTTTACGACAAGTCTGTTAAAATAATTATTGAATATTACCTCATTAAAAGGGGACATATTATGAAAAAATAAATATAAAAATAAGTCACATATGGGGATATTGAGTACCTACAAAGCTGGAAATATGATAACTTAGTCTATTTGCTGTGGGTTATCTACGTCAGAAAACATGGGATTAAAAAGTGATTCAGACTTCAAAAAAACTCAAAACCAAGAGCTTCTGTTCTCTCACTTCTCACTGCTGAATGTATAAGACACCATATAATAACTATAGGTTTCAGCCATGAAACTTAATACGTATTACTTAAAATGTATTCCATAATTATTCTACATAGTTTAATAACTACTTTGAAACCTGCATACAAATTATGCAGTTATGAGAGTTAGAAACTGAAATGTGGACCCACAAGCTGTACAATTAAAAGGGCTTCAGCTATGGCTGGATCAATAGTATAGGTGTCATGAGTTACTGCCCAGTAGAACCCAATACCCAAGGACAGAATAATGTTGCTCTAAAATCATGTTTAAATAGGATGATGCGTCCTCCGTCCATGTTAAACAATGGATCTTAACGTGGCCCTGGGTTAATTATGATGATTAAATTAGAAAAGCTTAAAAATCAATAAGAAAAACATACTCTCTCTCCAGAAGCAGAGGCACCACTCCGCCGTGGAGACTTTTCCATCACGGTAGGAATCACAGGAGTTGAAGAAAGGCCGAATACACACTTCATATTTGTCCAAGTTGATTGCAGCTAGCTCAGCCTGGTCCAGATACAGGTCACTGTTAGTGTCCAGCTTGGAAAACATCCATCCAATGGAGTCCTTACAGGTTGCCACTAGAGTGCGGTCCAAAACTGTATGGAGGAAAAAAACAATTGCTCTTTAGCTGTTAACCTGATGTTTTTGTTTGTAATGGGTTTATCAGTGTCATCAAAAAAACACATATCCCCATTCTCCAGTTTTTCTTTTTCAGATTATTTGAACACATTCTTACAAGAAATAGGCAACTAGATGTAGCCTGACTGGAAAGTTTTATATGCTTTGCAAAGAGTCTGAATCTCTGAGTATGTTTCTGATGCTAATTTTATTGTGTCCTTTACATCAGTGAATTGTGGGTTTAGGCAACTTGCGCAAAAGCCCATTGGTGTGACATTGTTCCAAATAAAAGCACTGGCTGAGCAGACAGCCCAGTGCTGTGGGGCCTCACTTGATGCAGAGCTGGCCACAGGCTTGCTCGTGCTGTTCTGCTTGGCATTGCCCTGGAGCAGCTGGAACCAGTCCCGCAGACGATCCCCCAAATCTGCCAGGTCCTGACCCGTGCAGCTCTCTGTTGGGGGGCGGGGAGAAAGAGGGAGGCAGACAGAAAGAGAGACAGAGGGGTTAGAAAGTAAAAGGGAATGTGGGACAAAAAGGAGAAAATAAAATGCACAGTGAGGAGAGGTGCTTGGACAGGGATACTGTCAGAGTCTGAATGTTAAAACCTCCCTGGACCTTCCTGAATTGTGCCCCTGAAATAACCAATAGTGTTTATGTACACCCCATACAAATACAACATCAAGGGCAAAATAATGTCCCAGAAGGAAAGACAGTAAGAGAGACAGGAGGATAAAGTGTGTACTGCTGATAAATCAATACAGCCCGGGAGAATTGTAAGCTCCCAGGGGTGATGTCAGAGGAGAAAAATGTCCTGAGGCTATCTCTAAGCAGAAGTATTCTTTATCATCTATATGTCATGTATGTTTCTTACGATAAAGGCCTGCTAAATCTGCTGTACTATACAATCTTACAATCTCACACTGCATATGACCATGTTTCTTCTTTGGTCTGAAGTAATTGCAATCACAGTATGTAACAATGTATTAGCACTGATCACATTTTCTACTGTACTGAAAAATGTATTGAATGAAGATACCTCTGTACCTTAATACAATAAGAATTTTTCTGAATTGCTACATATATGCATTAGAATATAATGTTTTATTCAGGTGCTTGATGTCGTAACAATATTACAAAGACTATGACTAAAAGCACTATTACAATTAACTTGTTATATGTGTCTTGATCCAGTTCATAAGTGTCCGTGCCAGAGATATACAGCATATTGTTGCTGCTGGAAAAAAATGTATAATGTTTTTAAATTTATTGACATTTGTGTCCTAATTTCATAATGACTGAACTAATAGAAATTATCCTAAAATACTTTGAATAAATGACTGCTTCACTATGTTCCTTGAAAACTGAAGAATGTCTCTTCCTTTTCCTGTAAAGGTTTGACGATAGGAGGTTTTGTTCTGACAGTGACAGTATATATTAGGCTGATACTCTGCCTCCGTAGCACTATATGCATTCATATTCCAATGGTGTTCCACTTTTTTTCTTTAGCAAAGTAGGTCAATTTCATTTGTAAACCACATGCATTTGGACTACATAAGAGTCCCTCTGTGATATGACTTATGTAAATTAAGCTCTTGGGAAGGAATTGAATAAATGTGTCTTGTGAGATCAGTGAATGGCTAATGGTGAAACTAGTGCAATGGGCTTCTAATGCAAACAACAGACATTCAACTCATCAGCAAAAAGCTAACCCTTCAGGGGCAATAAATACATTGATTATAAATATTTATCTGTTACTGTAATGGAGTGATATAGATGGTTGCTGCAGCTGCAGTAGTTAGAAACCGGCAGGTTGGTGTTGACTGTGGCTGTCACGTACCATGTTTGTTGTCTGTGGGTATGCTAGGCTCAGCTGTGGGGGAACATGGGCAGGGACCAGCACACTTCACACTCAGTGCTTTCCCCGTGAGACACGCCTGCTGCTCCAGCTTACACTGAGGAAAACACATGCACATGCACATGAAATTCACTTGTTTTTTTTTTTAGAGCATCAGAACATAGGCTCATATTCTTAAGGACGGGAAGTATTTTTTTGTTATGAGTTTTGTGAATCATTGCATATAAATGCAACAAATTAGAGGTCTATTCAGGCTCCTACACTGAGATTTTGTGGATTATGTGCCTGGTGCTCTTAAGAATCATAACAAATATCAGTTTCCAGCAATTTTGTTCTGATTTTATAACATCTGACTGTTGTTGAGGGCGGCACGGTGGTGCAGCAGGTAGTGTCGCAGTCACACAGCTTCAGGGGCTTGGAGGTTGTGGGTTTGATTCCCGCTCCGGGTGACTGTCTGTGAGGAGTATGTCTCCCCATGTCCGCGTGGGTTTCCTCCGGGTGCTCCGGTTTCCTCCCAAAGTCCAAAAACACATGTTGGTAGGTGGATTGGTGACTCAAAAGTGTCCGTAAGTGTGAGTGAATGTGTGAGTGTGTATGTTGCCCTGTGAAGAACTGGCGCCCCCTCCAGGGTGTATTCCCGTCTTGCGCCTGATGATTCCAAGTAAGCTCTGGACCCACCGTGACCCTGAACTGGATAAGCGCTTACAGATATTGAATGAATGATTATTGTTGAAATGATTATTTTTATTGTGAAAATGTATTTTCTAAACCCAAACTTAACTGTAGTGATAAAGTGCTCTATTATAATTCAAATATAATTTCCCATGAAGTTTTCCAGAGTACACAGCAGATACCACAGACAACTGCATGCTTCATTACAAAGCATAATCAGTCTTTTTTTGCATAATTACTTTTAAAATTGTGTTAATATATCATCATATTATCTTTTCACTCAACACATCTGTAGTGAGAAAAAAATAACAATACATTTGAATTGAATTTAAAAATAAATCATAGTATTTGAAATGCTGCATTAAATGCCTTGCATCCATTTTTTATTTTTTATTTTTTTTATTTTTAAAGAGATACTGCTAGATCATTGTATCTGTTCCAGTCACAGAAGTATTACACATAATATACGAGGGTTGTCGTGTTACATAACAACTCCATTTTATCCTTTTAACACCAGCTACTTTTACTATTGTCAGTATTTCCTTTTGAACAGATTTTAAATTAAAAACAGGTTTTTGCCAAATCAAACATACAGAGTTTTGTTGTGACTGTGTTGAGCATTCAACCACAATTTAAAATCAGTGGCAAAAGAGAAATTAACCTTACAAATAGCAAAGAAATTTACAAAATCAGAACCATATTATTGGTCCTGATATTGTCGACCATCCTTGGTTTTCTATGTTATCTGTTTTTCAGGACATTTTGTTGCAAAAATATATGACATCATACCCATGCATGCACATAAATAGCACAGGATATGCTGCAGCAAAAGCTCATCACTGTCATGGGGCACTGCATAATGCTCAGTTCTCAGAGTAGCAGGGTGTGAATTATAGTTCAGATACGGATCAAATATTTATAAAGGTGACCACAAGCAAGACGATGACTCATTCCAGTGACACATCACCATTCAAACAAGGCTCCTGTAAAACCTTATTTTACTTCAGGACCCCAGCATCTTAACAAGGTCAGAAAAAGATCTAACAGACAACACATAAATCTCTCTCTCTCTCTCTCTCTCTCTCTCTCTCTCTCCCTCCCTCCCTCTCTCTCTCTCTCTCTCTCTCTCTCTCTCTCTCTCTCTCTCTCTCTCTCTCTGGGCACTGGGTGTTCATCCACCCATCCTTTGATGGGAATCCCTCTGTGCTATTTATCTTTAGCTTTTGTAGACTTTGGGGGCCAGTATATATGGATAACCTCCAGCAGTAGTCGAATAGCAAAGGGACCTAGTGTCATTGTACATAGTAAGACATAGGTGAGTCACAGAGGGAAACATTTGAAACTAGAAAACATATGACCATAATTATATCCTACAGTAAAGAGCACAGAAAAAGCTCATAAAGATAAAAACCAGAACAACACCACAACCATCAAAACTTGTTATACAGTACTATGAGTAAATAAATAAAAAAAAAACTTCATGACTACTAGATTATATAATAAGATTAATGGTGTGTATAATAAAATGAGTGCAGCAGATGTGCTGTACCTGAGAAGCATAATTATGTCCATCAGAGCCACACACAGGCGCAGAAGCAGACACAGGGCAGGGCTTACAGCTGTTCTCCTGCTGTCCCACCACTGGATGCTTCAGCCTGTGAAAAACACACTCATTACTGCAACACTCACAATAATCAACTGACTAATCATGTTTTCAGCCAATCAACTCTCTCTGCAATCCAAATTTTTCCTTAACAGCAGTTAAGGCAAATATACTGTATGTAATAATGTAGTCGTATATCGTACACATTCCTGATTAGGAAAATCTGCAGTACGTTTTTACATTAATTTTCCTAGCACTAGGTTGAACCATAGGAGGAAAGGAAGGGCCATTCTACACACCCACAGAGATTGACGTTAGTTGTGCTATCTTGGACTCCTGCACTTGGATGGCTGAGACGTCACCAGGAATCACATATATAAATTTTAAAGTAAAAGCATAAAGTAGCCCGTTTGTCTCATTAGATATCTTGTGTCATTGCTGCAGATAGTAACAACAGATACAGCTCAATACATACAGTTTTATACATTGCTCATGGCTGCTCTTTAAATTTTATAAAGAGAGTTTTATAAGACCCATGAAATGTGTTTTATGTTTTCATTTATTTGTATGGTTTTGCTCTAAGCTAACTGATTTAAAGGCTTGAGATTTAAAGGTTTCATGTGGACAGGGCAAGCAGGGCTTCTAAGTATGCATTTGTAAATAGAGAATATCTCCTGATGAAATTTTATAGACACATTGATTAAAGATTGATTAAAGTAATATAATTTTACCATACACTGCAATTTTACATTTTCCTTTTTTACTCTTAATGATAGCTTTCAAATGTCTTTTAATGTGTTATCTACATTTGAATTTCAATTAGCACATGACCCTTTACCTTAAGATGTATTTATACCATGTAAGGCCACTGTTCGCTGTGGCAGAGCAAATGGGAGCAAAATGCCTCATGGATACATGCTGTGTTCAAGGACACAGTAGTCATCAGAGCAAAGATATATGAATCTGCAGCCCTTTAGTACAGGGCTGGCATCCGTGGTGACCACTAGGGGATCTGAGTAGGAAGCCAGCAGCTCTTTATGTTGTTGCACCATCGAGTGCTGTTGATGTGAAACCTCTGAATCTCAAAACGCAACTCACAGTTGTTTTCTAGTGTTAGTGCAGTGTAGCAATATTGACTGCTATAACAATTCAAGTTGAATATATTTGATTTTCAGTGCGATTATTTTATTCTGAAAAGCCTGAACATGCTTTTAAAGCAAATGTTTTATTTTCCTTTGTTACGGCTAAATGTGAGCATACTTACTGTGCATAAGCAGTCCAACTGCAGATAAATGGTCTAATTTAGATTGGGGTGGGGTTTGGAGTATATTTTCTGTAATGAGTTGTCTAACTGTGTGTAACCATGCCTCAGGGAGCTAAAATGAAGCAACTAAGAAGTGTGTAGCAGTAGGAAGCAAATGTGTTTACAAGAGAATGGGCTTCAAGGAAAAAAATAAAGAAAGATGTATAAGATAACAACACTCAAGACACTCAAGTGATTATTTTTGAACATTATGTTCTTATCTATGAGTCTTGTGCTTAAATCAGTAAATATATTTTGACATTCTTAAATATGTTTTTTGACAGCAAATCTGTGATTGTTCCCTCAAAACAGAACAAGATCATTGTGCAGTCTCCAAGGGACAGAGAGAGAGAGAGGGCACAAAAAGCAAGAGAGAAAAAGCAAAGAAAATTGATATTGGAAAGTCAGAAAGCAAAAAACACGAAACAGCAAGAGATAAAAAGAAACAGGTCCAAGAAGAGGATGAGAAAGAGAGAAGACAAAGAGATTAAAGAGCATGAGGGAAAAGATAGACAAGTAGAAGTGGTCAAAGAGGGAAAAAAGGGAAGGAAACCAGTGAGAGAAAAAGAGCCAGAAGGAGGGGCAGAGAAAGGGAGAGACATAATCAGATAGAGGAGAGTTATTTCCCTCTGGATTAAGCTCACCTGTACTCCAGTTTCTTGCGGTTGACACACACAGCGCGCTGGTAGCCCTGGGCAACACACGTCTTGTGTCGGCTGCACTTCACCTTCTGGCAGGGGTCTTTAGTGGTGTCCACATCTTTTGAAGGACAGAGGATCATTGGCATGGTGTTCTACACATTCACTGTAGCAGCATGCAGAACAGTTACAAGCCCAATCTGCTGGACAGCTAATATTTGGAACCACATACATTTGCTTAAGGTTAGAAGGCATCAGTACTACAGGTCTGTTCTGTCAAACCACAGAATCACAGCAGATCAGATATTCTACCCAGACATTCACAAAACTGTCCCCTCTCACGAGAGAAATATATTGCTGCTACACCTATTTAAATATTGTAATTCTGCTAACTGTTAGTGACACACATTAATGATAGAGGTTGTAATTAACCAATTTGTTGTCACATTGTCACCAGCCTTCTCCTTGTTTAAGCACTAATGCTTGTCATGTCACTGTCTCGATACCTGTAGCTACATGGGCATTAAGAGCATAAAATTCATTCATGAATGAAGAACATTCATATTTGCTTTCAGTGTTATGCATGTGTATATGGTACAGAGGAACTGAGGGGAGCTTTAAGCTCCACACTATCACTACAGCTTCATATGGATTAAAGAAACACATGAATGATGATGTTGCCATAGCAACAAGCCCACTATAGAGAACTGTAGGACTGGACTGTGATGAGCAACACCAATTTCACTTTGCTTCCACACACACACACCTTTTACCTCTCCAAATACTGCCAGCCCATTTTCACCCACTAGATATGTCTTTTAAAATATGCCCAAAGAGCTTAACCCCATAAAATGTGTAATTAGACTTCCCATATCCAAGTGGAGCCAAATCCAGCTTAGGGAGATGGGGAAAATCCCAGAAGCTTTAGCACCAACACTGTGTCTGCTTCCTGGCATCATCAAGCCAGTCATCCTTTGTTTACAATGGATGCTGCAGCATTTAATGTGATCATCAGTGTCTCAAGCTGAAAGTAAGGACCTCCAGCCCTGAGCTAATGCAGCCAGTAAAAGGGGCAGACAGGATGATGCAAAGTGGCTAAAGCCCTCTCCCATGCCAGAGTAATTTAGAATACATGACCAAAAGCTTTATCTGCAAAGACTAAAAGCCTCTGAGCTCACAAAAGGTTTGATTTTGATTCTCCAGAAAATAACTGAATGCATAGTGAAATCTCATGTTTCACCATGACTCGAATTTGATTTGGTTATTTTGGATCAAACTGGGGCTATTTGTAAATTAATATACCAAATATACAGTGTCTAAAAAAAATCAAACAAATACCAAACAATATTGTGGCCAAAAATGTGTGAATATTAGATATTATTTTAGTTGATAAATCACCTCTCCAGATGCAGATCAGTGTGTTACAATTTTCAATACAAAATGTCTTTTTACACAGCTAACAAAAAAAACTGAAGGTGACCATGTCATGTGACTGATAGCTCACATCTAATTATTATTTGTTTCTCAATTATAAATGATAATTATCAATCAACTTGGATGAGGCCATTTAAAATAATGTCTTTAAGCATTTTTAGATAAATCTAGTTGTATCACCTGAACTATGTGACAGGAAAATAGCAGTAAAATGTTGGTAATGGAGAACAGATATTCTAAAGGTTTCAGACACCCTTTTGGTTTATTTCATGATGTAGAAGAGTGTGTGTTGATAACCCAAACTAGGTAGCATAATCATACAAGCATTAAAAGATTAAATAGATTAAAGCTTGTGTTATTATGCAGATGAAGTTATTTTGTGGTCAAAAAAGGTCCTCAGTATGATTTTTTTATTTCACAGGCTGCAGACAGAAGTACTCATTCTCTATGAGGTACATTTTATCAACTTCATTTAATAACAAAATAAATAGGGTCACTGCTCCCTCTAAGATCAGTGAGCAGCTTGTCATGTGTCCCTTAAAGCAGAAATAAAAAGCCCTAGAGGTTTCTCCACAGATGTTTGCCTTTAAAGTTGAGACAGTACACTGCTTGAGTAAGGTGGGGATGGGAGGATCTTTCAGGTATTCTTTCCTCCCTAGCTTTATTAAACTCAGAAAGAATCAGGTCATCTCAGCTTTAATTGAGACAGAAGGGAAGGAAAAATTGAGAAATCTTTCTCTGATTATATTTTACATTCAGAATACAGTTTGTTTTTTGTTTTTTTGTTTTTTGCCAGAATGGTTGTATGTGTATATTGACTAACCGTTAGATATTTATTTGAGCAGTAAACATTAGTTGCTGTCAAAAATATCACAACTATTGCACCTGGTTATTGTAAGATACTCTAGTATATTAAATGCACTTTGATAATAATGATAATGTGCAATTATTTGTCATTGTACAACATACAACAAAATGTGTCTTCCCATCTGTGGCAGTGGACACACCTGAACCCACATTGTGGATTCAGTGCCTTGCTCAAGGGCACTTCAGCCGTGGATGTTACCGCCAGTCTTGGGGATTGAAATGGCAACCTTCCGGTACCACCCCACGGCTTTAGTATTATTAACAAAAACTTGAAAACTTAAAAGCAGAAAGTAAAATAACAGCGTGGCATACATGTTATTGGGACACATATCAAGCGTGATTCATTCATTGATTCATTGTCTGAAACCTCTTATCCAATTCAGGGTCATGGTGGGTCCAGAGCCTACCTAGTATCATTGGGTGCAAGGCAGGAACACACCCTGGAGGGGGCGCCGGTCCTTCACAGAGCGACACACACTCACACATTCACTCACACCTATGGAGACTTTTGAGTCACCAATCCACCTTCCAACGTGTGTTTTTGGACTGTGGGAGGAAACCCACGCCGACACGGGGAGAACACACCAAACTCCTCACAGACAATCACCCGGAGTGGGACTTGAACTACTTGTCTGCTGTGCCACCGTGCCACCCACGTCAAGCATGATAAATGTCAAAATTCATTCTGTCAAACTTACTAATCATTTCATCTTTATACAGTCTTATAGAAGTTATATATTGGATATGTATTTTTGGATTCTTTTGGTTAAAAAATGATGTCATTTGCGATAAAGACACTTATTATTAATTTCTTTTGAACAGTTTGCACTAAGAAGGCTCATAATTCTTCAAGGAGGCTTTGAGTGTGAACTTAAAAATGAATCTTCAAATTCACAGACCTCCAGCTCCAATGTCTGCAGCTTAAGTGGATTCATGCTTTGTGGGAACAAAGCCAATGTCACTCTGTACTAAATCAAGTCCCCAAGGCTTTTACAGGGCCTTCAGTGGAACTGGCAATTACCCATTAATTACATTCTGCGATATTTGCTAATGGACTTCTCTATTCTGTGGACTTAATTTGAACTGCAAATCAAGACACTATGTTCAAATGTACCTGGCCATCGCTCTGCTCCAGCACACAGAGCAGATTACCTCATCTTGGCCATGAGCAGTTACATCTATTTAGTGTCTGGCAACTGCTTGAGGAAGAGGGTCGCCTGCAGTGATAAGAGTTGCTATGCCCAGACCATTCTGAGCATAAGGACATAAGACATCAGGCTACATTGTAGCTACCTCAGGAACACTACATAAGTCATAAGAAACAGTGACATTTATTGGAATGACTAAAACAGCTCATTTATAGGAATTTATTACTTAAAATGGCTAAAATACATTGATTCCTGACAGTGTTTTAAATTACTTTTGTCATAGGATTTTGGCAAAAACATTTTCATCCTGGAGAGGTACAAACCCCTTTTCCACATAGCAGACACGTTCAGGCCTAATCTTTTTCAATTATTGGCCACTTACAGTCCAATAACAGTACTGGCAAGTGTTGTGTGCGTCACATGTGGGCCAAATGTCATGAGCCAGGCTTGACTTGAGTATGGCACAATTTGGCCAAAATTTGTTCCTCAACACACCTGATATTTGTCGTAAGTTCATGTAAGTGAACTTACAGCTGAGTTGAGGCAAACAGACTCACCCTGAGTCAACACCATCATTCAAGGCCAAATGTGGGCAAAAAGTAAATGAATCAAACTGTAAACAGGCCAGTGACATGACAGGGTTAAAAAAAGCATACAGAGACGCTAAGTCTTTCAATTTTAAAGCTGGGAAATATTTGTAGTTGTATTAAAGACCAGGACCAAGAGTAGCATTTCCCAAAGTAAAATTGTAAAGAACCTGGATATTTCATATATGGTAAATAATATCATTACAAGATTCAGAGAATCTGGAGGAATTTATATATTCATGGGGCAAAGCACACAACCAGTATTAGCTGGCTGTAGTCTTTGGACCCTCAGGTGACACAGAATTAAATAACATAAATGTTTCTCAAGTGGAAATCACTGCGTTGCCTCATCCAAAAATGCAAGTTAATCTCTATCATACAGAGAAGAAACCATAAATAGACAGGATCCAGAAACATCACTGTGTTCTCTGGGCACAAGCTCATTTAAGACAAAGTGGAAAAGTGTCCTGTGGCCTGACAAATAAAAAGCTGAATTTTTTACTAATCATGTATGCCACATCCACTGGGCTAAAGATGACTGGGACCATCCCACTCGTTATAAGCGCACAGCTCAAAAGCCAGCAAGGTTTAAATTATTTACACATCACACATGACTTGTTTTTATTTACATTTTGCACACTGTCCTAATTTTTTTGGAAATGGGTTTTGTAAATGCAGGGTAACTGTTTATACAACCCCTGAATTAAAAAATAAAATCCTTTTTGAAACAGATCTGTGGTGTTTATGAGGGTTGAGAGGGACTTACTTTCATTTGAGCTTTGACTTTCATCCCATGACCTGATGTAATCATCCTGAGGCAGAGAGAGAGAGAGAGAGAGACACTTTTGTTAGAACTACTGGCAATTTGAACTTGGAAATTGAGAAATGTATCTTATATAGTGATCCGGTCACCTAGTAATGAAATTGTCATGGGTTTGCAAGGCAGAAAATGGTGGACAGAAAGACAAGCAGATGGAAGTTCAAAAAACAGGAGTAAAAGGAAGGAATTGAAAGAAGGCTGTACATTGGAAAATCTTGGAGTTAAAATGGATGGTAAGGGAGTTAGAGGGTTTGAATCACTCATCTTAAAAGAGACATCAAAGAAAGGCAAGGGCATGGGACAGATTTAGACAGCGTTACTGACCTCCACTTCCTGGTGAAACGTGAGGTAGATGAGTCAAAGAGAAAAGAAAAGGAGGCAGTTAGAGGAGAACAATGTGTCTCTTAGGAGATTTTATAAAGAAAAATGACGATAACATTCAAATGCTTAAAATATCTTATGCCCCCAGGTAGAACTTTAGACTTCATCTGCATAACCCCCCCTTTGTGTGCATTAAAAATAGGCCAACACTGTTTATCATGCATCTGCTATTCAAAATCAAGTTTCATATACATTATCATTACATTCACCTTGCAATGCGTTGTCAGCTGTTTTTAATGTTAATAACCCATGTAAATGGACTGGCTCCTAGTCAACCTCATAAACCTCAACTTATTACAATAAATGACAACAGATTCTGTGGATAACAGAGTTTAGGTCAAATCACCAAAAAAAAAAAAAAAATTCAAAGAAGTGTCTCTTTGTATAAAAACAAGGTTAAAATGTACTCACTTGCGATTGGTAATAAATTAAACAATGTCAGTGTCCAGCACAGACATACTGTTTACTTGTCCTTCTCCAACAATAAATACAAGCCATTTTGTGAATTTATGTGCCTTGTGCTAGAGCTGTAGACTCTTGAGAAATACTCTGTCATAAAAATTTACAGTACATAAAAGCGCTGCCAGAAACCTCTTCATGCCATACAGTGTGACATTGGGGATAAGCATTCCTCATAAAGGAGGACTGCGCTTTGGCATTTCATTTAGAGGCCTATTTCGTTGAAGTAAATTACTCTATGATTGGCACCAATTCAGCTCAGCCATTTGCACACTGTTAATCAAAGTGCCTCAGCCAATTAAAGGCTTTTTGCTCCATCAAAACGAAGAGCAGCCTGAATTCCTTATGACAATGAACTCCGAAATTAAGTCATTCCCTTATAGGCTAATACCTCACACCTTTGATAATCTATTGCAGTCTTTTTGTTGGTATATGGATGTATGAATTATGCACATTTCTTTGGTATATAAAATAAAAAAATGGAATTTAGTAGGGCTGCACGATATAGGAAAAAATCTGACATTCAATATATATTGTGATATTTTAATTATGCAATATTATTAATGACATGTTTCTAAGAATGCTTCGATATCTACAATTGTTGGGAATTGGTTTGTTTACTCAGTGTCTTTTAAAGTGGAACAGTATGTTTGAGAAGAAAAACGACTGTTGTCTGAGTGTGGCTGAAGTTTTTATTCAGTGTTTGAATTACCACAGAAACTCATTTGTAACTCGAGTTGTTTTGTAGCTAGCACTTTCTGTAATGCAGTTAGCCTTCCGCTGAATTTGGAGATATTTCCACCTTAAGTGATCTAAAACAAAAATAAGTGTATATTACCCACCTATGGATCAGTCACAAGCAATATCCTAATTTCGTTTCATGCTTTTCAACGTTTGGAATACTCCAGATGCCTCTGCCATGAGCACAGAGAGAGAGAGAGAGAGAGAGAGACAGAGAGAGAGAGAGAGAGAGAGAGAGAGAGAGGCTAGCATACCAGACCGAGCCAGTTTATCCTTAAGTTTTTTACAGACATTGGAGCTTTGTAAACACATCAGAGTGGTTTCCTATTGTGCCAAGCAGTAGACAAAATTGTAAAAGAACATTTATAAAATTATTTAACCAATAATCAAAACCACTGCAGTCTTAGTAATGTAGCAGTGCAGTGCTTCGGAAGAGTATGTGTCTATCTCTCTCTATGATTTGCTTTTCATTTCCCCAACTCCCACCCCATTTCATTTGTCTGCTCTATTCAGTCTACAGAGTCCATCTTTCTTTTATGTTTCTTAGTAAGACAAATGAAATGCCAGCACCACCCACAGCGTACTCAACATGACATTGAACATCCTGCTATGTGACTACTGCACATGTGTGCATTGTGATGACGATGCTAAAATGATACATCGTGCAGCACAAGTATAGATGAAATGTACTGTGTGGGTCAAAGTGGTTTTCAAGAGCTATTTCAAGAGCTTTCTTTTTCCAATGTTAGCTTATGTTTAAACATATCTCCAGCTAAATGCAATAATTAATAGCTTTTGACATGCACTCCTGTTGACTGTATGATGATTATACACTCAGACAGCACAAAAAGAGTGGAAAACATTCTGCCAATGTGTTCCTCATCTCTGCAATGGTCAGCAAACACAAGTATGAGTCAAACCATTGAAACAATGGCACAGCACAAATAAATCTTTTCAAAATATATCACCGGTTTTGCAAGGCCAATATAAGGAATATTCACTTGCTAAGGTGTAGAAAACTGGAAAAAAAACATCATTATACTGTATACTGTACTGAAATATATACAATATACTGCCTACATTTATTTGTGGGTATCTGCTCTTCCAACATTTCCCCTGAAAACTTCTACTCTTCTCTGAAGGCTTTAGACAAGATTCTTGAACAACAAAGTGAGGTTTAGTGGCATTCATCCATAAGAACATGCCCATCTAACTCACCCAAGGTATTGCGTGCTGCTCCATTGCTCCAGAGAACAGAGTTTAACTGCGACACTGTCCAGGCCTGGGGTGCTTTAGACCTGACTATAGCTGATGTTTGGAATACAGCATGGTGATATTAGGCTCCTGCTAATGAACATCCTATTATATTACAGGTTTACTGTGGAATTGTTCAAACTGAAGCAGTGAGTTCACTCAGTTCTGACATAACCCAGTTCAGTAATTATGTTCAATATTCCACAAGTCTGAATTTAATACCAAATATTTGTACTGAAACACAATTTCTTTTATCTTTTCATGGTTTAAAACATTCAGCACATTATAACATCTTATGACACTTTAAAGCACATTATATTCCCTTTATACTAAGTGACTGAAAATCCCCTATTTTTAGCAAGGAGTGTTAAAAGTGTTGCATAGCTGAGGCATCTTCACTGCAATGTGTGGAGGAGAGACAATGTGTCTAATATAGTTTTTCTATTCAAAGCCTGAACACTCTGTACACTCTTTGCAGACAGATTAGCATCACTGTTGGACTTCAATAGAGCTCAGAGAGCAACAGACAGGCACAGCTTGAATTCACAGACATCCTCAGCACATAGCCTTGACAGTGTGATATTTTAGATAGCATAAGCAGTCCATGAAGTTATTTGTTGTGCTGTATTTCATGCAGATGTATTACAGCAGCAAATGAAAGCCTTCTAGAAGTTTGTGATTTCAGGCACAGTTGTGTCAGAATGTATTGAAGATTGTCTTTAACAGTAAAACATTGTAAATAATTCAGTGATCTAACATTCAGTACTAGCAGAGGCAAAAATGACTAGTGTGGTATTCATAGAGGTGAAGTGTGTACAGAAACAGATTACTAGGTCAAAGTCAGAGACAAACCTCCATCCTAAACAGCCATTCAATATTTGTCATTCTTTTCTGAAAGGATTAGCTATATAAAGGTCTAATGTGTAGAAGACGTGTTATATATATATATTGCGCATTGTGTGCTCGGTTTTCAGATTCCCCCTAAAAACTGACATAAAACATGGCATATATTCCTGAAGGGATTAGATATATTAAAATCCAATTGTATAAAAAGGAGAAAAAATAGCTAGTAGTTTTTAAACTTAACTTCAAAGAATGATTACGGTTCTTAACATAATGACCACCAAATATCACCATCAGAAATATGAGAAAATTAAATCACAGCCCTGAACCACTGAATGTATTTGGGATTGCTTAGATTGTGATAAGCAGACATTGCAACCAAATTCTAAGTGTAAACACTTATCCCTACAGATTTTTTTAAAGAAACCTCTTGTTTTGAATAATGTACTACTATTTTTAGCAATAATCTACATGAAGCATTTTTTTTAAATAAAAGACTGTGATGAATGATTATATTTGGCTCATAGTTAATGTTTCTTTTAAAACATGTTGAATGCATTTAACATATTAAATAAATTTCAATGTTTCATCTCAACCCTTCTCACCCTATCTCACCTTCTTTTCTTCAGCAGGACAAGCAAAGAAACCTAGGCATCTTTGTCCTGCAACTTTCTCTAACTCTTTCTGGGGATCCTTAGAATTCTAATTCAGGTCCTCGTTCCTGTTGGCCATGGCTGGTATATCTCCAGCAGGAAGCAACCAGAGGCATCCTTATGATATGCCTGAACACCTCAACAGGCTTCATGTAAAGAAGCAACAGTATGTGAAGAAACAGTGGTTCTACTCCAGTATCATCCTGGATTGAAGAGTTTCTCACCCAGTCATTGAGAGTGTGCCCAGGAACCTGCCAGAGAAAACTAATGCCAGCCGACTGTATATACAATCTCATTCTTTTGATAATTACCCAGTGCTCATGGACATATGTGAGGGTAGGGATGTAGAACATATGGTCAGCTGAGAACTTTGTTTTTTGGCTCAGCTCCATTATATATATCTTTTATGTAACACTGTGATTGATACTGCTAAACTGGATGAAACCAGGTATTGTGATATCATATCTGATAGCTGTGTCGACTTTTAAATTATGATTCCATGACAACTTTAATACACTGATCTGTGATATGCATAAACAACACTTATTTTGTTTAATAACCTATTTTTCTTAAGGTCGTTGATGAGCTGTGAGTATTGCCTTGTGTTATTACATCTGTGATATATTCCAGAGAGAATATTACTTACAGAACCATTTCATCATTCGACAAGGAACAACACATCACTTCCGCCTGTGCATAAGAATGCTGAATGACAGTTTTTTAATCCCCTAAATTTTCATAATGAACCTAAGCATGTCAGACATGCACTCCACAAATTGAACTGTGGTTTAGAGGCATGTGTGTGATGTAAGCCCTTGATTTTGATTTGACAAGGCTCTGCACATGTGGTGTTGAGAGTTGAATAAAAAGTAGTTGGGTAAGTAGAATAACTCTGTCAAGCTTTCAGTCTCTGAGGAACATTATAAGGTAATGTAAAGAAGAGAATAATATTCTTAAGTATGTATAATGCAAAATGTTCCATTTCTTTAAACGTATTGAAAAAAAATACAATACTTCAATTATTGTGGTTTATTGCAGGAATCACTTGACACCCAGTTGAGTATGATGAAAGTGAAAAACAGCACAAGGGGAGTTGAACAGCCTACGCGAGCCTTTACCCAATCAGACAGACTACACTGACTCTGCATAGAATTCATTCATTCATTCATTCATTGTCTAGTTCAGGTTTGTGGTGGGTCCGAAGCCTACCCAGAATCACTGGGTCAAGAACAAACCCTGGAGGGGCTGCCAGTCCTTCACTGGGCGACACACACTCACACCTATAGACACTTCTTGAGTCGCCAATCCACCTACCAATGTGTGTTTTTGGACTGTGGGGGGATACTGGGGCACCCAGAGGAAACCCATGCCGACACAGGAAGAACTCACTAAACTCATTTTATTTATTATTCATTTATTATTTTTACTGTGACGCTCTAAGGGTATTTTTTGTATAATTTTTACTTTTGCAGTTTATATGCATGCACTATGCTTTCTGAATTTTAGTTTTGTGGCAGGTTTATTTGTTACATTATTTATTTAATACAAAATTAGAAATTTACTCTTGTTTACAATACAACCAAATATTTACTGATATTGTTTGTATTAAATATTTGAAACTGCTACATTTCTATTAAAATGAGTAACATTTTTCTGTGTTTGTTAATATTGCCAAGAATGTTGTTATCACAAAAATACTCTATCAAATGTTATTTTAGGGCCATATCACCCACTCCTACTGAGTACTCAGAAGTACTCGATACTCAGAAAGAAATAAACAGAATTTATTTTCCTGCACTACAGAAAAGAAAGTTACAGTGCTATCCAAAGTGCTTGGTATGTCACTGTAAACTAGAGGGACACTGCAGTACATGCTGGGAGGACCACAGCAAAAAGATTTTCTGCTCTTTGTCTCTCTGTCCCTTAGGTAATGAATAATATTGCTTACAGCCTGTTCCCTCCTACTAGCAGTGACCTTTTTTCGGCTCATTTCGTGTCATACAGAAAAGCTTAAAACAATTCTTGACAATTCAAGCCCACCTCTATTTTTCTACTAGCTACAACCCTTCAGTCCCTTTTAGACACAAACAAGAGAGTCTCTGACAAGCTTTACATGCTTATAATGATAACATGAAAGAGGCCTACTGTAAAGTTGCCCTCCATAATTGATCAAAGTCAGGCACATCCATGTGGTGAAGCTTTCACAATAATGTGGCATCCCACGCAAAGACTACACTGCAGGACTGCCGACAAGCATCTGGGCTCCTCACAGCTTGCAAACACACGTGTTCACATTCAGCTGCTTTTCCACTGTGAATCCCATCAGTCATGTACCAAAAAAAGCAGAGGAATAAAGGCTGTACCCACCAGAAGTTGCCCGACAATGTTTTCACTGTCATTGCATTGGTAGAGCGGACAGGCAAGCAAAAACCCCCTACATCATTTATGCATGAGGACCTTTTTTGACTAGGCTTTTCAGATTAGCAGCAGTGTAGCACATCAAAAGCACTACTAACAGCCCACTCGGCTGATTTGCTGCCCCACAGCGTTCCTTCATATGCAGGAGGAAGCTTGAAGTCCTGCCATTCTGGAGAGGTTTTTAGAGCTAGAGAGAGAGGCAGACAGTCCCTCAGAGGCACATTTCTGACCCAGACAAAGAGATCAGCTGAAGAAACCCAAAGGCTGTACAGAGAATACAATGAATATCTCAGAGAGGATGCCCTGCAGTTGCTTGTCGCTGACTATTGTCTATTAGAAAAACACATAATGGTGGGTGGTAGGCCTTCAGTTTTCAGAAGCCCCAAAAACCTGACATAATATATGAAATACAACTCATCCATATCTTACAACATGATGTATAAGAGCTAGAAGAACTCTAAGGCTTTCAGACAGATCTTGTCTTGAGGTTAATAAATGCCATGCCACACAGGGTTCTATAATAAAAAGAGTAATCAACAACTCAACACTGTCAGTCAGACGATGAGATCCCAAATTACAGCCTTTTTCAAAAGTAAATCAAAGACCAACTTAAAAAACAAACACACACCAAGCTGAAGCTTTAGAGTAGATATTTCTACTACATTACTGGTGCAATAGATGTGAGACTGAGCAGGGGGTCAGTACAGGAGAGACTAAACAGTATGAGTAAACAAAAATCTTATCCTGATTAATGCCTTAGAGGTTCACTCAAAGAACATTAGCTATTTGTCTGCTGCAAGATGGTAATTTCATGTGATCTTCCTGTGATTCTGGAAATGATTCAAGTATTTGTTGTTTGTTATTGCAGTTTAATCAAGTCAATTGACTCATATCTTTAATAAAACCGGGATAAAACAGGATATAAAAACAGGACAATTAATATCTCTAATATTGTTGGTGACTTCCATTATATTGAGCATAATCTTCTTATAAAAATATAATTCATATTAAGATTGTTATTGATTTGTCGCATATATCTTAATTTATTATGTTTATTATTTTACTCCCTGTAAAACATTTAGGCAATGTGTATATTATCATCAGTAGTCATAATGGGTAGTAAACATTTGCATTTGCAGCATTTATATGCTAATATGGATTTCTTTACATAATATTGATCTAAAATATAGATATTTGAGTATTTTCAAATCGCTAAAACAATTAAACTATAAGCTTTTCTAGCGAGGACAGATTTATTTATTTGACAATTAGCATAAAGAACCTGTTAATGTCAACAAAATATGAGTATGCACAATCACTCACTAAAACATCATTTACAATATGTGACATTATTTAACTGTTTAACACTGTCATGTCATCATGCCCCTGCCATTTGAGACATCTGTATGTGAAACCATTGCTGTGAGTGTGAAAACTTAAATAGGTCTGGTTATTTGTGTGGGTTAGGAAATTTGTTCAGATGTGGCACAGAATTTAGCAGCAAATAAAAACAACATATGAAATGAAATACCTTCTGTAAAATGGAAATAGACCAAGATAGTGTATACTATAGTTTACACTGGCATATGCCCTGTCCAGTGTGTGCTCCCACCTCACACCCAGTGATTCCGGGTGGGCTCCAGACCCACAGCGACCCTGAACTGGATAAGCAGCTTCAGACTATGAATGAATGAAAGAAAGACCATGGCATGTATATGTCATTCAAAGGACTGTATAGTAGATATAAACCCATACAATTTGTAAGCTCAAGAACAGCACTTACAATCTTATTCAACACACATTCAGTACAAGCAGTTTCTACTGAATAGGTGTAGCATGGGTAAATTAGTCTAAACAACCTCCTCTGACCCAGCAAAACCCTCCTAATCAGCAGTTGTCAATATGCTAGGCCTTTCAGCCTCAATAACTCTCCTTCCAACCCAAAGAGACTGAATGACAGCTGTGAAAAAGAAAGTGAGTGGGAGCAACACAGGAGAGGCAGGAAACCAACTGATGCCTTTAAATGAGCAAATCTGACACTAGAAGCAGTCAATAATGCATTCTTCTCAAAAGCAGGGAATAGAAGTGAGGCACTTGACTGCTGTGGAGCAGAGCTTGACAGCTTCGACAGGTCATGTCAACCATACTCCTTTATCGAGCTCATTGGACCTGATCCCACTACACCCTGGCTCATTACGGCTGGAAGCAGACAGCACTGCTCTGGCATTGGGAACAACTCTGTGCCACTTAACCTAAAAAGTCATTACTACTTTTAAAGAGACATTCATAATCTGCCATAAACTCATTTGTGAAAAATGAACCCCTAAACTTCTCTGTATCCTAAGGCTTATTATTTAGTAAATACAATTGAGGTCAATACAAAATATTTATGTAATTACAACAGCCACACTAATTGCACATGGAAAAGCCTCTTCAGATCATTCATCAAAAGATGGGAGGGTGTTCTGAAATATTACCACTGCTCTGAAGAGATGTGAAATGTGTTAACATTTCAGTTAAAATGTCTAGCACTGCCTAACCGGCTCATAAATATCCACCCTTAAGTTATAAGAGAGAAAAATTAAAATCACCATCCATCAGCTGGTCCATTAAGGCTGACGGATTAAATCTGAGGAAGCTGACTTTCTCAAGCAAAGCCAAGCGAGGCAGATGTTGTTCTAGCACAGATAACAACACCCACATTTTGCACATGAAGACAATGTGCTGTCTTCTTTCAGCTGTGGTCTTGTTTTTCAGAATGTGCAAAAACTTCCAGGAACAAAGTGAAAAGGCCAGTGGAAAAGATGGAAATGTTGGACATAGTTCAGTAAGAGCAGTAAAGACGTTAGGAGCCTTGTAAATGGAATGAAAGGACCAGCTTGGGGACATGTGAGAGCTGGGGCAGGCCAGAGTCTGGACTGTACACTCCAAATTAGCCTAGGCCTGCCACACTCTGCACCTGCACTCTCCAGATAAAACGTCCAATTCAGCAGAAAAGGGCACGAACCCCAGTAGCAGCATGATGAAAGACTAGTTTTTCTCGACTCAATTAAAGCCCACCTACACTTTTGGTACATGGCCAAGAAGAGCTGCTGAATCCCCCACCCCCCATAGCTGCCATCAAAACCTCAAAATTGTCAACTGCCCTGTTTCAATGTGCTCTATCTGTTTTGCCCAGTAAAGTGATGATTTACACTAATATTAAATGTATGCAAATGTATCCTCACACCATCAAGATACTGTATGTTTGTTGTGTTCTGCTTCTTCCTTCGTGTTCACACTATAGTTCCTTGATTAAACCTTAAAATATACAAACATAATCATACAAGTTCGAACTCCTTGGTCAAGATCAATATGTTATGGATTGTCTTACTGAAAATCAGAGCATAATACATGTGACTAACTAAGAATCTGATTGTAAATGTAACATTCAAATAATTGTCAAGCAGGAGAACACAATAACAAATATCTAAACAATTCAGCTGGTATCTCCACTGTCTGACATGTCATTAGGGAAGGAAGTTAAGAAGAATTTATATCAGCACACGCCAAATGTTAACTCCAGGCTATCACCAAAATCATATATAGAGGAAAAAATAAAAGCAGTAATAACATAATAGCATAGGGCAGCACGGTGGCATCAGGTAGTGTCGCAGTCACACAACTCCAGGGACCTGGAAGTTGTGGGTTCGATTCTTGCTCTGGGTGGCTGTCTGTGAGGAGTTGGTGTTCTCCGTGTCCGCATGGGTTTCCTCCGGGTGCTCAGGTTTCCTCCGACAGTCCAAAAACACACGTTGGTAGGTGGACTGGCGACTGAAATGTGTCTGTAGGAGTGAATGTGTGTGTTGCCCTGTGAAGGACTGGCGCCCCCTCCAGGGTGTATTCCCGCCTTGCACCCAATGATTCCAGGTAGGCTCTGGACCCACCATGACCCTGAACTGGATAAGCGCTTACAGATAATGAATGAATTGATGAAAACATAATAGCATGAAAGCTTTACGGGGATGTTCCCTAGTCATTGAAGAAGGAAATAGTTTGAATATTACAATTAAACAATTGCCAACAACCCACATTCCACATAAAATTAAGATTGTTTTTTTCAAATGGCCTAAAAAACCCAGTATATCTCAAACATGTGTATGCAAGGCTGTCTATGAATATTTCTGAACTGAAAATATTCTGCAGTGAGAAGAAGAACAGCCATTGGAGGCTGATTTCAACAACAACAACAAAAAAATGCACATGCCATGTTATTTTTACAACATGTAAATACATAACATTTTTCATTACACATTTTAGAAGGATATCATATTAATACTGATAAAGTAATAAGTTTGTGTTCAGGTATTAACCCTATAGCAGAGTGAAAAACAGGTGTAGCACAAGCACATTGTAATTATGATGCAGTCAGGAAAGTTTATGTCTCCTGCTTTCACTAAGGCAGGTTGGATTTGTGCCAGTCACTTAATGCTGATCTTTTACAATCCAGCATTTAATGGCATATTTGGATGCATTACATTATACTGCATTATCCATAATCATGGCCCATATGCCTTGCTGGTATGATAGTGACACAGCGACAAGGGTATTCCCACCTCCACAGCCACGTGGCTGCAATCCTGATGGAGTTGTGCCATTCAGGGCATCGCCGTGGGGCTTTCATAAGACTGGGACACATGCCCAGCAAGTCTGTCACAAGTGCTCACTCGCTGCCCCTCACAGCAAGGTGTCTTACTTATCACTGACAGTGATGACAGACACTTCAGCACCTTAGCTAAAACTGCTATGCCAGTAGCGCTGTATGGTACTGATACAAGTCAATGCCATTTTAATCTCAATAGTTTTCCATCTACACAAACGAGCCATAACATTTTAGACAACCCTCTAAATTCTTTGTACATTTTATGTTCTCCACTTACCATATAAGTAAACTTTGTAGTCCTACAATTACAGACCAGGCTGTAGTCCATCTGATGTTCTATATGCGTTATTACCCTTTTTTTCACCTTTTCTTTGACAGTCAATACTTCTCGCAGAAACATCATAGCACAGGTATTATGTCTGTGATGGATCATTCTCGACACAGCAGTGTTGCTGATGCGGTGGTGGTGTGTTATTCTGTATTGAGCTGGTTTAAGTGGACCAGATTCATCAGTGCAACTGGAGTTTTAAACACTGTGTCCACCCACTGGTTACTCTATTAGACGTATTTGATTTGTTGTTCCACCTTGTAGATGTAAAATCAGAGAGAGTAGCTTATCTGTATCTGCACTGTTTGTCTTAGTCATCTTATCCTTCATCAGTAGTCACAGGAAGCTACCCACATGACCCTGTTGGCTGGATAGTTTTGGTTGCTGGACAGTTGTTAGTCTAGCAGTGATACTGATGCATTTAGTAACTCCAGCAGCACTGCTTTGTCTGACACAGCTCACACTAAAACACCTCCACAACCTTAGTGTCACTGCAGTGCTGAGTAAAACCCATTGACAATGGTCCTTTGGGGGGTCCTGACCATGGAACAACAGGGTGCCAAGCAACACACAGACAAAATTAATAACTTGTAGAAAAAAGGCACTAGCTTTCATGCCATGGCTGATTGGCATATATAACAGTTTCAACGAATCAAGTGGTATTAAGCTTTACAATAATAATGTACTGTTACTGTACCCAAAAAAAATGTATTATAAACTATACTGATCTGGGTAACAATATACCGTAGGCAATCTTTTAACACATTCATAAACTTTTTTATGACAACTAACATAAACCTGCATTAATATTTACAAAAATGTATTATTATTTATTTTATTTTCAGTTATTATTAAAGCTCCTTTAGCCAGTTTCATCCTCAAAAGTGTTTTGACAAATGCCACTTGCAGAAAAGGGGTTTTATAGATGGTTATGTAGGTTTATGTCACTTGTCATAGAAATCTAGGATATGTATTTGTCATGTAGTTATAAATGAGGACCTACAGCACAGTTTAAGATTTTAACTTGAACATTTCTGTAGAGTTGTGTTTAATTATACCAGAAAGAATGTACATAATTTGCATTTTCATATGGAATACCACCAAATGTTCACAGTATTTTACTTTTGAGCTATGAACAATGTCATTCACAGTGGTCTGATGAATGAAGAACTATAAAAGAAAAGTACAGTCTACTTTAGTGTTATATTGTGTAATACACATATTTAGCTAAATCAAATCAATCCCATGATCAAGTACTATCTACATCAAAAACGACATTATGAATTTTCATGATGATGCTGATGTATTTTGAAATCATCTTTCTGACTCTATGAAATGAAAATCATTCCAAGCAGCAACTTCTCTACATCCAGCCTCATCTTAGTCCAGTGTGCATCTAAATGCCATGGAAAAAACTGGGGGACTTGGGAGAAGACGCACAAAACATTTTTTTGCTTCATTAAAAATGTAGTGGTGGCATAACAGGTGCAAGCTGACACATCCTTCCGCTGCTGAGGGGAAGCACTGCTTTTTAATGAGCTCCTTCCAGAGAGAGGGAGAGAGAGAGAGAGAGAGAGGGTGAGAGAGAGAGAGACAGAGAGAACGCCAGCCACCAGAGGATTGGCCAGCTTCGTTCGTTGTTTATTTTCAGTGGAACAGATGACAGATTCACTCCTGCTTTCTGAGAAACTCTTTTAGCGATTGGGGGAGGAGAGCCAAACACGCAGAGAAACTGCTACATATTTACAGATAATGAGTCTAATCCTATTAAACCAGTGAAATGTTCATTAAAAGATGATGTTACAGCAGCCAAAAGAAAATGTGTCCAGCTTTTCTACTGCAGATTCATCAACTCTGAAACATGCATTATCACATTTATCTGTCGCACCTGTGCACACAAATAGTGCTAATGTACTTCTTGGCTAAAATATCAAAAGTGTAAAAATGAAATGGAATGTTATCCAGCAAAGATTTGTCCAGGTATATTGCATAATCTGTTACACTGCATTGTTGTTGTTGTTTTTTTTCTGGACTTAAATACCAACCATGAAATAAGATTTTATTTTCTACTTACATGGAACAGGATAGAGATTATGACTAAATTGTCCAGAGACTGATATATTTAGTGATGCCTGATTCATATCACTAGACATAGTGGGTCCAATTTCAGTTTTCTGTAAGATCTGTTCCATTTTATAAAACACATTTTTTACCCTCATGGAATTTCAAAAAATGAAAAATATAATGAAATATACACCTACACTTTTATTAATAACATTTGCCTGCCAAGCCATAAAATAAAACGGGCAGGTCAAACACATATATATCTCCTTGAAATGGCAAAATTGGAACTCCAAAAAGGGACATTTCTAAATAATGTGTGAATTTAAGGTTTACTTTTAATACGCATATGAAAATACATGAAAATAAGCTGAGGCTGGATGTAGTGAAGTTGCTGCTTGGAATGATTTTCATTTCATACAGTCAGAAAGATGATTTCAAAATACATGAGCATCATCATGAAAATTCATAATGTCTTTTTTTGATGTAGATAGAACTTGATCATGAGACTGATTTGATTTAACTAAATATGTGTATTACACATATTATTAAAATGCTAAAACAGGATTACTGGTTCACATTTCTTGCTTCAGCATCTGATTTAAATTTCAAAAATCCAAAAGGAAACAGAGTTATGCTTCTTCTGATCAATTTATGATCAAGTTAAACTCTCGGAATCAAAGCAGAATATTAACAGAAAGAATCAGGTTGATCAATTTTAATGACTTGTCTTGTATGAGTAAACATATTAGAGAAGTACCAAATGCACCCGTTCCTTGCATCACATAGTGATCTCACAGTGTTACCATTTGCCCATTTACTCTCATTTCAATTTGGCTGACATTCTCTATTTGTATTAAGGAACTTACAGACACTGACCAGTGAACAGATCTGACTGTAAATGTAGAGCTTAAGGATAATTAAGCCCATGAGTATTTGTTTTTGTTCACCTATCCAACTTATTATGCATCATTCAAATGCATAATTCAAACCTTTAATAATCAAATTTATAAGCAAACTATCTGCTGAGGTGAGGGTTTGTATGTAAACAATGACATCAGTAGCAACTTCATCTGTCCTAGAAATACATTTATAGAATGTCTGGAATATAAAATAATTAAATGCAAAAAAAATAATAAAATCATTAAATATTCATGTATAAACTTGTATAAAATATATGCATATCATACGTATGAGTCTCTCTCTCTGTGTGTGTGTGTGTGTGTGTGTGTCTTTTATCTTCTGTCCTTTTGAATATTTTTGTCCTTCATTACAATGTTATTCAGCGCACAAAGCCTTGGAATACAACCAGAACCTGAATAAATTAAGACTCTGGTTATTTTATTATCTCATTATTTCAACTTTAAATATGTTTTTTTCCTGGAAAATAAACTGGAAAACAAAGAAAATATTTAAAGTACATTCTAAATGACTGCTGTATTAACAGCATTGTACTATGAATATATCAGGTCTTCACAAGTCTCAAAAACATATGCTAATACTGAGATTCAGGGACTACTGAAATATAATATGCTGAATTTTGCTTTCATGTATTAAAGTTTGATCCTGACTGCAACTAATGCAGAACTGATTCTCACCAGGAGATTTCTCCTCTGTGGCACCAGTGAAGGGCATACACTTAATCAAAATCCGTATGAATACTGCCATTGCATCTTTTCATATTATGCAGCTCTCAGAGACTGTTGTGAAAACTCAGAGGGCTGGGTTTTGAAATGTAATATTTTTATGGTAGGAGGTTTGCTCAGTACTGCTGAGTATCACAAATATGTGTCAATGTCAATCTTTGTCTTTGATTTCATTGACCCCTGGATAAATCTGGACTGGCAATTGGCTGATATTACTGTATTATATTATTAATGTCAAAGCAAATTGAATACAATTACAAATACAAAAAAAAGCTTAGCATCTGAACATTCAAACTTATAAATATGAAAACACTGGCTAAAAAGTTTGAATCACAAAGTCACAAAGTCAAAGATAACCACATACGCTAGTAGTAAGCTATTCTGTTTATCATTAAAAAGGTTCTTAAAAAAGAGTCATGAATCTTTACATACCAATTTATATTCTACTACAACAGTTTTTATTGCTAAACTCATTCTTAAAATCAAAGCATTTACTGCAGGTGTTCTCTGGTTCATCATTACATCGATTCTCCAACGTTCATTATAGACAACAACCTTATCACCTGTATGCACACATAGTAACAGAACCAAAGAGCTGCTTTCCATACACTCTGACTTCCGTCTCACCTTCAGTATCATGACAGAACAAAATCAAAACACTCTCATGAATTCATGAGCTAGAAAGCAAGCAAGAAGGCAAAGATCTTAAATGGACAGCTAACCCCCAGGGACCATTGAAGCCCTTTTCGTGGAGATACTTTTATCTAGATCTAAGCATTAGACAGTTTACTATACTGGCAGGACTCTCCACTATATAGTATATTTGTATGCAGAAGCTGGTATGAGCCAATCAATAGGCTTCGATCAGAGACTACTGAGGCTGCTGTGAAGCCTAGCTTAAATCAAAGTGTTTCGTGTAAAAATGCTGTGCACAGCCATTTCTAATCCGGTTTTAATAAATAGTTAATCTTTTCATGCCCATGATTGGACTAAGTCAATCAATAGTACTCCCAAATGTGCATTTTACATAATCATTTAAAGAATAAGACACCATCCAGCACCAGATACATAAGCCTAGCCAGACAATCGCTGATAGAGATAAAGTCAATTTTCTCTTTGGGGGTTTAATGTTTCGTGCTGAGATACGCTAACCAACCAAAAGCTGAGCTTTTAGATTTTTGTGATGATATTCACTGTAGGGCAGCATGGTCATCAGCATGTGCGCCTCATTGTCTCATGCATATTTCATGTGTGTTAAGTGTTCTGGGAAAGGCATACAGCACCTCTATGTTAGCATTTAAGCCAGCTAAGTCATTTCACAAGAACAAGGCCACATCAGCTGGATGGTTCTTTGGCATCATTCCATATGCTACATCATTGCTCAATATGTGATTAGAAGTTTGAATTACACTACAAAAAACAAACAAACAAACAAAAAAAATTCAATCAGTCAGCCTTTAATAATCTATTAGATCTGGGTATTAAAATAATCCGTCATTTTCATTAACCCATACCCCAAGTGAATTGAAGCATTCCTTCAATTATACAGCCTCTGTCTGATTATAAAGGACACCTGGTTATTTCCATTTCAGCTGAGGAAAAGCGTGCTTATTAAGTTGGTATTGGTATATTTTTACAAATTAAATAAAAGGAACTATAGTGTAATGTTGCTAATTACATTTCACAAGTCCTTTACTGTGTTCGAATAAAGCACATTGTGTTTGGATATGACATTGGTCACAATAATATAATAATACCTTATTGTATTGCCCACACCCAAATCATAGATTCTTTTTATCATTGAAGGACTATGACGACTATCAAACACACCTCCCCTAAGGAGAACACTGTGTGCTGAGCAGAGGATGAAGGTTTCTAGCTGCTGAAACTGGCATTCAAGGTAATTTACAAAAGAAAAGCTTCATGATTAAATCAAATATCAACACAAATGTTTTCTTGCAATCTACAGTCTACCATAGACAAGACCTGTGGATTGTGTAACATGTAGGACAAAAGACGTAATATTAAAATGAAAATGTCACATTTAAGCTGTGTGAATTATAAGCATCTTGTTTAAAACACTTATTCAAAACACTCCAGCTCTGTGTCCATGGAAGCCTGTTTCCACCTTTAAAATATAAACCCCTTTTCCTGAAAAGTTGGGCCAGTCCCTAAAAATGCAATAAAAACTGTAATCTGTCATATTTTAATTCACCTACACATTTATTTAACAGTCAAAACAACAAAGCAAAGATTGTCAGTGTTTTCAGTAATAAAATGTAATACTATCTGTTAAATATAAAAAAAAAAATCAGAAAATGATGCCAGGAAGCCACAAAAAAAAAAAACACACACACACACACACACTGCGGACAGAGGCATGTTCACCAGTGGGTCACAGCAACTATTCTTTTATTTGTATTTTAATCATTTGGTATATGAAAGCTAACAATTATTTGAGTTTTCAAGTGGATTTTTTCCCAATTTTTGCTGTATACAAGACTTGATCTGCTCAATAGTTTGTGGTCATCATTGTCTGATTTTCTTCTTCATAATGTACCATACATTTTCAATAGGAGACAGATCTGGACCAGTCAAGCACACACACTCTGTCTACGAAGCCATGCTCTTGTAACTAATGACTGGTGTGGTCCAACTGATTTCCTGGGAATAAGATTGTCTTTATGGCAACAAACCTCACTAAAACATCAATGAAAGCATTTGGATTCAATGGCAATTTCACATTTTTGCACATCACCCTTGCCCTGGCACTGATGCTGTTTTTTGCACTGGAAACAGTCCGGATAGTGTTTTTCACATTTGGCACATAGAATCTGAGGTTTCCACAGTCATTAGTTTCATCTAACTTGACTTTGGGCCCAAACAACTTTCTAACAAAATTAATAAATGGCTTCTTTGAATATTACAGATTTAGATTGCACTTCTTAATGCAGTGTCAGACTATTTGTTAAGGGACAATTCATTCATTAATTCATTATCTGTAACACTTATCCAATTCAGGGTCGCGGTGGGTCCAGAGCCTACCTGGAATCATTGGGCACAAGGCGGGAATACACCCTGGAGGGGGCGCCAGTCCTTCACAGGGCTAAGTGACAATTATTTTCCAAAATACTCCCAAGCCTATGTGACTATGTCCATCATAGTAACATGATGATTTCTCAAACAACATCCCCTGAGGGCCTGATGGTCACATACATTCCTGAATCGTTTTATAATATTATGAACTGTAGCAAGTAAAGGCAAACTTGCACTGAAACATATTTTGTTTGGATGAGTTGACAATTCCCTCAAATCATTTAACATAAAGTGATGAGCAACAACCTCTTTTTGCTTGCAAAGTATACGCCTTTGGTGAATGCTCCTTTTATATCTATCACAATCACCCACTTGTAGTGTAATCCTTCAGAATGATTTGACATGGAATAAAATGTTAACACTTATTTTTCTTCTGTCCCAGCTTTTCTGAAGTGAGCTACAGGCTTTCACGTTTAGTGTTTGTTTACACTATCAAGTTGGTCAGTGAAAACATTGGAAAACATTTTTTTGTGTGTGTGATTTTGACTGTTAAATAAATGCTGAAGAGAAATAACAACACAGATTTATGTTTTATTGCATTTTACACAATGTCACCAAATGGGTTTTCAGAGCCATTTCTAAAATCATAACAATGAGAACATTTTCCTCCTTTATTAACTTAGTCTTTACATCAAACAGCAATGAATTAGCTCCTCGTAATTGTGCCTTAGAATTTCATAACTATATTCTGAGATTATCATTATCATGAGGATGGTAGACATTATAATGAGGGTGTGTAATTCCCAGTTGAAATGCTATTAAATAGAAATTATGAGAAACGTTCATTATTCTGTTATTTTAAACGCCTATGTATGTGAATATTTAATAGTGAGACTGAGCTGATTGATTTGGAGAAACAATCACTGATTCTCTCTCTCTCTCTCTTCCCTCTCTCTCTCTCTCTCTCTCTCTCTCTCTCTCTCTCTCTGCCCAGGGACCCAGCTCTCGTCCTCAGGACAAACTTGACGCTAATCCTTCGCATTTCGAGCGCACTTTAGTGTAAAGTCTGTAGTGTGTGCTGGCTAGTTTAGTTGGTGTAATATTGGCTAATTTCCAAGCTGCTCGTGTATGCTGCTCAAGGCGCACTCACGTCTCTGAAGCGGTTCCAGTGCTTGATCTTGCGGCTGTATTGGGAAATGGTGGACAGCCACTTCTCGTCTTCCATGAAATTCCCGCTTTTCTCCGCGTCTTTCCCGCTCTTTCCCGCGTCGCTCTGCAGCGAAACCCCAGCGAGCATAACAAGCGGCACGAGGAGGCGCGCCATGCCCCTCACGAGCGCCATCACTCCTCTACTGGTCTGTGGGTCAGCGGCGAAGTCCGGATAACAGCTTCCGTCCACTACTCCTCACGGCCAGGAGATGGATGCTGAGTCTTCAGTGAAATGTGACCTGATTACAGGATGCTGTTGCTCTCATACTGCTAAGAGAGAGAGAGAGAGAGAGAGAGAGGGAGGGAGGAGGGGGGAGGAGGAGGGGTGGTACCACTCATAAAATTTGCAACATTGTGAAAGATTAATCTGCTGATTATATTAAATAAATAAATAAATACAAATAAAAATACATAGCAAAAAAACATCATTAAATTTAAAAAATGAGTCAAATACATTTCTTTACTCTTGTGTCCAGTCATGGCCTAAAGATTTCATCATTTTTAAAGATTTTTAACTGGTGGTTTGTTAATTTTGCAACACATTTATGTTAAAAATCGTTTTCTTTTTAGGTTTTTCAAACAGCATATAGATGCGAAAATGCATATTGATTTTTTTTTAATAATAGATATGTGTTCGGAAAATAATAACTACATACACATAAAAATATTAGGTGCACAAATAAGCTTTAAAGCTTTAAATTAAAACATTACTATTGAACATTAAACTAAAAATGACCATTGTAATTTTATTAATCAAAACAAATCTAAAAATTAAATATTAATGCACTATATTCACCATTCCTAACAATGAAATCACCATAATTTATCATCTTTTATCATCACTAAATCACCTATTGTCATGTTGTAATTATTTGTACAGGTATCTAGAGTCAGGGGTCCAAGTCCTTTAAATCATTGCTTGTGATCTCAGTGAGCATGCATTTAAAAAAAAAACAAAAAAAAAACAAAAAAAAAACAATGTCCATCCGAGACCCCAAGGTGAATAATTAGCGGGCACAGCTTATGCACAGCTTGTACACATTGTGTTCACAGTGTGTACTGGTGACTTTAGGCCTTCATGCAGCACACATATCCTTTGCTGGTTCTTATGTTGGCTGTAAAGAATAGCATATAATTGAGGCACTAGATTAACTGATGCAATCTTTCTAAACCTCTAAGACATGTTCTTTTCTCCAAAAACATGATGTGTACTAATCTATTTCCTGGATGCAATCATTTTACACTGATTTAGAAATGAAGGAATCATTTAAATTGAAATCCATATATGACTTCACAGTTAAATAGAATTTTATGAGTTGCAAATGAGTTGCAGATACAAAGCTAGCATTAAACAACTACAAACACATGCTATCTCACCTTCGAAATTTCTGTCACACCTTCAATAAAAAGATGAAAATATGCAGATTTATAAAACAGCTGAATCGCTGCTAACCTACACTTTTGTTTCTCAGCATTTACTCACACTTTTATAGAGTCTGAAATAAAAAGAGTTCACTACAGTAATGAGGTGGCAAATATAAAATCATTTTCAAATTTAAAAAGTAAATATCAAAGACCTGAATTCTGCAAACAGACAATAGCATAAACAGGATGGCCGCGACCCTGAAATGGATTAAGCGGCAAAGAAGAAAATGATGATGATGATGATGATGATGATGATGATAAGTAGGACGGTGGAGAAGTGCACACAAATTTATGTGGAATAAAATATAATACGGTAATTAAACTGGCCCCAGCTGACAGTGCTTTTAATTATGTTCAGTCAATGCTGAACATAATTAAAAACAAATAGCAAAAATCTAATAGCAAACCTGTCACATATATATAGATATATATATACAGACAAGTTAAAATGTTCTGCAGAGGTCATATAACTTTGATCCTGTAGATTTATAGCATAAGTAGGCACGGCACATTTGATTAAATTATTTACAGCATATAGGTTCTGGAAACAATTTACTTTTAGATTTGTTGCAGGGACATGAGTTTTATATAGCTTTGAACATCCTCCACTTGTTCTCATGGAGAGTAATTAATTACTCACTCTCCATGACAGCACTCACTTGAAATAGCATGTAAAACATGGAAAAAGCTGCCAACTGATTAAACAGATTAGACTTACAACATGTGAACATCAGTGTGTGGTGTAACTCAAAACTTACATACATTTTCAGGTATTTTTGTCGCTGTAATTAGAGGACCATTCTACCCTATAGCTGACTATCACATCCTATACATCACTAGGAGTATAATTCCACACAAGAGCCACGTGCCCAAGGCATGACATATGAAACTTGACACAAAGACAAAACAGGACTGAATTATCCTAGGGTATTTGGTGTACCATTCATGACATGTATATGTGATCCTGTAGAATGCTGTTCTTTAATATGCTGCTTATTGGATTATGCTGAGAAACTTTATTCAATCAAAAAGTTTATTCCACTGTGACCCTGAACTGGATAAGTGGTTACAGACAATGAATGAACGAATGAATAAATGAAAGTTTATTCCATTCACAAGCTGCAAACTAATTACCACTATCTCCAAAAGACAATTTCACCTAATAGAACATATTGTTTCACACAGAGGAGGTCAAGTGCTCTTTTCTGTGTGAAGAGCAATCCGAATGCAATTTAAAAGTAGCTCTGTTAGCATAGAGAACATTTTCCACATGTAATTTCAAAAGCTATTTATAAATATAAAAAAATCTATTCGATTTTGTTTTATTTTTCCATTCCTATGTCATGACAAAAACTGAGTTTCAAAAAACAGCATTCGAAATGTGTAGATTGCTGCTGACAGTTATCTTTAGATTAAACACTACCCTCTAAAAATAAAGATGCTACAAAGTGTTCTTTGGCCAATGTCTTAGATGAACCACTTTTGGTTCCATAAAGAACCATGTTGGTGTGAAAAATCCTTTAAAGCTTTAAAAATCCTTAACATAATGTTCTTTACCCATTTCAACCGATTAGCAAAAATGGTTCTATATGGAACCAAAAGTGATTCTTCTAGGTCATCGCTCAAATAACCTTTTATAGCACCTTTATTTTTAAGAGTGTACATATGCAGATGTATGCAGAGAGGTGGTATGTTTTTCTGGATTCTTGCAAAGATTAACTGTTTAATGTCTAAATAGTTTTTTCCAGTGCACCAGGCCAGTCAAACCTGTCATCATGGAGTAAACCTGTTAACATTATTAACTGAAATTATTAAAAGGTTTTTAAATTAATTTAATGTAGATTCAAACAATTTTGTGAACTTATTGATCACTCCTCTGTCCACTGGGTCAATACATACATACCGTCACTGTCATTTAAAAACATGTATCTCCCAAAATTGTAACTTTACAGAAGAAGGAAATAACTTCTTATCTTTCAGTGGAAGTGAATGTAAAAAGATTTTATTCAAAGTAATTTTGGAGCATTTCTATTGGTTCATTCATCAAGAAATTTTAACATGATGTGAAGGACAGCTGCTAAAAAAAACAGTTTCGTTGGAGATTCTACAACATTATGTTACCGTCAGTGATTTCAGTGACCTTATATCCTTTTGTCATTTATGCTTCACTTAGTTCATATGGCATGATTTTCGATGCAGTCAAATCAAGACTGTAGGCTGCCTGCTCCTTCATTTATCTCTCATGCACTGAGGGGGAAACATCAATGTTTGGAGGCTAGATTATATCACACGGCCCAGGAGGGGGGCAGTTTTTCCCTGCACTCAGCAGTTCCCACCACTGCAGCACAGTGCCACTTCTGCCACTGATATACTGCAGTGAAGGCCAAAAGAAGACTCAGCCCCCATCCTTTCACCCTCGTTCGGTTTCAGCAAACTGCTGACGCAACATGGAAATTAATACATTCTCATGTTTATTGCTCCTCAGCTTTGAAATTGTGACCTGATGTTATTTTTTCAGTTTGTTCTTGATACAACTTAGGACTGAATACTTTTGGTAAATATCTCCATATATTGCAGGGACAGCAACAGTCATATAAATTTGTCAATTTCTGTTTATAAATGACCAAAATAATCTGTTTAAAAAAGAATAATTATCATTTATCTATTTACGTATCTATCATTTACGTATCATTACCTATAGCCAATGTTGGGGAGTAACTAGTCTCAAATTAACACACTCTCTAGCGGGGTCTGGTACTTTTCGTCATGTAAGAGGAAAAGAACTTTGACTGACACGCAAAAGGACCAATCACAAGTCTGCTATTTTGGGGTGCTGTCTATAAAGAGGCAGAGAGGCAATCAGAATGCAACTGACAGAATCCTGGCTGCCTGTGCTCTGGGTGTATGGGTGTTTAGAGACAGTGTCACTGGTGGTAGTTCACTGGTTTGTTTTTCCATATTTCATGTTCACACAGGTTGCTGATAATAATCTGAACCCTGAGTGGCAGGAATGACACCAGTTTAGAACAGACCTATGGAGAAATGTTCTTTCATGTCAAACATATTGAGATTAAGAATCAACATTTCATGGGGTATTTTATTAATGGTGCCATCTGTAAAAGTCTTCTCCCGTACACCTGCTGAAACCATGCACCCTCATAATAACAAACTTCCTTCTCCCAGTTTAATGTTTGTATGTGCAGTCACTGTGATGGTCTTGGCCAGGACCAAACATGCTGGAGCCCATAGGATCTAAACCACATTACTTCATGCTTTCATTATACATCAGGCTTCTTTTCATGTTCTTTGCAAACTGCAAACCTCTGTCTGGTAGTTTTGTACCTATTGGTTGGAATGGTTTTCTTCTTGGGTGTAATGCTGAAGTGGACTTTATTATATTATATTAGTGTATTTTTCAACTTTGTTAAAGGAATACTAGAGAAGGTAAGGTATTTTTGCTCCTGGGCTGTTTCATTTGCAGAGTGCACTTCACTTTTACAGCACTCTCCTGAAAGAAAAAGGTTACATAGTGCAGTTTGTGCAGTCTTGAATATGGCATAGAAATGACAGAGGTTCTGCTCTCTTGATTACATGTTAGCGAAGCATCCCAACGATTTTGAAGCTGTAAATTTAAAGTTAAAAAAAACATGGTGTGTTCCATTAGTTATTACAGTATGGCTTGAAAACAGTTGCTAAACAGAAGTGTGTCATTTCTTGGCCTCTCTAATTTAGTTCATAGCAATTTAAATTTAAATTAATGTCATTATTTTAACATGATGTGATTTTAAATCATATGATATTTTAGTAATATTGAACAGGGTGAACTCACTTTCACACTTTGTTTAAATTATGGGTTTTTTTTTTATTTCTACCAGCCGTTTTAAACTGACCGCCATAGGTAACATACGCTGATTCCCACTGTAGGGATGTTGAAAAAGCTGTCATCAATGTACCTCAATATTCAAACACAATAACAAGACACAAAAGACCTTAAAATTGATAATGTAACAAAGCGTGAATAAACCTACAGATTTCTCACTGGCTTGGATTCTGAGCTTGGCTAATGGCTGGATTATCTAAAGGTCAACTACATCTTCCTTCAAAGCACAGAGGACAGTCCTCAAAGAGCCTCAGTAATTCTTCAGTTAAATGCTACACAATGTGGAACATGTTCTTGCTTCTGGCAAAAACTCATATAAGATTGTTCAAGTTGATAATTATGTTTTATACTATAACAGTACCACAATACTATAACAGTAAGACATAATTTTCCTCGCCATAACATTTGCAATTAAACTGTTAGCTACATCATCCATGTCTCTTATATATTTCCATTATCCTTAAGTGTAAGACTGTACACTATGCTGTTGGGTAAAGTGTGGGAACCGGAAAAAAATAAAAAATAAAAAATAAAAAAAGTTTGCATCTCAGCAAGATTTCTCTAGCATCACAGTTTCCCATGCACCTCTGGGGACTGGCAACTTCTGCTTCTTTCAGCCATAAATCAAAGCTTAACGTGAACAGAGCTTTAGCCAAACACCAGGAGTACACGCACACAGAGGCACAGAGCATGATACCTGACACTATTCCTCTCGTCTGCATCATGTACAAGGAACAGAATTTTGCTCTAAAGCTGAACACTTACTATACATCAATGATACTGTATGGCCTTTGGCTGATGTGGCCAAAAGCCAAATGTCATTCCTATATTGTCCGATTGCATTAATACAGGCACAAAAGGTAGTGTCGCTGTCAGGGTCCTGGGGTTGTGAGTTCCAGTCGTGCTCTGGGTGATTCTCTGTGAGGTGTTCAGTGTGTTCTCCCTGTGTCCACGTGGGTTTCCTCCAGGTGCTCCGGTTTCCTCCCACAGTCCAAAAACACACAATGGCAGGTGGATTTGAGCCTCAAAAGTGTCCATAGGTGTGAGTGAATGTGTGAGTGTTTGTCACCCTGCAAAGGACTGGCGCCCTCTTTAGGGTGTGATCCTGCCTTGTGCCCAATGATTCCAGGAATGCTCTGGACCTACCGTGACCCTGAACTGGATAAGCGGTTACTGACAATGAATGAAAGAAAGAATGAATGAATGAATGAATGAATGAATGAATGTATGTATTAATATACTTATACAAGTAAAAGTAAATAATCTATAGCTAATTTTGCTGTGTTTTATATTTTTTGTCAGAATAAAGCTAAGTGGATCTGTAATCTTGCAATCACATTATAGTGAAAACAGGCAGCAGTGAATAAAGGTTTCGGGACTTTGAAAAGTAGTGGCACAGACCAAATAGGAGGCTTGGTCTTCTAAAACATGGTGTTTCTATGGTTACTGACTACTCAAAGCAGCCCTGGGACTCTCCTGTGGCACCTCCCCTCTCTGTGATGTCCATTTAATTCAGCACAGCTCACTGTTTCACAGAACTCTGGCTATCAACCCTGAGCCCCCATGCACATGCACAGAGGGAAGCCTTCTATTCTTCTCAGTGCAAGCTCAAACACTGTAGTATGGCAACAAAACGTCCCATTTCTTCAAAAGAGAGGAAATTTTTGCACTGCACAGTCAGAGCTGCTCTAAATGCAGGTCGGGGTTTCACTGCCTTAGACAGGACCCTTCTCAGTAGTAAAATGTCCATCTTATACTTTTGTTCTAAAAGTTCCATTGTGCTTCCAATGTGGATCAAAAGTACAAAAAGACACTTAGAAAGGGCACTCCTTTTATAAATATGAGTCAGTTCTATTACAACTTGAACATCCTCAATGAAACAGATAGAAACCATTCAAATAACCTTAATTTTCTCTGGTGTTTTAAAGAATTGATCTGGAATTTATCACAGTCCAGATGAAAAATTCCACTTTACAAACTTATTGTCTGTAAAGTCATTTCTATCCAGCACTATGATGAAGAAGAGTAAAACACACTTGGATACTTGTGCAACATAATATTTTGTTGTTTTAAGCATTTAAAAGTTATATTATTTACGTTTTGATGTAACATAGAAATTTCATTACTCTAAAAAGCTATACAGTTATATTAATGGAATATTAATGGAAATGATTTGAAGTGGTTTCATTAAAATTAAAATTACTAATTTATATCTATACTTTTATAGTTATATTTTTTATATTTATATACTACTAAGTTATATCTATACTTTTTACAATTTTCTCTGAACACAAAACTCAAAAAAGCAAAAAACAAACAAAATAAAAACTGAAAAAAAAAAGCTAAATTCCATAAATCACTGGCAAAATAAAATAAAAAACTGTATTTTAAACTCTTAAAATACTGTAGGTATTTGTATCAAAAGATGATACAAACACATACACTACAGAATCAACAGATCTAGGTAGGAATTTGCAACAGTACAAACTGAATTGAGTGATGAATTATATATTTGCTTTGTGCTGACATAAACATAAATATTCATGTTGAAACTTTTGTGGGTTACTTGTAATTATTTTCAATAAAGATAACTCTAGCAGTTGAGACCCAACAGGTAGTGTCACTGTTACACAGCTCTGCAGTCCTGAGGTTTTGGGTTCAAACTCAGTTCACTAATGGCTGGGGTTTCCCTGTGTCTGTGTGGGTTTCCTCTGGCTGCTCCAGTTTCCTTCCACAGTGCAAAAACTTGCTGGTAGGTACACTCTCAGAAAAAAGTAGGGATACATTATTGTCACTAAATGTACAAACAGTCTAAATGTTACTTTAGAGGTACAACAGTAGCTTTAAAGTCCAGTTGTGTTCCCTAAATGTAGATTATATTCTCTTCTCCAAAAAGAGAGGTGAATATTTGTAATATTTCATTAGAGAACTGTATAAAATAAAATCAGCAATAAAATCTGGCATATGAAAGCAACACCATTTTAAAATCTATAAATGTAACAGAATAACAGATATGTAAGGGTACCACAACAATGACAGTTTTTCTGAGAGTTTTAATGTGTGGAAATTCGTTCTTAGGTATGAATGTAAGAGTGTGTGATGCCCTGTGATGGACTGGTACCCTGCACTGGGTCTTTTCCTGTCTTGCACCCAATTATTCTGGGTGGAACCTGACCATGAACAAGATAAAGCAATAACAGATACAGATAACAGATAGCCCTTTTTTATATAGATCTTGTTCCTGTAACTTATCTACTCTCAGTTTGAACAATGATGAATTTGAACAATCTCAGCTTGGTGACATTGATGATATTGAGCATATGCTGAATGAACCTAAAAGAGATTAAATGGAAAAACAGTCATATTTTTGTTACCAAAAAAGTATTGTACATGAAGTACAACTCGTTGACGCCTCCTAGTGTACGATTTTGTTATAGAAAATGTGAGCATGTTTAAGTCTATATTTCGTGGAATTAATAAATTACAGAATATTAAACACAGACTTTGCTTTTTAAGGTTGTAGATGTTGAGTAATGTCATGTGGTTGACTTTAAAACTGAAAAAGAACATTCAACTTTCATTAAAACCATTTCAATATTGCTTTAATTCTTGTCATAGCCTAGTATTTATTTTTCAGTTTATTTCTTTAAAGGTAGGGTACTACATAATATGTGGATGAAAATCAACAATATATTCCAGATTTTGCTGTCTCATGATGCTTTCATGGCACTGATCTTCTTTGTTGATATGTTCATACAAGGGGATGCATGTGTATAGTAACCAAAACATGAAAGTCTCTGAAGGAGCAGACCAGGAATGTGAGAAATAGCTGACATGTAAATGATGATTCTATAAAATTTGCAAACAATATTTGTGATTCAATTGTTGAAATAGTCAACAGTGGTTTGAAGTTAAATGGCTTCAGTTGTCTTCATCATTAATGCAGTGTTTCCTTAAGGTATTTTATCTTATTGTAAATAAACATCTCTACAAATATGTCCTCAATCAGTATATTTTAAAAATATTTCATGAAGTGGTTTTCTGTATGTATCAATGGAATTTAGAGAATTTAAGGGGAAAAAATCCAGCCCAATTTCACAAAAAATTCAGAGTCATTGTTTCAACATTTCAATTTAAACTTGTTTGGTCAGAAAGAGGGCAGCAGGTAGTTTTGCTGTCACACAGCTCCATGGTCCTGGGTCTGTATGGAGTCAAAAGGGGTCAAAAAGATTTTGAGTTTGTAAAACAATTCTCACAAATGTAACGGACTTTGTAACTGCGTTTGAACAACTACATACACGTAAAACTAAAATCCACAAATGTATTGGAATGCACAAATTTAAAACAACAACAACAATAACTTAAAATCACAAATGCGTAAAAAAAAAAAAGACTTGCATTTGTAAATCAAATGCCATGAATGTGTGAATCAGTACCTTCTCAAATGGCTTAAAATGTGCAAGAGCAGACCTTTTTAAGGTTCCAAGTGTGACAGAGGGAGTTTTTGCATGAGATGGAAAAAATCCACACATTCGCCTTCTCTGCTGCGTGTGTGAATCTCTTTTTGCAGTTGCGGATTTAAGACCCTGTTTTGACGGCCAATTGACGGACCAATAGGAAAGTTTTAGCTGGACCAATCAGATCGCGAGGTTTGTTTAACCAATCAGAACCTTGATTTGTTGCTGTCAGCCATAGCGCTTTTCCACAAAATGAACTCTGGTTCTTGAACCGGTTCTGTTCCCGATTCTTGGAACCTTGGTTCTTTCCAGTGAACCGCCGCGTTTCTACGGACAGAAACGTAACCAAGAGCCGAGGCTCTGACCAACGTGAATGGCATCGCGCCTAACTGCACCAGAGACACATAACAACAGGACGTGTTCCTGTTTTTTCCTATTATTTATTTATATGAAACGTTGTAAATGACCCTGTGAAGCTCCACTGGGCGATAACGCTTTGAAGCTCTGAGCTCTTTCTTACGTTTCTTCGCTGTTCACGAGGTCAGCAGGACACTTCTGAACTCGGTCCCAGCGTCCCCTGCTCATGACGTATTGCTGAGTCCCCTCTAAACGTCTAGAAACGCGGCGGTTTACTGGAAAGAACCAAGGTTCCAAGAATCAGGAACAGAACCGGTTCAAGAACCGGAGTTATTTAGTTGGAAAAGCAGCAACAAATCAGTGTTCTGATTGGTTAAACAAACCTTGCGATATGATTGGTCCATCAATTGGCCGTCAAAACCGGGTCTTAAATCCGCAACTGCAAAAAAAGATTCACACACGCAGCAGAGAAGGCGAATGTGGGGTTTTTCCATCTCATTCAAAAACTCCCACTGTCACATTTGGAACCTTAAAAAGGTCTGCTCTTGCACATTTTAAGCCGTTTGAGAAGGTACTGATTCACACATTCATGGCATTTGACTTACAAATGCAAATCTTTTTTTTTTTTTTACGCATTTGTGATTTTAAGTTATTGTTGTTGTTTTAAATTTGTGCATTCCAATACATTTGTGGATTTTAGTTTTACGTGTATGTAGTTGCTCAAACACAGTTACAAAGTCCATTACATTTGTCAGTATTGTTTTACAAACTCAAAATCTTTTTGACCCTATTTTGACTCCATAGGTCTGGGGTTGTGGGTTCAAGCCCCATGCCAGGTGACTGTCTATAGGGAGTTTGGTGTGTTTTCCCTGTGTCAGCGTGGGTTTCTTCTGAGTGCTCCGCAGTCAAAAACACACGGTAGGTGGCAACTCAAAAGTGTCCCTAGGTGTAAATGTGTGAGTGTGTGTCACCCTGAGAAGGACTAGGACCCCCCCCCCTCCCCAGGGTTCCTGCCTTGTGCACAGTGATTCCAGGTAGGCTCCAGACTCTGAACTGGATAAGCGGTTACAGACAATGAAAGAATTAATAGTCAGAAAGACCTGTTGGTCCTCAGTCATTTATTTTTAGGATGGATTCATTGCCGCTATTCATATGTACTGGCAAATTTTTCACTGTTCACATTGTTGTAATCAGCACCGGGGATAAAGGGAAAAAATATTTTGAAAATAAAAATTTTCATTGTAGGAGTTCAGTGTAAAATCTGTAAATATTTAAAGCTTTAGCTAAAATATATAACTATTCATTTCCATTTCCATGTCTTTTTATTAGTTATTATTTGATTGCACTTTGTATTTATGAGAAATATATAAATAACTTTACATTATAAATCAAATTGGGAACGGGCAACTTCCTGATTCATCTGTAAAAATGACTTAATCAATTAGCCTAAAGATCTCACCTTAGAATTTTTGTCCTCAGAGAGAGTTAGAACATGTGTATGTGCAGAGTATTACGCTGAAAAATGCTAATTTATTAGGCTACTTCACACTTCTCCACCCACAGAGGGCTCATATTTTCAATGCCAATTTTAAGATGAAAGCTGAAATGGTATTGCTCATAAATTTATTTTGGCCATTGAACACACTGCCAGCACAAATCACATTGCCAAATCCTGTTTCATATTCATCCAGGTTTGTAGGTCAGCAGTGGACGGTCTATGGTCTAGAAATCTGTGAAAAAGCCTGCTAGTTTTTTGGTGGTTTTCCAGAGTACCACATTAGCTAGGTAATGTAGGGTAAATCTCTCTGAAATTGTAGTTAACTAAATAATCGGCTCTGTAAGTAGTAATTCATTTAAATAATTATACCTGAGTCAAATGTGGAACAATCCCTTCACAAAAACTCTAGAAAGGATTATCTTTTGAAAAGTAAATTTGAAGTCATTTAAGGTGCTTTTTCAGTGCATGGCTTCGGCACGGCTCAACACGCTTTTCCGCATCCACAGCGCCAGAGCTAAATGTTGCCTGTGACATTGTGAAACCTTGTCTCTAACAGCAATCGCTGGCTTTGAAAACCACTATGGTTACGTTAGATGTGGTTTACTCATTGTGTGTTCACGTGTTGTTTTGGGGTTTTTCTTTTGGACTGTTTTTTGTTGTTGCACGTCCGGTTCATGCTGGAGTCTTTTGTTGGCCACCAATCCAAGGAGCCAATCTAGGTACCAAATTTGCCTAATGAAAACACAAAAGAGCAGAGCCAAGCCAAAATGGTCCATGTAGGGTCCTTGCAGTTTAAAAGTGCCATCACCTGTTTCTAACTGAATAAACATACCAAAACCTTTCCTATATTACATGTAGCTAGCTATAGTTGAAATATCTCTTGGAGTAGCTATTAGCAATATGCCAGAGGGGAAGTGTTATAGAAAACCAACTGTTTTCAGAGCATGCACACATTGATCTGGGGATCTGGAGCCTACCAACCCACAAACTGTTAAACAAGACCACCCTGTCATTATATAGTTACCTAATCAGTGAACAAAGGATAAACAAGTAGTTATGATTGTGTGTTGGTCTTACATAGGATGGAGACACTTTCGAGTCATACTGCCTCCCCCTCTATGCATCTTTAATCAGAGTGCTGGACCAACATGCAAAGGCATGGTTAAACTGTGTTAAAGCAGACATGATCAGAGCAGAGACATTAGAAAACAGAATAAAAACATAATAAGGAGTAATGAGAAAACAGGTAGAACAAATTAAAATAAGTGTGGAGGAGGAGAAGAGCTTGTGTGTGCCTTCATGCAGCTGTTTTGCACTGTGTGTGACCTCTGTGAAAGCTCATTCTCATTTAAAGGAACAGGGGCTGAAACGGGGCATTACTTTGACCAAAGCATGCAACAGACATTTCACTAAGACCTAGGGGGACTGTGGTAACTTGTGGAAAAGGAGTATAAGGCAGTGAAAATGTTAAATGTCATTTCCTCCTCTTATCACATCTTAACTTTTTATATTCTGTGTACATTGACCCATTGCTGCAGTACTGAGCCCAGAGTAGCAGTGATAGAGGCTATATTTCTGCAATTACATGTCAGTGGAACATATCAATAGTTTTGAAACTGTAAAGTAAAAATACAAGCTAACGTTAGTTTAAAAGATTCTGAGAATTCAGGGAAACCTTTACATGCAAGGAACAAGGTCCAAAACCTGTGTTGTCTGGCTGTGATTTTCAGGCCCTCAGGAGACTGAACAGTCTCGATTCAGTACTGAAAATCATTGCATGGGCTCAGAAACACATCAGTGACTGTTTGTGAACACAGTTTATTGCTGCATCACTAATGCAAGTTAAAAATGCACTTTGTTAATTGTACTCTTCTTGATGAAGTCTTGGTCTAAAATTTAAAAGAATCGCCAAAAATCCAACCAATCCCACAGCAATTCAGATTATGTGACATAATCTGACAAATTCTAATGAATTACACAAATTGTAATGAAATAAACACAAAAATGATACAGTAACTGCAAAACTTACCAGGGACATTTTGTAAAATGCAATTAAAACTAGAATCTGTGATATATTTACTTCTCTTTTACATTTATTTAACAAATACATTCATGAAGAAAAGTGTTCCCAAGTTTTTATTGAACAACTCGATTGTGATTTGTAAACACACACACACACACACACACACACACACACATTTAGTATTTGACACTGCAGAAGAGTTGGGATGGGCAAAATCATAGTAAAATGTCTATAAAGTGTTTGTGTATTACACTATGAAAAGGTGAATTTGAAAGTATAAAAAGAGGGCGTTTAAGGCCCCAGATGGCACTGCATACAAAACTGTCATGCTACAGTGATAAAGCCAGGGCTTGGGAGTATTTCAGAAATTGCTGTATGGTTGTCACTTAACAGAATCCGCCACTGCAAAATGAAACTCTATTATGCAAAGAGAAAGCCATAAATCAATTTCATGTAGAACCACAAACAGTTCTCTGAGCCAAAGCTCATCTCAGATGATCCAAAAGATCATGAGTTGTTTTCAGAGGGGGCCATGTTTAAGCTTGTTCTTGTGAAAAATGAATGCTGTGCTTTTCTGTGCTAATGACAAAAGGGACCTTTCAGACTTTAGTCACCGATGGGTTCAAAAGCCAACATCTTTTATGGTATGGGAGGTGTATCAGCGACCACGGCATGGGTGACTTGCACATGTGAGAGGTTTCCATTGATATGGAGACAAACACTGGGTTTTAGAGAGACATATGCTGCTGTCAATACAATGGCTTTTCCTAAATATATGGCAAGAAAATGCAAGTCCTCATTCTGTACATGCTACAACAAAATGGATTTATAGACACAGATTGTGTGTGTTTGACTCATCTGCCTGGAGTCCAGATCTGTCTACTATGGCACACTCAAGAGAAAAATCAGGCAATGGCAACCACATACTGTTAGGCAGCTGAAGCTAAAGTTCAAGAGAATTAAAATAAATATGAAACATTTTTGATTTATTGCATTTTACAAAATGTCCCCACATTTCTGGAAATGAAGTTTGTAAATGTTAATGTCTAAAATGTAGAGTCAGAAATATATTAATTACTAAGGTAAGTTTTTAAGCTATGAAAAACATATCTCTTACAAATTAGCAAAAAGTGTACTTAAATACAGGTACTTGAGGAAATATAGTTAAATAGTGAACACTTCTGGGGCAGCATGGTGGTGCAGCAGGTAGTGTCACAGTCACACAGCTCCAGGGACCTGGAGGTTGTGGGTTCGATTCCCGCTCCAGGGACTGTCTGTGAGGAGTTGGTGTGTTCTCCCCATGTCTGCGTGGGTTTCCTCCAGGTGCCCTCAGGTAGGTGGGTTGGTGACTCCAAAGGGTCCGTAGGTGTGAGTGGATGTGTGTGTGTGTGTGTGTGTGTGTGTGTGTGTGTGTGTGTGTCTGTGTTGCCCTGTGAAGGACTGGTGCCACCTCCAGGGTGTATTCCTGCCTTGCGCCCAATAATTCCATGTAGGCTCTGGACCCACCGCGATCCTGAACTGGATAAGAAGTTACAGATAATGGATGAATGAATGAATGAATGAATGAACACTTCTGAGTGTCCAGCAACTGTGGATTTGTAGAGTGGCAAACACATGGATCTGGTCCAGAAGGTGCCCTAAGCACTGTAGTTCTCCACAGAGACTGCACTCTAGAGAAAAGTGCTGATATAGGAGACAAGAAGCCTTGAGGGAACTGTTTGACAGCATATGTTTTGGACAAAATCTTGCAATACACAGGCTAGAAAAGTACAGTACCAGGGGAAGCTATTACTCATTGTTATTGTAGATTAGCTAATCGTCTTATATACAGTGGCTCAATACAGATTACAAGCATAATGCAGCTCAAAGATAAGTCAATGAATAAATAAATAAACGTACAAATATCCTTCCACTCTGACTTGTCTAAGCCTGCATCAAAGGAATTTAGAGTAAGAGGCTGTTGCTGAGTCTGCAAAGCTTTTTTTTAATCACAAATGAAGTTGGATAAGCTCTTGGATATTCTATACTCAGTAATGGATGAGATACTGCCACATTATCAGTGAACTGGAAAGAATTTAGGAAACATCAAATAATGTTATAAAAAAACATTGTTTTCTGACATTGTGTGACATTGTTTTCTCCTTAAAGAGTAAATGATGGGCTAAACTATTTTGAAATTAATCGTTCTTATAGCTCTGCTCCCTTTTTAGAATCCTGGAATTTATAAATTGAAATTCATAATGTACATTATGCAGTTGCACTGTCAAACCCATCCATGTTTCACCATTTTGCCAGTGTTTTGTCCATTTAAATTGAGCAACTTCTGCATTGTCTGGACGTGAGGTAGTGTTTTTTTTTTTTTGTTTTTTTTTTGGCAATCATTGATACATAACCTGTGTCCAACTTATTTAGCTTACATAAAGATAGTTCTTTTGGAATTACCTTAGTGCTATGGGCAGTAATTTGATTGAGAAATATTAAAAGGACTCTTTTAGAAATAAACTTTAAATTAAATCATTGTAATATTTCTTAAGGAAGTTTAAATTACTAAAAAAAGTCCTCTTATTGTCCATTCTCTCAGCTCCACTTACCACACAGGTGCACTTGTAGACACACAATCCATATGTTGCTCGGTATCCTTTTTCACGCCCTTTTCACCTTGTTCTTTAATAGTCAGGCCATCCAATGGACCACTGTATTAGCAAGTATGATTCGGGTGGTGGGTCATTGTCAGCGCTGCAGAGACACTGACGTGGTGGTTGTGTGTTAGTGTGTGTTTCACTAGTATGAGTGCATTAAACAGAGCAGTGATGCTGGAGTTTTTAAACACTATGCGCCATCACTTCCCACTCTATTAGACACACCATTGTGGTTTCACCTTAGAATTGTAAATTCAGTGACAGTTGCTCATCTGTCGTCCTCTGCCCCTCATTATTGGTCATGGGACACTGCTTAGAGGATGCTGTTGGCTGCATATTTGATATGAATACAGATGGAATCTGCAGTTGTAGAACTATAGTGTCCTAATGTAGCCATGGATTAATCTGAATATATAATTTTATTGCAAAATAAGTACATCCCTCATTAATGTGATTATTTATATAAATATTTGCTTGTTTTACAGAAGGTCGTTTTCTTATTTTTTAATATTTATTAGTTTGTTCATTTATATCAACTGTTACGTTTGGTGTGTTTTCAAATGCTGCTTTTCCCATCCAGCTCTTTATTTCAAAACACCCCATTTCAGAACGAGCTTTGCTCTAAACGACCCAAGGATTGGTTGATACTCGAATCGGAATACAGAGGAGAATCGTATTCCGGTTTTAAGGAAAACTAATAGCCAATTAATAGACTTACTGGAGAATAATGCTGGATGTAGGCCTACTCTTGCGTCTGAACTGGAATCATGCGCTTCTGAGGACACGGGTAAACGTTTCCTGACGTAGGTCGCACTGATAATCCAATCCCAATAGTGCGATGGACCCTTTCTGATCTTGTGGACATTGCCTTGGAGAGCAGCAGTGGATAGAAAGCTAAAGAAACGTGTTTGTGTGTGAATCTCTAAAGCCCAGCCGAATGGGACACAAACCGCGGTCTAAACCAGTGAGAAACAAAACAAAAACAAATCACCGGCTCTCAATATACAGTCGTGCTGTTTGTAAGCCATCATCGCGTCTTTTGTCGAGTGTGAACCCCTCCAGTCGTTAGATGTGCAAATGTTTGCTTGTTCGGATTCGCTGGCCTGGACTGATGATTTTAACACGTCAAACGTCACACAAATGTCTTTATTAAATTATCGGAATCTAAGACTAAAGGCCAGGCGTATCTTGTAGGTCTGAAAAGAATATCGACAAATTAAAAACACTCAGTATATTTGAGGGAGCGTAAATTGGTTTACATATATTAATTCAATGATTTATTGAATAGACTACAGTATTTTAAAGTCGTGTTCCTGTGTGTATTTGTTGTCGTGGTTTTGCTGCTTTTTCTATAACCATTGGTAGTTGGAATTTTTCATATTGAATTCAAGCATGTGTACGTTCAGACTGTGAGAACTGAATGTTCACCATTTGCAGGAAGGACGTGTTGTTTTTAGCGTTACCACAGGCTGCGTGTGTTTTGGTGATGGGGGCTGGGTGGGGATTAAAGGTCCAGAGACCATTCACACTCTCTCTGTCTCTCACACACACACACACACACACTTCCCAAGGCCCTACAACTTTTGCATGCCTGCGCACTACAATGTCTCTGTGTTAGAAGTGTGAGGAGGTTCCCATAATCATGCTGTTTTTTTTTTATTTTATTTTATTATTTTTTTTTAGTAGCCTAATACACAGCTGGTATTTTTACTGGTTATATTTACAGGCTATATTTAGTATTTTACTCAAAACATGTTTTCACTTATTTCCGGTTTCATTGTTTTATTACCACGGGTCTTATCCTTGATATGGACAAATAAAGTTTATTTGGTAAAGTTGCTAAAAGTGACGAGTTTCCTTCCAAAAACGTATGGTATAATATTTGTAAGTTTTATTACCCTTAAAATTCTGCAAATCTGTGCAAATATTACTGCACAATTTTCATATTTTTTGCCTGTTAAAATCAATAAAACAATTAATTTTTTAACGTGCCATCTTTTTATAAAGAAAATTATCACCGTTTACCTTTTTTAAAAAAGGACTATAACCCAAGCTTTCAAAAGCAGGAGTCATTATGCTTGATTAATATGTAAGGAAAGGAATCAGTAGAGTTTTGAGACGTGAATGAATACAGTCAGCATGTGATAAATCCCCAACTCATTCAGGTAAGTCTTCAGCACATTCTGATTAACGCAATGGAAATAACATAATCTCACCACTGCACCACACCAGCAAAACAAATGTGTGTTATTTTCGGGAAGGGTCCTCATTTTTTTTCTCCAATGTAATGTTAATAACATTAAGGTCATTATGTTGGAACTACGCAAAATCCTGCGTGTTCTCCACGTGAAACGGGCGTGAGATTTATGGTACAATAAACATTCAGAATAGTTAACCCCCACTGAAGTTTGGAGTTTCAGTTAAAACTATTCAATGGCCCCGAACAGTCTCCCGGCGGGATGGAACGTTGGAAACGTGCGCTGAAATCTGATTGGCTCAGAAGTGTGAGGGGGCAGGACACCCCGCTAAAGTATAAATGAGTTTGACCTGCTGGAAACCCATTCCGCCTCCAGGACTGGACGGTGAGATTCAGGTCCACTTTGGCACAGTACAGGTTCGTTTACCATGAGCTGCTCGACACCAGAATCTGCCGTTTTAAAGCGTCCCTCATGGGGGAAAATGGTCCAGAAACTAATGGATTTTAACCACGCTGATGACACCAAACCGAGTGTGAGCTCTGAGAAGAGAGACTCAGGTATGTTTGAATCTGTGTTTAATGTGTCTTTTGAAAAGGGGTGTTCCATATGAATATAAATGAGCTTTTTAAAAGTTATTGTAATAAAGTGGTATTGATCATAACTTTGAAGTTTCAAGTCTTAACTGAGTTTTCTAAAATGAGTTTTAGAAGTTACTTTTGAAACTAACCTCACCAAATAATTAAGATGCAGAATAAAACATCACCTCCTCCTCTCTTTCAGGATATTTCTCAGAGATTCTGACCGAAGACCCCTTTGAGGAGGCGCTATGTGCTGAAATTGTAGATAATCTCTCTGAAATTCTTGCTGAGGCCAGTGCCAGAGCTGTGGGATGGTCCAGGCTCATTGTTCCTGATCAACTGGTTGAGCACATTGGACAAGAGCTCCTCCACCTGGCAGCTGAAGAACCCTGCGGTCTGAAAGGAGCACTTATTGACTTGTGTGTTGAGAATGGCAAGAACTTCCAAAGCATCGGACAGTTATCTGTAGACCCATACACTGTGCCTACGTTTCATCTCACATTTTTGTTGCGTCCAGATCTTGGAGGATTGTGGCCTAAGGTCACACGGAGGCTTAGTAATTCTTTAAGATTGAGCACAGGCTTCACAGCAGTCAAAAAGAAGCTTTATAGCTCCAGTGAAGCGTATATAGAAGAATTATGACCCAAAGCTGCTGATTGTAGAGGACACCAGAAGATACAAACTGTCTCCTGGGGACTTCTTTGCAAATTCCTTAATTTCTTATTTAAGAAAATGACTCATTATTTTCATGTATGGGTTTTACCATACACCTTTTTGATATGCAACTAAGCTTACTCAGGGAAAACAATGCTATGCATAAAAGACTAGAGGCAGCTACTTTATATATATATATATATATATATGAATACCAAAGTAACTTACTTATGTTTGAACACTTACACAAAATGTTTACATGTTCCCATTTGTTTGATGAAGTTTACAAATGTAATTTGCCAAGAAATAAAATATATTTTTCCATGAATGTAACTGATCCAAGTGCCATTAAAGGTTCTTTGAACTCGAGCATATCTAATTTGACTTTTAATTTCAGTGTATTAAAACCTTAATGATGCAAAACTGAAATACCAGGCATCTAGTACTGTATATACAGATGATTTTAAATTGTGTTAAATATTGTCCTCTGAATATATCCACTATAATTATACACAGGATAAGATGTAAAATGTCATATGCCAATCCATTAGAGCTTCACAAAGGGCCGACCACACTCTCTTCCTACCTGCAGCCACAAAACTTCTGTTGTTTAAATCCTACACCTAAACCCTAAGGTTGCTGTTTATAATTTAATCAGTAACCAGTTACACTTAACAACTATGGTTGCTCAATTAGCCCATCACATGAGTACCCAAACCACCCACTGCATCATTAGCCCTGTTCAGGGGTCATCATCACCCCTATGTTAAATAGAAAGCACAACTTTAAAGCCCAAATATTTACTGGCCTATTTACTTTATATAAAATATTATAACTTATCAACAATAAACAAAAACCTTAATAATGATGCGAGTCAAATCTAAGTTGATTTAATTTTTAATAAATACAGATCAAAATCTCTTCATTAATCTCAAATGCATATTAAAAAAAAAAATCCAACGAGCAAATCTACAGTGGATAATTCATTAAATAAGGAATGGCAACAACTTCATTTAAGATCACCAAGTTCTTGCAGTCAAAATACAGGCCCAAAGAAATACTAAAAATCTTTAGTGGCTCAGATACCCAAAATATAGGGTTCTAATAATTGCTCGGAGTGGATTCGGGGTGCACAGGCTTACTGAAAAGAAGCATTAAGCTAGCAGCATAGCTTACCATTCATACAGCTTTTAATATATGGTTTAAATCCAAAATGTATCACCAATTATTTTCAAATGAGCAAGTTTTTAAGATGTGTTTTTCAAATCTCAGGTGATTACACCACTAATGTGCAACTTTGCCAACACCATGAGGCAGAGGAAAGAAGCAAGCCCACAGTCACATGGATAGAGATTAATTTTGCTTTCCTTCCCACTGAAATTCCCACTAGATTTTCAGTGAAAACCTAACAAGAATATTTCTGTACTTGGTCACCTTTAAAAACAGACATTCACAGGACCTAAATGTATAGAAACAAGACAAAATGTCAGATAAAACAATCAAAATAGAAATAATTGTTTAAAATATCTTTAGATGTATTAAGTTAATGTTTTCTTAAATACATAATTTAGAAAAAAAAATAATAATTTGTTAATCTGGTTCTAGATTTAAAGTAAATGTCCTAATAACTTACTTTTTTTTTCTCTTCAGTGTCCATGTAAAAGTACTTGAATGTCTGAAAGCTTTGAACAACTGGGTGTACCCATTTTCTGCGCCCTTTGGTACAGGTCTGAGTCTCCAAAATAACGTGCGCGGTACAACAACCCTTCCTCTGCAAGGAAAAAACAAGTTTAGATTGCCAAGAAAATCTAAAATAAACTGCATAATTATTTGAATATACTTGCTTCTCTGCAATTTTAGTTAGCTAAAGACACTAGGAAAAACAGTGCTACAACATTCATACACCTCAGGACGTTACAATTTGAAATTTACAAAGTATGATAACAATATAAGAATATCACAGTATTAATTGCCCATTAAATGTAGTGATCAATTTTGGAAGCAAATTTTTTTTTTTTCTAAGAAATCTAAAAATTACTCTTATACATTAACTAGAATTACATAAACACATTAAGTAAACTTAAAAACATTAAAATCTTTTGTAAAATTTCCTACAATATGAATGCTCAGAAGATTAACGTGAAAAAAATCTTACTTTCCATAAACATAGCTTAGTTGATGTGGCAGCAGATTTTACTAATTAGTGTTTACAGCAGTTGTGGATTACTGAGCTGAAATTTTTTTAAATGGATATACGTAGGTTGCACTAGTATGATTACGAAGTCCAGCCTACACTCTGTTGAGTCACAGTACACAAAAATGCAGGGTAATTGGTCAATCACTGGTGTAAGTAACTTAAATGGTTAAAAAAATGGTTAAGCCTTTTATACATGAAAATACATTTCATTTGTTATTTTGAAAACCACAATGACATAACGTCAGTGACGTGTAGACACTGATTAACCACGAAACCGTGACACTGTAACAACTCTAACCTCAGTATCACTATGCAGATGTCCACTTGGGGGGTACACTGCACAGCACTGGTTAAGAGAGGAGAGTAAGAGCTTTCATCGATTCCAAATATACAGCCATTTACCTTTTGTTTTCCCTCAAGATCATATGGCACAGTGGACACAAACTACTACACAGAATATGCACCAAGACTGCAAAATACATAAATATTTTAAAAAGTATGTACGAATTTATTGACTTACTCTGTTGTTTCTCTTTCCAGCAATTGTTTCTAAGATTTGAAATGTAGTCCTCCTCCACACTCTGTTCAATATTCTTTAGATTTTTTCCACTATATTCCTCTGAAAAGTGGTCACCCACATAATAAGGCACCTTCAGAGTAGCAGTTTGTCGCCTGTTTGTGTGGCCTGAAGATCTGTAATGCATCACAATAAAAGTCACTAACAAATTTTTGATATTTGTTAAAGAATTGTATCATTGTTAATCCATCCAAAATTAAATAACAATCCTAACTAAGGACAAATAACTTAAATAAATAAATAAATAAGTAAATAAGTTAATACAACAAGCAAATTGGGGCAAACTTACGGCCTGTGGCTAAGACTGTATGGAGGGCTAGACACCATCATTTGGCTGAGGGCTGAAACTATGATGAGGATGAGGATGGGCATCAGCTGAACGAACAAAGCTAGGCTTCCCTAGTTCATAAACAAGAAAACACAGGCAAATGTAATAAACTGATTAGAAAATCAAACACTGTAAAACATGCAATCTGTTCATAAATTCCTGAAATGTAATAGACTTAACACAGATGCCAGAAAAAAGAAGAACCAAAACATGTTATTAATAAAATGCCTCGTATCAATATTAATGGTTTGGAAATATAAATCAGACATTTGATAGCATGCTTTAAAATTTAAAAAAGGTTTCCAGTTACATCTCTCTGCTGTTCTCTGCGTTCATGCCTGTGGTTATGCCCAAATCCCATCCTGCCATTACTGTAGACATGGACATTACCTAGAATTACAAAGAAATTATGCAAATAAAGCTATTACTTTCAAAATACTAAAGATTTGCTTAAATGTACAAACACATTAACAGTGTAAAACCTTATTGGTTTACACCATTGGTTCTCAATCCTGGTCCTGTTGAGCCACTGCCTGCATGTTACAGCATGTTACAGTTTCAGTCCATCACACCCACATCAACAGCAGAAGGGCTCAATAATCAGCATCCGTTGCATCAGGCGTGTTGGGAGCAGAAGAATCTTTAAAATATTCAGGGCAGAGACCCACCAGGACCAGAAGCGAGAATCACTGATTAATACTGAACTTATGGTATTTGAACTTAAAGTTTGCTCTTTGGACAATGAGAGCTTTTAAAGACATCTCATTGTAAATCCATAGGTGTTAATATGGAGTTGATCATATGGTTGCAACTTTAAAAACCTTCCACTCTTTTGGGGACAGATATTGGACGGTCTCTATTTAGAACAACATTTGTGAGGTTAAACACTAATGAAATCTTCATTTTAGATGTTCTTCCACACAATTTTATTATTACATTATTATTATTATTAATACAGCTCACAAAAAATATATATATAAAATAAAACGAGTTCATAGAGGCCATTAAGCAGCACTGAGACACAAGGTTAAAACTGGTCTCAAGATTGACATTCATTGTAAATAGTAGAACTATTAGCAGACCAGTAGCTAGAAATAGACCACCAAGACAACACAGAAGTAGAGTCTGCAAGTCACTAGACACAGTCAGTGGATAATAAGAATGTGTTCCCCTGGCCATCACCAGGAGCAGTGCCAGAAAACTGTCCCTCTGCAAAACACTGTCACAAAGACACACTCCTCGACCAAATTAACAGCAACTAGTGCTACAATACTATCCCTTTTCCATCAAACATTACAACTGGCAAAATGCAGTCAGACAGGTGATGTTCTCCTAGCATTCACCAAAACATCATACATCTGATTGCCAGATAGGGAAGTGTGTTTTATCAATACTACTGCTCTGGAGTTTATTCGCTATGTCCTTTACACCACCCCATTCGACACATGCATTGCACTTGGTGATGTAACTCATTCGGAAGGCCTGCGTTGTCCTGGGAAGTCCCCTAGACCTAGTGCTTGTGGTGGGAGAAAGGAGGATGTTAAGCAAGTTAACATCCATACTGGAGAGTGACTCTCGCCCCATCACAAGACTCTGACAACACTGGGCAGTTCCTTCAGTTCAGGCTGCTCCACCCCAAGTGTATGAAGAAACACTATCGCAGGTCGTTCCTTCCTGCTGCTGTTAGACTTTACAACTAGCACTACTCCCAGTAAACCACTCATCTGTCTACACTGACACTTTACTTACACTGAAATACACACATTTATTTAGATGATACATACAATGAGCAATACTTAATACAATAATGTGATATTCTACAATATAATGTGCAATATTTATCTACTAATGTGCAATATTTCAATGTAAAAGTCATGTTCATTAGTTGTAAACATTCTTCAGAGCTTTTGATATTTTGATTTTTTTAAATAATATTTTCTTTTATATTCCATTATTTATGTTTATATTAAGTTTTTCTGTGTTACCTCTTTTTATTACTGTACTGTCCCTTTGCTGCTGTAACACTGAATTGCCTCACTATAGGACTAATAAAGGATTATCTTAAGGCTTGCATGATGCTGCTTGGCGATGGAAACCCATGCCATTAAGCTCCTGACACAAAGTTTTTGTGCTAATGTTAATGGAAAAGGATGTTCATTAATCTGCATTTATTGAGTCAGTAGAGCATTGGCGACTTTTACACACTGTGTACCTCAGTTGCTGTGGTTCCTTAACACTTTCACGTTTCAATACCACTCACATTTCATTGTGGATTATCTACGAGGGAAGAAAATTCTTGAACTGACTTATTAGAGCCATGCCATCTTATTATAGCACCACAATCAATTGAGTCGATTAGAAAAGCAAATTTTTGTAAAGAAATGTCTAAATGATTAAATACATACATTTGTGGCAATGAGGCTGAATGAAACACCTGACTTCAATAACGAGGATGTGTGGCCTTTTCTACTTACTAGATGGAAATCCTCCTCCAAAAAACATGTTGAAGAGGTCCTCGGGAGAAATATCTGCTTCAAAGCCGCGATGAGAATGACTATTGCGTGATTGGTGGACTTTCTCTTCACCATAAAGATCATACTGCTTCCTTTTCTCAGTGTTGCTAAGAATTGCATATGCATTTCCTATAGCTACAACCAAAATATAAAGTAAAAGCAACATAATTAGCTTTAATATGTGAATAGCTGTGTGGAATTTCAAGACAATTAAAAGGTACATACATTTTAAACAAACTTAATTCATACCTTTAAATGCTTCTGTAGCACCAGGGGCATGATTTTTATCTGGATGAAATTTCAAAGCCAGTTTTCTGTAAGCTTTTTTCAGATCATCCTCTGAGGCATCTTTGCTTACTCCAAGTATCTCATAATAGTCTTTGCACTTTTTTATCCTACATGAAAGACATATTACAAGATAAAGCAAAAAAATCTATATAGTTAAACAATGAAGAATTTGCTGATTAAATGTCAAAAGAATTAGTTTAAAATAATATTGATAATCATGGTTAAATACTGAATACAAACATACTTGTAAAATCTGAACCAAAAACAACTAAACATTAAAATACAAATCCACCTTTTGACAGCATCTAACTGATCTGACGTGTATGACTTGGCTCCATCTGCAGCACTTTCCCCTGATGTCTGATCTCCGGTAATGTTAGTCCTGTGCCTTAATCCATCGCTGTCTTCCTCCCCACAGTTATGATCACTGCCATGTGCCACTCCATTCTGAGCTATAGATTCTAATAAACCTAAAAGAATAAATTCTGTGAGGCAAAAGGGTCTCAGCCACTAAGAATCTTCCATACACAAAATAAGTCTAGGTTAAAAGTGTTTATAAAATGAAGAACTATGTAAGCAGACAATCATGTTTCAAATTCAAACAATTTCTTATGATATTATAAACATTATTACCAGAATAGCAGCTTTACTTGATTGCCTGGCTATTAAGGAGGATCCCTACTCAATTTCTGAAACTATGCAAGATATTGTTGGTGGTTAGACTGACTGCAGTAGAGTTGCAAACAGCTCCCAGAACAATTATATAGCTTTCAGTTATTCATGTACACATTATTCTCATTACAAACAAATATAAGTTATATATGGTTTCAGTAAAGAAGCACTCAGCTGACCTGCATGTTACAAACTTATTTTAACCATTTTCTACACTACACTTTCTACTACTTATTTAATATCAAATGAAATGTTTGCTGTATTCTGCCAAATCATTACCATATCCTCAGATTAAATGATATAAAATGTTATATGTCTATGTATTTCCACCCAATTAGTGGCTAAGATTTATCTCTAACACTGCGTTCTTTCAGTACTCACAGATTTATTAATGTGCAATTATCCTGTCTCCTCCCTCCACCACCTGGCTGCACCACCCTAGCTTACAGAGAAAACCCTGTCCCACAGGATGATGGGCTTGGTTCTTTAGGTTTATGAGATAAGAAACCCGTTCTGAATTTGCCCATTGATGATTGTATTTAGAACACCGTTCTGTCAAAGCAGAACGGTAAACAAAAAACCCACACTGACATTTAACTTTTCACTGGAGGGGTTGTTTAAGCAGTGTAAATAAATATTTGTGACACGTGCCATTATAATTGGCAATTATACGGAATTATTGTACAGAATACGTTTGACAAATATGTAACTGTGTTTTGTTACCGACATGTAAAGCATTAAGTAAGAGTATGAGGACTATCTGAAGGTGTGCTTTAGTTTATAGTCTTTTACATGTGAATTGTCCTATTAAGGCTTTAGCTTCCTGATGCTAGTCTCACTGTTAACTACTCTCCAGTTTAGCTGGGATCCTGTCATAAAACACAAACACCGAGAACAGAGAATAACGAGAAAAATCCAAGATGAAGGACAAGGTCCGTGCGCACAGAGACAGACGTTAGCTGTGTGTTAAACGTTATCTGCCAGAGAAGGCTAGTCTAATGCTAGCTGCTATTCCGAGGCCTGCTGTGAGTTTAATAAGAACAGACTGCCGTACGCCTCGCTTTCTCGGTGGGGAAGAGCTTCTGCGCTTTGTACAGGAACCTGGCGGCTTTCTGCGGCTGGTTCTGTCTCAGAGCGGAGACAGCGATGTCGATACAACGATCAGCCTCGTCCTTGTTCGAGTCCATCTCCACAGCGAAGCTCCTCTCGCTCCGAGGCGCCGCCTAATGACGCGCCCCACTATAAAAACAACACTGGGAGCGAAAATACTGCGTCACGCTCTGAACCAAAGACGTTAGAGCCGACTCTGGTCCTGATTCTAAATTAAGAGTCAATTCTTATGAGTCGATTCCACACAACGACTGCCCAACCCAAGACATATACAAGATTTCCTTAGAAATTGTACTCTATTAATCGTTTTTGGCTTTAGAAAGAAAATGTGGAGGGCTACGTAAACTAATCAACCAAATCAGCTAACCAGGCCTGGTCTACATCCTTTTATATGGGATGAACTACACAGTGTTCCTTGTGAAACCCAGCTGGGTAGCTAAATGTTTTAGCACTTTCTGAGATGTTTAACTGATAGCGTGCATACACTAACATATAGGCTTTCATGGCTAGACTATAAAAATCAGTGGTGCAAGTGTTTCTCAGCTGACCCCAGAAGAGCCGATTGTTCAAAGGTGTGATATGGGTAAATGAATAATTAACAAAATAAGTGTAGATTGTGGAAAAATATACGTTACATATTATTGTGGCAAATCCATAGCAATCCTTATTCTAAATTTAATTCTAAATAACAAAACTCAGTACACCAGATTAGGCAGGCACAATTATTCTTGGCTGTTGAACAAATGTGTGTTTATCTGAGATGGCTCGCTCAGAAACTGAAAATCCAAGATTTTCTATCCTTTGAGCAAATAGGGGTGGCTCCTCCTGGCCCCTCCAAATATAATATACACCTTTATTTCCAAATCACATGATGACATTAAGACATTTAATGCAATTATCTCCAAACCCCCCATTAAAACTCTTTGATTATCTACCATGTTATTATTTACATCCCCATTGTCTCATCAACAATCAAAAAATATATATATATAAAATGAAAAAAAAAAAAAAACTTCTTCAACGTCACCGTGTGGTATCGCCTGGCTTTGGAGTCGACTCTCGGTTCTTAAATAGGTTTAATCGAGCAATTGATTCTTTTGTGATCGACACACAACCATAGTCGGAAACACTCGAGTCTATCTGTGGACAAAAAAAAAAACAACTGGATAATTTTATCCACTGCATCAGTGGGTTCAGCAATGCTGAAGCATATCTCAGTCATCAAGGCTGTCTAATAGAAACGCGCACGGAACGGAATGTACGGAAAGTACTCGCTGGACTACTTTACCTGTCCTACATTAAGCCGAAAAGAGTTTCAATATCAGCAGGAGACTCTCTCCAATTAAATGATAATTATTAGATTTTTTTTGTGCTCAGAAATCGCAACATAATCTTTAAAATGTACGTGAGTAAAAAAATTGCAGCATTGTTCCCTCGTGCTGGAGCATTTGTTTACTGTGGTGTTAGTCACAGTTCATTTTCAGCTGTCAGTACTGGAAAGAAAAGAAGAGTAAGGCAACCCAGGCCTCCAGGATGGGAGGCTACCTCCTGGGAGGAAAGATTAGCTGATGTTGTGACACCTCTCTGGAGACTGAGCTATGAGGAGCAGCTCAAATGGAAACAGGAGCAACAGTACAAACTCTTACTTCACATGACACAAGAGTTGGCACAGGATTCAACTTTTGTATGCAATAAAGGAGAGCTCCCTTTCCCTTTACTGCCCATAGTTCCTTCACCAGTAAGGGATGGCTACCGCAATAAATCTACCTTCTCTGTGAACAGAGGAGTAGATGGAAACCCAAAGACTGTAGGATTTTATATTGGCACTGGCAAAGGTGGAAACATTGTCTGTGTGCATGGCGACCATCTTCTTAACATGCCATCTAAACACAAATTGGTTGGAAGATGTTATGAAGATTTTATACGTGCCTCACCACTGAAGCCGTGCATTTTATTCCATGACGGTGGACACTGGAGAGAAATTACAGTGAGAACAAACTCTATCGGCAGCACCATGGCCATAGTGTACTTTCATCCACAAAACTTGACTACTGAGGAGATAAATGTCCATACAGATGCTCTAGTGGAGTACTTCACCAAAGGTCCTGGGGCAGTTTGTGAGCTGGACTCTCTTTATTTCCAGGAAAGTACAATGACAAGGTGCAGTCATGAAGATTCTCCATACAAGCTTCTGCATGGAAAACCTCATATCTATGAGAAGATACTTGGCTACAAGTTTAGAATCTCTGCTGATTCCTTCTTTCAGGTGAACAGGAGTGCAGCAGAGACCTTATATAACACTTTAGCAGAGTTGAACAAGGCCTGTGAAAAGGGCACACTCTTGGATGTATGCTGTGGCACAGGAGCTATTGGCATCTCATTATCCAAGAACGTGAAGAAGGTTATTGGTATTGAACTCATTGAGCAGGCTGTGGAGGATGCAAAATATAATTCAGCATTAAATGGTATTCAGAACTGTGAGTTTGTCGCAGGAAAAGCAGAGGTCGTTCTTCCCAAACTGATGCCCACCTTGGGTTCTGCGGAAGGGCTCATGGCCATTGTTAACCCTTCCAGGGCAGGCCTTCATTATAGAGTGATTTCGGCCCTGCGCAACCATTCCAGCATACGAAGACTTGTGTACATATCCTGCAAACCAGAGGGAGAGGCAATGAGGAACTTTAGGGAGCTTTGTGGGAATACAAACTGGCAGAAGCTCACTGGAGAGGCCTTTAGACCAACTCTGGCAGTCCCGGTGGACATGTTTCCACACACACCGCACTGTGAATTGGTGCTTGTCTTTGAACGATAAATGAAACACACCTAGGCACAAAACATAAATAAATAAATTGAAAAAACCCAGAATCTTATTTAAAAAAATGTAATATTATTATTAAAGATTTGATATGTTACAAGTAAATTTTTCAGATATGTTTGAACTGTGCAATTTAACACTTAATTAAAAACAGATAGGATATTTTCCTTGTGTAGTTCCTTGTCCCTTTTGCACAATTAGACCAAATACATTTCAATGGCATTGATGTTTCAGAGGAACCTACCCCTCTAGTGTGTTTATTTCACTGTGGCTTCAGAAAACGCATTTCCTAATCCAGAATGTGGATCCAATGTTTACATTAGGAGCTGGTGTCCATTTTACCACTTTATTTGGTTTATGTTCAGCTTGGCTAGAGTATGTAGTAGCTTAAAAATGTATGCTATGCAAAAACATCCACTGAAATGGAATAAAACATGAAAAGGTTTGTTGGAAAACAACATGGCTTTTGTCAAATCACAAGTAACTGTTTAGAAAATATCGACACTTTGCTCAGATTTGTGGTTTATGTAAATTTAATATGTCTTCTAAAATCTTTTGACACCTTACATGGAAAAGATCATTTTAGAATAAAATCTTTGGAGATCAGGGCGGCACGATGGCGCAGCAGGTAGTGTTGCAATCACACAGCTCCAGGGGCCTGGAGGTTGTGGGTTAGACTCCTGCTCCTGGTGACTGTCTGTGAGGAGTTGGTGTGTTCTCCCCGTGGCGCCCCCTCCAGGGTGTATTCCTGCCTTGCGCCCAATGATTATAAATGATAATGAATGAATGAATGAATTTGTAGTTTTTAAATACTTCACCTCGGAATAGTCAACAAACAAAAACTTCCACCCAACAGCATCATTTAGGTAGTGTCCTGTGACCAATGATGAAGGATTAGAGAAAGATTAGATCTGTGCAGCAACACATGACCTACTTTTTTAAATTTACTTCTACAAGGTGGAGCAGAAATGTAGTGTGTCAGCGGTCAGTGAGAGTTTAACAACATCGTGTTTAACAACACTAATAGTTGCTATGTCTGATCCACACTTATCCATTCAACACACATTAATACATCACAACCACGTCAGTTTGTAATGAATCCACAATTCAAATATTATCTGCTCTGTGGTAGCTCACTGGGTGTAGAAAGGGAGATGGTTGAAAGGGAGATAAGAAAAAAATGCAGAGCAAAATATGGACTCCATAACTATAGCATACACTATAGTTATGGACTATAGGTACAGTGTGTACCTATAGTCCATTAATATATTCATTCATTGTCTGTAACCGCTTATCCAATTCACGGTCACAGTGGGTCTGGAGCCTAGCCAGAATCACTGGACACAAGGTCAGGACACATCCTGGAGGAGGTGCCAGTCCTTCGCAGGGCCACACACACTCACACATTCACTAACACTTTTTTGAGTAGCCAATTCACCTGCCAACATGTGCTTTTGGGAGGAAACCCCCAACCACAGGGCCTGGAGCTGTTTGACAGCGACACTATCTGTTGTGCCACCGTGCTGCCCCCCTATAGCCCACAGAGCTGATGAAGTAGATAATGCCTCTAGAAACCAGTAGGTCATTTTAAGAGCTGATCTGTAAGTGACTGTGTTACAATCCAAGGTGCCCCTGATCTCTAAAAATGAATGTTTCAGTTTTTACACTGTCAGAAAACTGCAACATTCCATTGAATGTAATTGTACAATATTCTGCTTTATATTGCACTGATTTAATACGGGGCAGCATGGTGGCGTTAGCAGGTAGTGTTGCAGTGACACAGCTCCAGGGAACTGGCGGTTGTGGGTTCGATTCCCGCTCCGGGTGACTGTCTGTGAGGAGTTTCGTGTGATCTACCTGTGTCTGCACAGGCTTCCCCGAATGAATGAATGATTTAATATGCCCTGTTTCAAACAATTCTGTCATGAAAACATACAAACCATCACCTTTCCCAATATGTAATATAAATTCATTCATTCATTCATTATCTGTAAGCGCTTATCCAGTTCAGGGTCGCGGTGGGTCCAGAGCCTACCTGGAATCATTGGGCGCAAGGCGGGAATACACCCTGGAGGGGGCGCCAGTCCTTCACAGGGCAACACAGACACACACACACATCTACGGACAATTTTGAGTCACCAATCCACCTACCAACATGTGTTTTTGGACTGTGGGTGGAAACCGGAGCAACCGGAGGAAACCCACGCGGACACGGGGAGAACACACCAACTCCTCACAGACAGTCACCCAGAGCGGGAATCGAACCCACAACCTCTAGGTCTCTGGAGCTGTGTGACTGCGACTCTACAATATAATGTTACAATATACAATATAATGTTTCAGCACAGACCTTCACTAAATACCTCTACGACCTACACAGACTCACGGCTGCTTCTACCTGTAATTTTAAAATTAAAACTATATTGTTTGGGCATTGAGCCCACGACCCAGGTTGACAAATATTGATTTAAAGGACCTGCTGTTTCTAAAGACTGCTGTCCTTCTGAGGTAACATTTACACTGATTATACCTTTAATGAACACTATGTACCCATACAAGACCTTTGCTCCAAGAGCATAAAACATCTCTTTATCCCTTAGGATTAAAAATGCATTATCTCTTATTGTGCCTTTATGACTGTTGTAGGTAAATGATGTAGTTTAATGAGCAATCCAGTGTAAAACACTTTTCACAAAAGGTACCATACTATTGTGATAGATTAATATAACTAACTAAGTTTTTTAGTTTTTTGTGGCATTGCAAGAGTGGCTTCAGAATGGGGTGTCCAAGGGCGCATGTGTTGGAGAGAAAAAGGTACATTGTACATATAGAGCAACCCTGAACTTGAACAACTCAACAGGGCATCCTTCCAATGTCAATGTCAGATGGAGCCAAATGTAACATTACACTAATAAATAAATAAAAAGTTAAATAAAAGTTAATCACTCATGATAAAAAGCACATGTAAAAGTGCTGGTGTAGTGCCCTGACCTACATTTCTGTATGGGGTTATTCTTGGGCATGGACTGAGTCACTGTGGACAACATCATGGTCTGTCTGCCTCTCTGTTGCAACTTGTATCCTTCTGGACTGCAGTGAATGGTCATCAGGAGAGAGAGAGGGAGAGAGAGAGAGAGAGAGAGAGAGAGAGAGAGAGAGAGATAGAGAGATAGAGAGAGATAAAATAGATTGTTTAGATTGTGGCTTTCAGCGTGAACATCAGATAAGCAGGCGACCAATGAAACTGGCAAGTCTAGGTGGCATCCATTCCCTCCCAGCCAATTGCAGGCATTTAAACGACGTACGGACCAGAGGCCAGCAACTTAGGTAAGCGGGAGGAATCAGGCTATCAGAGACACCTATTGTCCTCCTAGGCTCTCTCCGGACGTACTAAGCTTTCAGTTGTTGGATCGCCGCAGTGCTGCTGTAACACTGAAGGTAAGTGGATCAGTGCGGCTGCGTGGATCAGCGTTTATGGCAGACACTGTGCTTATGTATCCGCAGGCGCTGATGCGGAGACCCACCCTTACACTCACTCACTCACCCACACAACAGTTATACATGCGCTAATGTGTTCTTCGTGCTCTTTGTGTTATTGCTTCGGCTCTCTGAATGTTAATGATGCACCATCTCTGACACCAGGAAATAATGCCCGACACAGAGAGGCGTTCCATTCAAATCAGGCACCCGGACACCGCAGAAATGGCCGCAGGAGCGGACGACGTTTTTGACGAATCCTACAAAGAAAAAGAGGGTCCTAGTCCTCCCCGACAGATTGTGTGGAGAAACGTTATTCTGATGGGTTTACTGCACCTCGGAGCAGTTTTCGGACTCTTCTTCACCCCGTACGCCTCTGTCTTAACGCTGATGTGGGGTGAGTGTGTATATATAATCGTGTTGCCTAAAATGAAAGACACTGACTATTTAGGACATTGAGTGTATGTTGGGTAAAATGGATGTTGGGTATTTTTATCCTGATGTAGGGGATGTTTCAGTGTATTGGATAAGAGATCATTTATTACAAATGTTGATTTTGCATATACCTGATTTTGTTTTGAATAGAGCCTGGCATCTCTAACCCAACCGTTTTTTTTTGGTCTTATTTTGGCTTTGTTGCTCTGCATAATATTTCATCCAGTTGAACAATGCACAATCAGCATTCCAATAGGCTATCCATTGTGAGCTGAAAAAGCTCATAACAGTACGTCTTTCACCACTATGATCACTCAGTCTGAGCAGCGTTGTCTAGAAACACATAGAGAGACATTCAGTACTCACTGCAAAAAACATCTTTGAGGAAGACAGACACACCTCCCAACAGTGCAGACGTAAATAACATATAAACATCTGTGTATTGAAGGCTACTTTAGCATTTCAGTTTTATTCCCCCTTTCTCTGCAGCCTCTGTGTGTTTCATGATAAGTGCCATGGGGGTGACAGCAGGGGTTCATCGGCTCTGGAGCCACAGGTCCTACACAGCAAAATTACCTTTAAGAATCTTCCTAGCCATTGCAAACTCCATGGCTTTTCAGGTAAGTTAATCTTTAAATATATATATATATTTAAAGATTTTTCATTACTGAGAAATATTATGGTTTTTATTATGTCCATTTGGATGCCAGCAATACATTCCAAAAGGGCGGGGGCCAATAAAAGACAGGTTAAGTTGTATAATGCTAGGGAAAAGTTTAATTGAATTCTCGGTATGCAATGGACAAGACAATGTCCAAAACAATATATGCTGGCTGGGGTCTTTGGGCCCTCAGGGGCACTGTGTTAAAAACTGACCCATTTCTGTAGTGGAAATCATTGTATGAGCTCCGGAACCACTGTTTGTGAATACAAATGTAAGTTAAAAATGTAAGTTAAAAATCACCATATATCAATAGGGTTCAGAAATGCGGTATCATTATCTTGGCCTAAGTTTATTTAAAATGGACTGAGGCAAAGTGGAAAAATCTCCTTAACACTAAAGAGGAGAGGGACCACCCAGCTTTTTACAAGGGCAAAGTTAAAAAGCCAGCATCCATAATGGTAGGAGGGTGCATTAATGCACATGGCATGGGTGATTTTCAAATCTGTGAAGGCACCGTTAATGTTGAACAATATATACAGGTGTGAAAGGTTGGAGCAACATGCTGCTATTTAGATGTCTTTTTCTAGGGGGCGGAGAGGGGAGGCATTGCTTATTTTAGTAAGAAAAGGCCAATCCACATTCTGCATGGATTACAACAGCATGACTCTTTAGTAACACTACTGGTGAATTATGAAATTAAAAACCATGTAACAGAGACCCGAGTTGTTGAGCAGCTGAAATCCTATAACAAGCAAGAATGGGAAAACATTTAATTTTCATAACTACAGCAACTGGTCTCCTCAGTTCCCCAAACAATTAGAGTGTCATTAAATGAAGGGACAATGCAACATAGTGGTAAAGAAACTCTTGTTTGGAATGTGTTGCTGGCATTAACATGGGCAATTATTTTCTACGTTTCAATAATTCAATGTACTCTTTGTTCTGTTTCCAACTAAATATATTATATATTGAAATTATTTAAAATTTTCCACAGCCTTCCAACAATATTATATAAATAGGGTTTGTATATACAACCTGCAAGATGTGGCCAAGTGAACTCCCAGATAGCAATGAATCTTTGGCCCAAATGTCGCCAAACATCAGCTGTTTTCTTATGGCCAACAGTTGGCCCGGAATTATGGCATTTATCTGTGAGCCAGAGGTCTACCTTATATGGGTCAAATATCTGGTGTGAACAAATCTGGACCAAAGTATTTGACCCATGTCCAGCAAACACAACATATGCCATAACCCAAGTCAAGTCTTGCTCATGACAATTGGCCCATGTCCAGCAACACATGCCCATTCATTTCAAAATTGAGTCAAAGTTAATTTTTTTGTGTGCTCTCTGGCCTGTTTCATTAAGACTGAAGTAACTTAAGTAAATCTTTGCACATTATTAATACATGTTACCATTTCTTGTAATTGGAAAGTACTTGTTTGTTGTTACTGTTATAGTTTTCTTAATTTTTTAAAATATGTATCTACACAGAATGATATCTATGAGTGGTCTAGAGACCATCGTGCACACCATAAGTATTCAGAGACCAATGCAGACCCACATAATGCCATGAGAGGGTTCTTCTTTTCTCATATTGGCTGGCTGCTTGTTCGTAAGCACCCTGAAGTCATAGAGAAGGGACGCAGGCTGGATCTCAGTGACCTCAAAGCAGATGGGGTGGTCATGTTTCAGAAAAGGTATGAACTGGTATGACATGCACATTTTTGTATTGCAGGGTTAAAGCCATGGATTATAGCCATGGATCGAATGCTATAGTCTAGCCTTTTGTCTCCCTAAACCATTGTACACAGATCTTAGAGATTCCACACTGCTAATTATATAAATGAACAATATTTGCCATCTTTTCCATTTTAAATTTAGGGTTTATTTTATGAATAAATTTGAGCCTAGTTTTGGAATAAAGTGCATAAAGTGGTAAAACACCATTGTATATTATTCTTATTGTAGGCATATACTTGACCTAGGTCTGGGAAACTCATTTTTGAGTTTTCCACAGTTTGAGCTGTTGTTCACCATGTTTCAGATAATAATCATTCATAAATATGTTTTGCTTAATTCTAAGAAACTGAACTTTGTTTTCCTAAAAAATACGTGGCTTATACAACAATGAATTTATTTCAGCAAGAGGCTAATTTCAGCGGTCACCTCACAATGTCCTCAGTACTATATTGCTTTTAGACCTGATGATTATGGACTACATGCTGCAAAAATACTGACCTAAATTCACTGTACAAGGTGATGCAGACAGGACTGTAACCTTTTTTGCTGTTGCGTGTCTCACATTTCTGTGGCCTGTCCTGTTGAGAAACGCAGCTGCCACTGCCACTGCCAGAGTGCACATCAGGTCACAGCCACTGAATGAGTGGTGTACAGTCACCCGATCAGTTCTCTTGGATGGAGTCCCACAACGGTCCTGAAGCTCTTTGAAAAAGGGATTAACACTCCTAAACTCTCTGCTGGTCAGAGGATTCCCTTAAAACATATTTCAGAGTGTTGCCAAATCAGATAGTGGAACAGTGACTTGTTCGTCAGCATATTTTAGTAGGTGTAAGAAAATGTTTGACGGTGTTAAACGTAATAACCAGACTGCATGAGGCAAATGTTGATATGAGTACTTGTCAAATGTTGATTGACAAGTAGCCACATGTCAATAGATATAATGTTTTGCTGGAAGAAATGCTCATGCAGTTTGTAACTCTGTATGATTGTTAATATTTTTTTTGTTCACTGTTCCTTTAGGTATTATAAGCTTTCTGTAGTGGTGATGTGCTTCCTCGTCCCCACGATCGTGCCTTGGTATCTGTGGGGGGAAAGTTTTTGGGTGGCTTTCTTGGTCCCAGGCCTTCTGAGATACACCTTGGTCCTTAATGCCACCTGGCTGGTGAACAGTGCTGCCCACATGTGGGGCATGAGGCCCTATGACAAAAACATTAACCCCAGAGAGAACATGTTTGTTGCCTTCAGTGCTGTTGGTAAGATATCCCATTCCCACAACTACTGTATTTTAGTATGTGTATTAAATGTTTTAGAAAATGGGAGGTGATGTAGAAATTCACATAAATTTACAAATATAACAAAGCATGGATTTCTGTGTAAATCACAAATCAATTTTCATATTCAGAATAGTACTTTAGGGTTATCAGTGTAAATATCTTCATATACTTTCAGATTTACTGTTAAAGATGTATGTTGGGTCCCTCTGATCTGTGATTGTACATTCAAAACAGTTCAGATGGGTTCAGATGTTAAGTTTGATGTAGTTGAAATTGCATTTTTCATATACAAACCCAAACAAACCCAATATACGGAAAATTTGAGATGTTGGGCAAAATGTAAAAATTAAACTTGGATTAATATAACGTATTTAAACCTATTAAACAGAAGATGCAACACAAAATTTTGAATATTTCACCATCCGTGATAGTATTAGGGGATGGCATTAGTGCACATGGGTGGCATAGGTGACATGCGCATTTGTGAAGGCACTGTTAAAGCTAAATGATATATACAGGTGTGGAGCAATTGGTTGCCATTAAGACAACATCTCTTTAGAGGAAGGCCTTGGTTATTTCAGTTAATTTCACATTCTGCATGGATTACAGCAGCAAGGCTCCTTAGTAAAAGAGTCTTGGAGCAAAACTAGTCCAGAGCTGTTACTCACTAAAAACAACGGGTGCATTATAAAATGAAAAACCCTATAACAGAGACCCTCAGATTCTGAGTAGCTTAAGCCCTATAACAAACAAAAAAACATTTATAAAAAACATTTCACTTTCAGAACTATCATAGATTGGTGTCATCACTTCCAAAATGTTTACAGATCTGATTCAATACAGTAGTAAACAAGTAAAGCTTGACACTAATTACTTAGAACGTGCTGCTGGAATCAAAATCAAAATCATAAATACAAAATCAAACACACATATATATAATATATATCCATCCATCCATTATCTGTAACCGCTTATCCAATTTAGGGTCGCGGGGGTCCAGAGCCTACCTGGAATCATTGGGTGCAAGGCGGGAATACACCCTGGAGGGGACGCCAGTCCTTCACAGGGCAACACAGACACATTCACTCACACACGGACACTTTCGAGTCGCCAATCCACCTACCAACGTGTGTTTTTGGACTGTGAGAGGAAACCGGAGCACCCGGAGGAAACCCACGCGGACACGGGGAGAACACACCAACTCCTCACAGACAGTCACCCGGAGCGGGAATCGAACCCACAACCTTCAGGCCCCTGGAGCTGTGTGACTGCGACACTACCTGCTGCGCCACCGTGCCGCCCTATAATATATATATTAAATACAATTAAATATATTGTTTAAATGATTTGTATATCATTGCACTTTTGTTTTATTTACGTAGTTGCACAGTGTCCTGACTTTTCTGGAAATGGGGTTTGCATATGATTGCTAGCTGACTGATTTTCTTTTTATCATTTCCTTTCAGGGGAAGGCTTCCACAACTATCACCACACATTTCCTTATGACTATGCTACAAGCGAGTATGGCAGTCAGCTAAACATCACAAAGGCTTTTATTGATCTCATGTGCTACATTGGCCTAGCCAAGGACTGCAAGAGGGTGTCTCGCGAAATAGTCATGGCCAGAGTACAACGCACTGGTGATGGTAGTTACAAAAGTGGTTAAAATTTATATTTAAAATAAAAACAAATGTCAAAGCACGTGATGACAAACCAAAATCAACTTTTCATAATATTTGCAGTGAGTGTGCAATGAAAGTCTTTTGGCATGACCCCAATCTTATGATGAATTATTGTCTAGAATTTGCAGACTAATGTGTCTCTAGGACCACTGTTCAAATTTTAGATATATATTCAATATTGAACTAGTCATGGTTTCAGAGTTGGATTAGGCAACATGGATGACTCTCACTCTGCTGCAGAAGCAGAAGTTGTAACATTATCGCTTACACAGTTGTGTGCCTCTTTATAGGTTTAACATTTGCTTGTTAGACCTAATCGGTGCCATTTTCTGTTTAAATCGTAAATTACAGCTTTAATTTAAGAAATTTTCACTCAGCTAAACTATGCAAGCTGTAAAATTCCAGCTTACATAACATCAGATATATGTGCTATTTGATCTTATGATATTTCTGGTTTTACTTTATTTACATCAGAGGTGGAAAAGTAACAGAGACAGGTGACAGAAAAGGAGGGGTTTTTTTTATTTTTAAATAACTCTGGACTACAATTTTTCAACCTCTGAAGTACAATAATGTTTAGGTGATAAAACTGGATGTGAATCTAAATTATGTACGTATGCTTTATGCTTTAAAGCTTTGTTTAGTTTTCATGTACAGGTCCAAGGTTTTTCTGGGCTCACAGTCTCTGGCACTTGATTCAATTTACTTTAGTTTCATAATTTATGTTCCAAACAGAAAGGTACTTCACCTTTTAAACTGCAGACTCTCTTTGTTTAATATAAAAAAAATGCTGGACAAACCTTATTTAAAAAAAATGGTTTAACTAGAATTTTTTCCCTCAGAACTAGACTATATATATGGGAAAATTCTTTTGATATTTTCACCTGAGAATATTCTTTGTGCACACTTTCTTTGTGCCCTAATCTGTAATGTTTGCTGAGGCAGGAGTGATCTGTGACCAATCTGCCTTATCCATTATCTCAAGACATCACATTCTTGGGCCCCACCTTTCTTAATCCCCAAAGGTTTCATAGGGGCTTTATAATGAGGATCTAGATGGTCAGTGGTAAAACCCAGATTGTGAAGGTTTTCTGTCTAGATTTGAGATATGCTTTTGTTCAACTTGACGATCCAGCGATGTTTTGTTAATCAGTGATATGTTCTGCACAATGTCCTGGAATTCTTTCATGTTATGTATAGCCCTGAAATTTTCCCATTCGGTTTGGAAATAAAACACCACCACCTTACTTAAAAGCAATTCAACAAAAAGCTTTTTTATGTAATAATATCTCTATTTTATTCTAAACCATTTGTGCAGCTTTAATGTACAGGTCTTGTTTGGCCAGAGAATCACAGACAAAACTGCAATTATGTTGAACATGGGTGTTTTTCTGTCAAGCCTTTCATGAGGCTTGATGGCATTGTGTTTTTGTTCTAGTTTGGGAGTCTCCATCACCCCTAAATTCACACCAGGATTTTATTTATTTAATTACTTAATTCTTTTAGAGTATACAATTTATTAACTTAAATAATTAATTAGATGAACACAAAATAAAGAAATTATACATAATTAATACCATGCATATAAGGCCAGGATACATGTCCAGTGTTTTATTATATATACACAAGTCCTTCCTGCAATCACTATTTAAAAATACTCCTACTGAATGCAAGCAATTTTGAAATATTGTAAAATATTGTGTTCAGTTTACTATGGACCAAATTGTAAGTGCCTTTTGTGTTTTTTTTCCTTAAAACATGCTTCATCATAATGTGCTATTCATTACAATGTGGCTTTACTGTTGGCAACTTACTTAAAAATAAATTGAGCTCAATCAAGTGCTTCTTAGTGCTACCCAATGTATACATACTGTATATTCCCTCACATGATTTACTGATATTTTATACTGAACACAGATGTATAATGACAAGTATTTTACACTGTTGACTTGTTCTGAGAGCCTTAAAGCAGGCACATTTTCAAAGAATGTTCCTTTCACTTTATCAGTGAATGACGCATATTTTCTATGAGTAGGCATGTTTTGAGATTTGTGCTGTGAGTTTATTATTAATATTAATATTGCCATTCTCTTCATTTAATAAAATTTGTGGATAAATGACAACTTTTAATAGCAAAAATGTTATTTTATTTGTACTAATTTCAAGGCTGCCTCTCTGCAGCAGTAATATCTTCTACTGTTACAGAAAGACTTTACACTATGCTGAAATGTTTTGGATGATGACATTCGGCCATGAGGTCTGGTACTGATGTTGCATGATTAGTTCTAGATCAAAAATGCCACTCCAATTCATCCCAAAGTTATTACAGGCTGCAGCATGACTCCAAAGAAGTCTGTTCCTCTTTTCCACTGTTCCACAGGGCAGTGCCTGAGAGACGTAGCCCTTAAGTCCAAACTTGGCACTCGGCGTGGTGAACATGGACCTGCTTCAGAGCGTCCTATTTTATTTAAAACTCTATGGAGATTATAGAAACTGAGCACCTTAAATTAATTAATTATGAATTTATTATATTTTTCACGAAGTTATGGACATATAATGAAGTTTCTGTCACAATGGACAGTGCTTGTTGATCATGCAGCAGTGGCTCACTGGCGCCATCTTTTGAAAACATACAGCCATTACGCAACAGTTTGATGAGAAAATCTAGGGACTTGCATAATTATCTAAATGGTATAATAATTTAAAACAAACCAAATAAATAAATATATACATGTAAAAACAACAAATCTCATACAATATCCTCCCCATAACATTTGAAATATGTTATTATTATTAATATTATTATTATCCCCAGCCTCCCGGGATTGATTTGGCGACCTCCTCCTGATGAGAGGTCCAATAATTATTTATATTATTGGTTATGTATTATTATGTAAAAATGTATTGTTTAATTGTATATAATATTTTAATCGATTTAAATATTAAACTCTATAACTTTGTTGCTGATTCAAATGCATTCAATCAGCCTAATGGCATAAGTATTTAACTATATATATATATATATATACATATATAAAGAGTTTCGCTCGAAAATGGCGTTGTATTTTTGTCGTTTCACACAAGTTTATTAGAAAGTGTATTATTCACCACAGTAAAATCATATTTATTTTTCCAACGCATCAACTTCATTAAACCTTTTCAGCATTTAATCCCGAAAGGTCTGGGAAAATCTGGGATAATTAATTTCCACTAATCCCGATTCTCAGGAGAATGAGACCCGCAGAATATGCTGGAAATGCAAGAGCAGGTTCACGCCAGTTTTACTCCTGTCCGTATTAACAGCGCAGATAAACTCTGAGCGGTTTATACTCGTCTAATTTCGGCTGTTTCTGTTTATTTTAGGGTTTTACTTTACCTCTTGTGCAGAAAATGTGTTTACACACAAGGTTTGTCTTCACCTGTGCTGTTTAATTACAAATAATGCGAATCTACAGAGGATTATACTGCGGGTATTTCATGGATTAAGGCGTTAATCTTTGGTGTTCTCTCTTTTCAAAATGGAGACACTGGCTCGAAGGTGTCGCCTCAGGAAAGTTGAACGGAAGGAACGTTTTCGCGGCACAAAAAAGGGTCCACTTGGATTAAGGCTGATTTAATCTAAAACTGTGCTAATTTCCTCAACAAAAAATGCCAAATAACATCTGCTGTTTGATCCCGGTGATAACGGCAGTAATCCCACTCTGTGGCCTACTGTAGTTCCCTCTCTCAGAGCGCTGCTCACACGGGGTTTGAAGGCCCGACTTCAGGAGATCAATGATCCCATTGGGATTCATATTCATTCCCTCCAACTGTTAACACAGCGAGCCGCTCCCGGAGAGCCGAGCCAGAGGAACCCAGGGTGCCCTTTTGATCATTTCAGTCTTTCCTTGGTACAATAGTTCTGATTGGCTGAAGCAGTAAAAAGGGGAAAATCTTTAATGAAGCAGATAATCTCTTGTTGGGATGAGAGCAGCTCCATTTCAGAGCCCCCTTTGGCTCACACGAGAGCCCAGCCTCTGAGACCTGCATTAAATCCACGGCTCTACAACAGCAGCATATTTCCAAACTGAACCTCTGTCCACCAGTCCTCTCTCAGGATGTTCATACATTTGGACGTTTATTATTACATATTAATCCTGATGGTCCACATGAAGTCTTGCTGCAGTTGGTAAGTTAGGATTTTTAAATGGTCTTTTTTCACCTTATTTCCAGTGTTACCAAAGACTAAATTGTTTTAAAATATTGTTTTAAATGCATATATCATGAACACCACATTTCATTATGATGAAATAGACCTGAAATCAGAGTGAAACCACAAGAGGTTTGGGCCTTGTGGATATTAAGTCAAAGAAATAATTAATTGAATTTCATTTTTCCTTCTAAAACCAGACTAAGGCATTGAATCGCTGTAGGATATTTTATGTTTTAAACAGATATCAATGTGGTTCTTGGGTTCTTAAGCTTTTGTATTCATTAATAATAATACAAAATGAATGAAAATTTATATTTGAAATCATAGGAATGTTTTTAAAGTTCTCATTTTTTTGTCTGACAATTTTATTATTAATCTGTCACTTAAGCGTTAAGTTTTTAGCAATTATGTAATTCATGGTATAATTGATTTGTAATATGAACATTTCTGAAACCTTAAGAGTAGGCAGAAATAGTTTGGTGATGGGTGAGAACTAACACCCTTGCTCTTGGTTAATAGGCTGCTCTATCTTCCAGGTCAGTGAATAATTTCCTGATGACTGGCCCAAAGGTAAGCCAGCATTCTTTTGATCTTCCCCCAAGATCTTTATCTAAAAAAAGAGAGAGAGAGAGTCTTTAAAATGCCTCTGAATTTATGGAATTATATAGATAATTACTTTATGATCAATTATTACACTGCAACCACAGGCAACAATCTAGATTCTGTCTTACTGCACTTTCATGGTGGTAGTGATTTCTTTAAGTATTAATCATCTGCTGCTGCTGCTGTTCTGTGTAACTCTGCTGTTTTTTTCAGAGACAGTGTGGACCTCATAGTTTTCGCACACTTGAACTCATTCACATTGAAGGGTCCAGTTTGTACTGAGTGGCCAGGGAAGGGGGTCTGGTGGGTGGTCATCATTAGCAAACCAGCCGCCTCTGAGAGCATTTGTAGTGCAATGTTTCTTAGACCACTTGAGACATATTAGCATGTATCAGTCACAGTCTCAACAAGCAACGTAGTTAAACCCAAACCACAGAAGAGGTGTTGACCTTTATTGGTGGGGTCAGTTTTGTTCACACAATCCAGCCACCAAAAAACTGAACAGTGATGTTGAGTTTTGTGTGGTTTCTGTCCTACCACTACATTTTTGTACGTTATATTTGCTTAAATACACTTTAGAAACTTAAATGTGTAAAATAAATTCTTAAATTAACAGAATACTTATTATTTTAACAATATTAAACTATCAAAAAACTTAAATTTTTATGACTTTTCAGGCCTACCTGATCTACTCGAGCAGTGTGGCTGCAGGGGCTCAGAGTGGGATTGAGGAATGTAAGTATCAGTTTGTCTGGGACCGCTGGAATTGTCCAGAACGAGCCCTGCAACTCTCCACACACAGCGGACTCAGGAGCGGTGAGTTTTAGGAGCCAAAACAAAATACAACACTTCAGTTAATTAATCTCCAAGTACCACAGCCCTTCAGTAAGCATAATTATAATCAGAAGTGCAAAAAGTAAAAGTCCTATAATGGCTTTTAACTGGCATGACACCTCTGAGCCTGGTCTGAGATGATTATAGAAGACAAGTAGTTTGAATGAAACCTAGGAGTGAATTTTACTTTTGCCAATTTTTATTATATTTCTTTTATTTGTTTCATGCCTGGGTTTAATACTTCCTACACAACTGACATTTACAAGTGAATTAATTTGGGTTTTCAAAATGTCAGCATGATTCAATGCTTATTACATAGATATACACAATAAATAAAATCATATAAAATAAAAATTGTTTAACACAAAATAAAATTGTTATGATGTACAAATATATTACAGTGGCGGTGATGGTTGTAATGTTTACAACATAAACATAGTCATTTTATTACTGTTCAAATTCATGTTATTACAAGCTGCTCTCCAAAATGATCATTTAAGTGTTTGTAATTTTGAAAATAGTCAACAAGTGGTAAATGTAAAAAAGCAGATGAGTTTAAAAAAAAAAGAAAAGAAAAGCTAATCAACATCATTGTAAAACCATGTTCAATTTGTCAGGCAGCACATTTATATAAGCTTTATATTGTCTTTCTCCTGTGAGTTTATTTCTAATATATTAATCTCTTCAGATTTATGGTTCCTGTCACTAACACTGTGAATAATTCATAACAGTTAATTCTTTTAGAACAAAGCATTTCACTTTTAACCATTCTGATTGAGTTTTCTTTCATTTTAACTGTGTAATTATACAGTTTTATGTATTTATTTGCCCTTTAAGATGCATGGTACACAGTAGTCTTAAACCTTTTTTCCTTTGAAATATATATATATTGAAAAACAAACAAACAAATACAATTTCAGAATGATAGTGATTTGGTTTTATTCAGCATACAGAAAAATTGTATTGATTAAAATGACTATACATATTTCTCTCTCATGAATTAAACACAGTCTGAGAGGAGGTAAATTTAAAGGCCACCTAGAGGAAACTGTGGCAGCTAGACTAAATAAAATGGATGTCGTCTCAATCTGAAGGGCGTAGGTCAAAGGTTTACCTTAGGGTCTATTTACTGGGTATTTCTCAAGTGCCAAAAGGAACCTGACCCAGTCTAGTGCTGACCCCTGTGTAATTGAAAGGCTGCTGAGCTTATGCCTGCTGTGCGCTTCACTGTTTGATTCAGCTTAACATGCATAAGGCTCCATAAGCAAAATAAAAGACTGTAATATCTGACAGGAAGGTGAAATTACTTAATGAAATAAAGAGAATGATCAGAAAAGACTGGGAACACAAAGATTAAAAATAATTTCAGGTATAAATCTACTTGCAGCAAACCGGGAGACAGCATTTGTCCATGCCATCAGCTCTGCTGGGGTAATGTACACCATCACAAGGAACTGCAGCTTAGGAGATTTTGACAACTGTGGCTGTGATGACACCAGGAATGGCCAGCGAGGTAAACACAGATCCATTTTATTTATTTGATTTCATACATAATTTGAACCTGAGCACTGTCCATTATAGTACATACTACTGTAAGAAGAATATCTCTGTAAAAAGAGTAACATGTATAACAACTCTCAACATGAACTAATGTTAAAAATTAAGACTATTTATGCCTTTCTATTTAACGTCCCTATTTTGGTAATTTGGTCATTTTGGACAGTTTCAATATGCAGTAATGTATTTCACATATGTAACATCTTGATTATGCTGTTATACGTCTTTACAGATTGTATAAATGAAAGTTATGTTTCAGGTGGTCAGGGCTGGCTGTGGGGAGGCTGCAGTGACAATGTGGGCTTTGGCGAGGCCATCTCCAAGCAGTTTGTGGATGCATTAGAAACCGGCCAAGATGCACGAGCTTCCATGAACCTGCACAACAATGAAGCGGGACGCAAGGTATTACTCCCATTCTGAATGTCACAGAAGGGTTCTCCTTAAGACCATGAGAGAGTGCTAGAGATAGTTTGGTAGAGTAGGGGATTTACTCTTGCACTATGAGCTGGGACTTGAAATGTAGGCAGCTCCCTTGGCCACCAACAGAATGTAAAGTGCCTTTTGAATAATTTTTCAGTGCTACCAATGATCGCTTACCACCCAAGAGTTTCATTCATGGCCTTATAAGCAAGGTGCCACTCGTTCTCCCAGCAGTGTGTGTGCCCTGTACCAGATGGGCCTATTTATGGCCTGTGAATGTCCTCTATGACAAGAACTCAACTCAAGATTCTTGGGATCAGTGGTGCGTGCTTAATTAGAAGACCTAGGGGGCCACACGTTGCAAAGGTTCTGTATTCTGTTGCTCCTCAAATAAGTGTTTAGTTTTATTCTTGCAATAAGGATCTTACATTTATGTTGGTCTTTGTTGCACTTGAGAGAGCCACAGGGATCACATCCATGCAGCTGAAGTGCTCTTTGTTTTTCCTGCCAGTGCCCCGTCTGCAGGTTTTGTCAGCTCACTCTGGCACCTGGAGCATCATTGTAACTGAAAAAAATGCAAAAGAATTCTTTTTCATTTCCTCCTGAATGGATTAACCATTGGGTATGCCCATGGCAGAAAACATGTTGACAATGGCCATGCTAAATAAATACTCCCCTTTCCTGTGCCGAACAATTCCACTCGCTGTGAAACTTTGATTCTGCCTCCTATCGAGAGCCAATGCCTCGCTGAGAAAAGAAACGTTCTATTCAAATGACAGATGTTTGTTTCGGTTGAAGTCAAAAAATATTGTCTTGGCACCAATGTTGAAAAAGAGGGGGAAAAAAAACCATACTCAGACTTGAACCTTGCACCAGCACTTCTTTAGGCCACTGAATTCCTCTTTTTGTGAAGTGGATGTTTTGAACATATAGTCTATCCAATAAAGAGTTCATTGTATTCTATCTTGAAAAGTGATGAATTCAAATCCAATCAAAATGTCGTTAAATGCTGAAAAGAGGAATGAATTGAATGAAGGCTAGTTGGGAGTTGTTCATATGGAATTAATTGTTGAATGAGATGCACTCTTTGCTGAGGCACATTAGTAATTTCTTTAATTTGAGACATTTCTTAAACAAGGCAGTGAAAGGAACCATGCAGAGGACCTGTAAGTGCCATGGTGTGTCCGGAAGCTGCACCACTCAGACGTGCTGGCTGCAGTTGCCCGAGTTTCGGGAAGTGGGGAACTACCTAAAGGAGAAGTACCACCGTGCCATTAAAGTAGACCTTCTGCGAGGTGCAGGTAACAGTGCAGCAAGCCGTGGAGCCATTGCTGAGACCTTCAGCTCCATCTCTCGTAAAGAACTTGTTCACCTGGAGGATTCTCCAGATTACTGTTTGGAGAACCGCACGCTGGGCCTGCCAGGCACAGAGGGCCGTGAATGCCTGAAGAAGGGCAAAAACCTGACCAAGTGGGAGAAACGCAGCTGTAAGCGGCTCTGCACAGACTGTGGACTGGCTGTGGAAGAGCGCAGAACAGAGACAGTATCCAGCTGTAATTGCAAGTTCCATTGGTGCTGTGCTGTAAAATGTGAGCAGTGCCGCAAGACTGTAACAAAGTACTACTGCGTAAAAAGAGCCAAGCGAGTGAAGAATGACAGTGCAAGTAGAAGGAAAGGCCTTCGGCTAAAGAAGAAGCACTAAATACACCTCAAAGTGTTTAAAATGGTACAATGTAATCTTGAATCTGAAACACACACACACAGGATATCATCAGAGTTTTGACAAGGCATTATCAATCAATACTGAATTTGTGAATGTTTACATGGGAAGACCCAAACTGTTTATGGGTGAAATTTTACAGTGAAATATAAGGAAGGATTTCTGTATTTACAAATGTTCTAAAAACAGATTTATTTCTAAGGGACCTAAAAAATATTATTGACACTTTTCATGATGCATTTTAAGATAGCACTGAAAATCATCATTAAATGTAAAATAGAGCACATTAGAATATGACCAGGCTTTTTCATGAAATAGTTTACCAGCAGAACTCTCTCTACGGTCTCTGTTCTCTGAATTATTAAGTGGCATTGAAGCAACTATATGTTATTATATTATGAAACTGGGACATAATCACACTGGATGTCAATTCTGTACATGAACTGTAAATAAGTTGAAGCACTTTGTATATTGTTTATTTATTGCACATATATTACGTAGTGGTGTTATGTGTTTAGTTCTTTTTTTGTATTTTTCCATATACATTTTTTAATTAAAGCTATGTAATCGCTGTTTTGTGATAACGTTTTAAATTGCATATGTATATTTTACTGATTTTTAAAATTTGACTCAAGAAACTAAGTACTTCTGGTGTTTATGAACATAGCAGGCTTTTTGATTTAAGCCAAGACAAGCAATTAACCATCTACTGAATATTTACTTGTTAATGTCAGTTCTAGCTTATTTCAAGTTTAATACTGTTTCTTTTAAATGACAACGATATACAAACAGTCTTTGAAAATAGGTTCATTGCTCTTAACTACTTATTTTTAAAGTGTGTAGGATTTTTTCTGTCATTCCTTCTGAATTTAGCATCAGATAACCCAGGGGCAAGAAAACAATAAGAGAAAAAATGTTTTAATTATGGTCTTCCTTCCTTCACGCCTCTCCTCAATTTCGTCTTTCAATTGCTTTTTTTCTGTCTTAGTAATCCTCAAAGAGCTCCCAACGCCTTGGCACTTGGATGTTTCTTTACTGTTTAATACTAGTTTAATTAACTTTGTCGAGACAGAGGGAAAACATGAACCAAGTTGCCCCTCAAATTATCCTGCCTCTAATTTTGTATGCTAATCTCCTTTTCACGCCATCATCTCAGGGAAAAAAAAATGTTGGGAAACTTCATGTAGCCTGTATTGGGCTTCCTGTGGATGTTTTATTCTGAGCCCACCTATTTGGCTCCTTTCACTCCTCTAGGGCCTTCCTTTGCTCGATTTAACAATGAATGGCGAGCTAATCAGCTCCCTCGGAAATGCACCGCTGCTGAAGAAGCTAATCCCCCTCTCCTCCTCCTTCAATGGGCTGTCGCCTTCAAAGAGACTTTGGGAAAAGGCTTTGCATGGATTCACACTGTTTGCTGAAAAGAAGTTAGTTCAAGTATTGTACCTAAACAAGTAGGGTTTATAAACAAATACTTGCCAGATACCATCCCACCTGCAAAAGTGCCAACTCTACAGTAGCAGAGTGACAAAAACTAAGGACATCCAAAAGTGATGTTCTCTTTTAAAAAGAGCTGATTAAACCTCTGTTGAATGGGTAAGTTCATTCCTGCAAGTGTAGTCTTCTTTACCATGAGACGTGTCAATGAAGCACCTCATTGACCTCTTATTTATAAAGGAAGGGGGAAAAAAATCCTCTTAACACAAATCAGAAAGGGCATTCATTTTGCATTACTGCTATCAAAGATTCTAACAGCCCAACTTAACCCAGTAAAATAGACCTGGACACTGGAGGTGCAAAGTGCAAAGCTTCATAAATTAGTAATCAGTAGTAATGCAATGAAAGCTTGATGCTTTGGAGACCCTCTGTAGCCTGTCGCTGTATTAAAATTTAATGTGGTCAAACATAGTATTTCAATACCCTCCACTTCGAATACAATGCAATGAAATGCAAAACAAAACACAAAACAGTATCAACACAAAGAAATACAATGTTGAACAGACTGGTGTCTTGACAATTTTTTGCCTTTTTTCTAAACATTTCTTCAACTTAAATGAGGGTAAGCTTGTGACTGGGAGGCTGGCTTTGCCAGAGAGATTTCAGAATACTCAAAGGAGGGAGAAAATTCTGGAGGAGGAGGAGCTGGAGATTAGGAGCTGTCCACGCATGTATGTCTAAATCTACTCAGTTTAGAAGGTCAGTGTGTGCATCTTCATCCTCACTTAACCGTAAGCAATCTGATATCTGTGGGAAATCCCGTACTTTCATATTTGTGCAAAATTCTCATTTGAACACAGATGTCCTTTGCTTGGTGTGAAACTTTAATAAAGAGAAAGGGCCAAAAGAAATGCTCCAAAGTACTAGTGAAAAATCCCCTTTATTTTAATACATGTGTGAAGTGAAAATGTTTTTACCCCTTGTAAAGTTGCCCTTTTGGGAATATTTTCTTTTAAAAAGATTTTCTAATGGGAAAATTAAAAACAACTTATGCCAGTTGTGGCTTCATATGTTAAATTCTTTTAAACAGAATATAAAGAATAAAAATACAAATTTTACCAAAGGGAATGGGAAAATTACATTTAATGGTTGAGAAACCTTGACTAATAGGATTTGTGGCTTAGGAGCTCTGGACACACAACACCAAGGGGGCTAGGGTCAGTATGGATGTGAGAACAGTGGTGGTTACGAAACTATATGCTGAAAACACATGATTGCATAAATATCAATTTATAATGAGAAGCTACTGCAAACCTGAAATTGATGAAGCGGAAAAGAAGATGAATGAATGAATGAATGATAAGTAGCTTTATTGGTTGCTTACAGGAGGACAGCCTTTGTCCAGGACAGATGCCTCCATAAAACTTGAGCATATACCCAGAAGTACTTTTCATCAACTTAATGTCATTCGGAACCAACAAAGATCTGATCACATAATAACAGACAGACTAATACAAGTGATGAATTTGTTTCATCTTATTTTTACACAACACACATAATTAGGCCTGTGTTTCACATAAATGGTTTTGTAGGTTTTTCTGAAAACTAAACACGAAAATCATTAAAGTATGTAGCTGTTAGATGTTATATTAAAAACAAACAAACAAACGTAAAATATCTTCTTGATGCAGTCTTCTAGTAAATTATTTAAAATTGACTCATGCTTTCTTATAGACTGCCCTTAAAGAGAGGCACCCTAGCAGTGCTAGAGTTCCATCTGCTGGAGAAAAGAAATATATTGCTGATAATATAACTACAAACACTAATTAAAGCAGCAGGCGCAACATAAATAAGTCATATCGTTTTGACCACCACTTCATTTCTATACTCACTATCCATTCTCTCAACTCCACTGACCATAAATGAGCGGTTTGTAGTTCTATAATTACAAATTATACCACAGTTAGATCCGTCCCTGCAATTTGATTGGCTGAGAGACGTTCCAGGAGTGCCAATATTGCACGATAATGGCACTCTGACCGAAGCTCTTCAGGTATCACTCCGCAAAAATACATGTAACCTAGCAATGATGCTATTTTTCAAGACCTGTGCTTGAACTTTTTCACCCCACGGCGGTCCGGTTAATTTTCCTTTCGCGCACATTATTTTGAACAAAGTAAAGGGTTATCTGCTTTCAGATTTGTAAACAAACAAACAAATACAATAAAAGTAATTGGATACGTCTATGTGGTTTCTGTGATTGTGTTCAACTCGAATTGGGGCGCGTCATTTTTTCTCCGCTGCTCTCGTTCACTAGCTCTGAAGCGATACTCCAAAGTACTCTCTTAACTTAAAGAGAGAGAACCTGCCATAGTTCCGTGTATGATATAGATATGTATATTCACTGAATCCGACTTAAAACGATTTAATGCGTTTATCTCTGCTTCTATCCTGATTTGGACAGAGAAGTTGTGAGTAGTGCAAAGATGTTGCCCAATAAATCTGGTGTGAACACGGACCGGCCTGCTGGAGAGAACCAAAGTTCAGAAATCAGTGACGGGTCCAACATTAGCTGACATTAGCTAAAGGTCCAGAGTTCACGGAAAAGAGCCAAATGAATGTGTGACGGAATGGAACTATTCTACCTCGCGGAAGGTTGATAAAAAAATTACATTTTCACGATTCTCTTTATCTCAAAACCTAATAGTAAACGGCAATAACGAACTGTCTTATAATCGCAATAATACACTCGAGGTTGTGCATATCTTCTGCATACTTTGTCCAATTACATCCTGTTCTTCAATTGTCAGGATCCCTACAGGACCACCACAGGTGTGATTTGGGTCATTCTCAGTGCTGCAGTGGTACAGATGATTTGCTGGTGTGATTGTGTGTGTTGTGCTAGTATGAGTTGATTAGACACAGCAGTGCTGCTCAAACTTTTCAACCACTCTGTTCCTGCTGGACTGAGAATTGTCCACCATACAAAAATATTATGCAGGCAGTGTCCTGTAGGCGGCGTCCTGTGACCACGGATGAAGGACTAGAACAACAGACGAGCTACTGTCTCGAGGTGGACCAACAAAGTAGGCATGTCTAACAGAGTGGAAAGTGAGTGGACACCGTGTTTAAAAACTCCAGCAGTACTGCTGTGTCTGATTCACTTATACAAGCAAAAATCACACTATCAAGCCACCACAAATATCAGTGTAACTGCAGCAATAAGTCCACAAATAATACCTGCTCTCTGGTGGTCTTGACCATTGAAGTTTGCAGAGCAACAAATGGGCTACAGTCAGTAATACAGAACTTTTAATAGAACTTTACATCCAGTGGAGCTGAGAGAATGGACAACGTGTGTAGAAATAAGTCGGTGGTGGTCTTGATATTATAGCTGATTGGTGTACATATCAAAGACAAAATCAAATATATGTATAAGAAACATTTAGGTATGGGCCAAGGAGCCTAAATTCATATTTGAATAACATTGATACTTGGGTAAAACAGATATTTATCAATCCCAACTTCATTAGAGGCACAAAAGTAGCAGCCTAAAAACTTAAGTCCTGCATAATAGCATCTTGTGATATGCTGTTCTCTAGTGATGTGTCGGTCGCGAACGAACCGGTTCAAAGAGCCGGCTCTTGTAAGTGAACGATGAGAGCCGGTTCCCGTTTAAGACCGAGCCATTTTTTTCTAAGGCTTGTCATTCAACCCCTTTCTTTTCAAAACTGAGCAGATAATAACAGAGAGAAGAAACCGGATCAACCCCTCCAAAAAATAGTTGAAGGAAATGTTAAATCAGTTAAATGTTTGTTGACAGTTGTGGTTGTTTTAATCACTACCGTTGAATGCTGCTGTTTTGCAATTTGCAGAGTATTTGTTTATTTTATTTCCCAGAAATGGATGATTATCTAATTTAATAAGATATTTTGTAATGCTTACCTTTTGGGTTCCATTGGCTGTATTTCAGAGTTTAGAAGTGATTTTTTTATTAAGGTGTTTAAATAAAAATCCAGTTATTTATACAATTGAATGTGTGAGTGCAATCAGTGAGTTATTAAAAGACAGCCATAAAAACAATTGGCCATTGCAACACTATTTATTATTTTTAATATTGAACAATAATATTTTGTCCATATAGTCATGTAAAATGTAGGTAATATTGTTCTGTACCAGTGGAAATAAGTGGTAAAACAAAGAGCCATTTAGGAGCCGAAAGAGCCGGCTCCTTATTAAGAGCCGAGCCAAAAGAGCCGGCTCCCCAAAAAGAGCCGAAATTCCCATCACTACTGTTCTCTTATTGATTTTTTCATCTTAAAAGCATACATTTTGACAATAGGTGATTTGAAACTAAGATAATTTTTTTTATCTCCATTCATTGGCATTTGTGTTTGTCCCTTATATTTAAATGTAATTATCTTATTTTTTAGTTCCTTTTTATGTCCTCACTTTGTGATATTTGAATAAATCTTTGAATTTATTATTAATATTTATTTATTATATTTATTAATATTTATTAAGTGAGATAAAGGGGTATATTACAATATGCATACAAACAGATAGACTAAAATGATGTGTCTCTGCTTTGTTAGACGCTAGAAGGCACAACTGAAAAAGTCTTAAATTACTTGGAACATTGTGCAGTACAGAAATGCTTGAAGTCCCCCTCCAGTCATCCATTAAACACTTACCACAGTTTCAAAGCAGCAATTTTTTAAGCCATGACACTGACTATTTATTTCGCCCATCAGATATATTCTGATGTATAAAGAAAAACATGACATGGACAGATTTAAAATCTTGAGTTTTCACTGAAGTTGTCATTTATTTCTGTACCAAAACAAATTTTTTAATGCAATAAAAACAATATTAATTTTTTAATTCTCTTAAACTGACAAAGTAAAGCACTGATGAAAATGTTTCAAAGTTATCAGTGAACAACTTATATTTTCTTAAAAAGGTTTAGAATTTGACTTGCAAAACACCAAAAAAAAAAAAAAACAACAACAACAAAAAAAACCCAAGGATGAAGGCATGTTTACTACTTCATACTCCACCTTTCCTTTAAATTTCCTTTAAATTTTACTTTTTAGTAATTTTTGAAATGAGGATAACATTTGTTGCAAGGTTGTTTTTGTAATTTTTGCCCCTGCTGTATACACTTGGAATAATGGAATATTTAATATGGAGTAACTTGTGTGTTCTATGGAGCCCCTGAAGGGACATGGTGTCAATTTATTATTATCATTAGCCAAACTTAGCTACTTATTAAGTCATGAGGACCAATTAGTTTTTCTTGAGCACCATTTAGTATGTCATGAGCACCACTTATGTTTTCTGGATTCCAAAATGCCATCTAGTTTTATGATGCAGGTATGCTGTAGCTCAGATGGATATTGGTGAATTTGTAGAAGTATACTTTCAGTTTTGTAATTTTTAAGCCATTGACTATCTGTTTCTACATTTCAGCATGACTCCAAATAGTTAAACAGGTCTCTGACCATGATGAAAGAGTCACTGCATATAATCTCCTTCCCTGACATGTCACCATATATTGTGGTACTCACAACTATGTAAAAAAATCTATACTAATACTTTCAGTTTTGGGGTTTTATTAGCAACAATAAAACACTGCACTGGGCTCACATTTGTGTACAAGGTTCTAACAGCATTTTTATGTCACTGCGGCTCAGCTCAGTATTTGACCACTGAACTTAAGAGTCAAGGAGTCAGTTGCTTGCATGTTACGCCACAAGGGAACTGTGAACACCCATCACATCTTGAGCCTATTTAAATGGTGGAGTAATATGGAATCACGCACCATTATTGCAAGTAAGTTTATTTAATATTCTGTTTCAGGTTGACATTAGGGAAATGGGTTCTAAATTTCATCACAATTTGAACATCCAAAATAAAGTTATAGAAGTGGTTAAAAACACATCCAGCACCACCCGGATTGATTGTTGTACTCCATCCAAAACATGCAAAAATCTCACCATTTGATAATTATTTACTTTGAGATTCCAAAGATTATTTTACCAGGTTTGAACATATGTGGTGAAAGACCCGTAATTAATTTAAAATGGGCATTTTTCAAACTTTCATGAGCTGAACAAAAATCATCCACTTTTATAATGACATGTATATACAAAATTTTCAAATTTTCAATTTTGCACTGTATGAAATCTGTATGAAAAACTTTTGTGCACAAGGTAAAGACAGAAGTTGTTATCCTTGGTTTTTCTGAATACTGCCACCTTGAGGTTGATGGACATAACATTTTACAGGCTATTAAAACATGAGTATATATATATGTCCTGGATTTTTGGATTTTACAGTTAATTGACACAGCATTTGGATTGGTTCCACAGAATCATGTGCCTAACAAAAATGCTAAATTCTATTAGCATATGTGCCGGCAATCCTGATCTATAGCCATTTATGTGAAATGAGCTCCACCCCAGGGGGGCTAATTGGCATGTGGCTGCCACATTTTTAACAAATTTCTAAAGTTTCTTGATATTTATTAATCAGGAGACTCCCCTGAACAATTTGATACCTATATTGTTGGGGTATTTAAAAATATCTAGAACTAGCAGAAAAATTATTGTTTTGTGGTTTTGTCAAATATGGCAGTGGTGGATGTACGAGCTAAACCCAATGAGCCAAAAATGCACAAAACTTCACTGAACAAGAATTGTCATCCTAGTACCATCATTAAAGAGATAGGTGCCAAAAGACAAAACTTTACTTTGTAGTGCCACCATCAGGCTGATTGGGGTAATTTTATTTGCCTGAGTAGTGGGTAACCAACTGCACTTACCCTCCAAATGTGGGGTCTGGATGACTTATGGTCAGGGCTGAGCCGAAGGCCGAGCCTGTGGTTTCCCCGACCTGGTGGAAATGATTTGTTATTATTGAAGATTTTGGAATGAACAAAATGTCTATAGTCAACATCTTAAATCGAATCTTAGCTCAGACGTCTTAAATGTTTTTTTTCCTTCACCATCAAGGAGAACCCTAGCTGCTTCTGTGCTACCCAGGGCCCACTAAGCAAGCCAAATCAAATCTCCAAAGGCGGAGTCCTGTGTGTGTGCTTCCCTGCCCTGGTGGAAATAAGTTATTATTGTTGAAAACTTTGGAATTTCGGCAGTGACCTGAGACTGGCTCACACAGTGCCAACAATGGTGACTAAAATTATGAGCCTGATCCTACTCTTCTTCCAGGGGATTGGTGCGATGTAATCTAGCCCCAAAGTAGCAGAGAACGAGATAAATTCAGGCTGGCTAGTTAGCCTTGCAGGCTCAAAAAAGCAGAGCATAACAACAGTGGGTAATCCCACCGGCCCTGTCCACACTGGGCTGAGCTTAAAGCATGTAAGTCAGAAAGCTCACCCAAATCACACTCTGAGAAAGAGGCAGATTGTTTTACAGACAATTGTAATATGATAACATTTCCTCAAGTGACCATGAATGAAGAGAATAGAGATCTGTGGTCTTATTTAAGACACAGAATTCAAATGTCCAACAGAGGTTGCTCTCTGATCTGGAGTGGCTAGTCAAATTATGGGTGTGTCTGAAGGAGTCATGTGATACAATGGTCAACCTATTTGGTCAAAACTCTTTGACTGTAGGGTCTGCCATCACCTGGACAAAGTATATCGCTTGTGAAACTGGGCTGAGCCGCATATTCAAATTCCGGCTTCCTACGACTTTGCGTTTCGTCACTCAGTCCAAATGTTCACTTTTTCCAAACGGATGCTCATGTGGGCTTACCAGCCAACTGGCATTGACTGGCCTTATATGCGACCAAGTTAAGGTGGAATCGGGTAGATCCACCGTAAAGGTTCCCATTGAAACCCATTGTATCACTTATGTGGTACTAGGACCTAAATGTAATGTTTTCCCCTAACTGATGAATGCTTAAGGTGGAATTGGGTAGATCCACCTTAACTGTTCCCATTGAAACCCATTGTATCACTTATGTGGTACCAGGACCCAAAGGTAATGTTTTCCCCTAACTGATGAATGCTTAAGGTGGAATCAGGTAGATCCACCTTAACCACTCAAGGGGATCCTCCGGGCAGAACACCATCCTGGGATTACCAAAGCACCAGGACCAGGGCTTTCTGGAGACTATTGAAAGCTTTGTTCTCTGGTCCGGCCTGGGCGCCCCCCCCCCCCTGTGGCCATCAGAGTGGATGGTAGATTTTTGCGTGTGTCTTAATGGGTCATGTGATCCTACTGAGGTTTTTTAATTTATTTTTTTTTTCCCTTCACTATGAATAAGGAGACTAGAGGTCTGGGCTAAGCTTCAATTTAAGATATAGCCTCTGCATATTTTGTTCATCCCAAATTTGTTAATAATAAGAAATTATTTCCATCAGTTTGGTGAAGCCCCAGTGGCCATCATCCTGCTGAGTTTTTTTTTTTCCTTCACCATGAATGAGGAAACTAGAGGTCTGAGCTAAGCTTCAATTTAACCTTAAGATTCTGCATATTTTGTTCAGTCCAAATATTTTTAAATATTTTTAAATATTTGCAATAGCAAATTATTTCCACCAAGTCGATGAAGACCCATTAGCCACCAGATTTTTTTTCTTTCACCATGAATGAGGAAACTAGAGGTCTGAGCTAAGCTTTGATTTAAGACACAGATTCTGCATATTTTTCATTCCAAATTTGTTAATTTTTACAAATTATTTCCACCAGGAAATAAGGCAGAGGCTGAGCATGCCAATTGGGGCTTCCCCAAGGCCCACTAAAGGTGTAGTCAGAGTCCCTGGCCTGGTGGAAATAATTTGATGTTATTGGAAAAACTTGGAGGAATGAATAAAACTTCCACAATGTCTTAAATCGAAGTTTAGCTTAGACCTCTAGTCTCCTCGTTGATGGTGAAGGGAAAAAAAAAAACCTCTGCAGGATCACACAACCCATTCAGACACACTCAAACATCTACCATCCACTCCAGAGGGCAAAAGGGGCAAGGGCCTCTTTCTTACCTTGTTCTCTGCTCATTCCAGGCCAGAGTGCATCACTGGTCCTGTACACACCAAAAGGATCACATGACCCATTCGGACACACTCAAACATGTACTATCCACTCCAGAAAAAGGAAAGGTGCAACACTACTCCAACCTTCTGGAAGAATACCGATGAGCACATCTTTTGGGAAATCACTAGAAAGATAAGTCTGGGTTTTCTGCTTATACTTAGTGTAGCTAGTTTTCTCTATCGTGGTAGATTTTTTTTCTTCAAAACGAATGAGAAACCTAGTTATTTGAAAGGGAACTGTATCCTATTGAATTTGCATGTCAGCCAACCTGCCTCTTCCTTGCTTTGTTCTGTATGGACCAGAAGGTGTCTCAGGGCTGAGCCGAAGGCGGAGCCTAAGCTTCCTGAGCTGGTGGGAAAAAAATTGTTTATTGTTGGAAACTTTAGGATGAACAAATTATCTAGAGTCAACATCTTTTTTGTGATGGGAAAATGCATTCTAACACCAATGAGTAATATTATTAATGATAACCCAATATATTCAGTGAGTAATTATAATAACTAATCTTGATTAAATATTACTAATGAATTATTAGAAATATAGGACATATTGTGCTTGTGACCTTAAAGAACTTGTTACATTGTGTCCCAGGGCACGATCCAGGAGAAACTGTTGGAGGGGGGGAAAATGCTGAACATTGCACTTCTGAGAATAAAATGGGGAAATAGGTCTCTAGATAGATTAGAGAAGTGAGAAGTCCAATCAACAAGTTGAAGAACATCCTGACTACAGCTTGAACTTGACCTAACTGTCTGCAATCATTTTGCTGACAGAAGTAAAATAGAAGATAACAAATACATGCATAGCATAAATGCCAATTAAGGGAAGGTCTGGGTTTTTGCAATGAGACATGATGTAATAATGTCCAAATGGTACACAGGATGCTTGGTGTACGTGCAGAAGGGGCACATGACAGTGGGGTGTACAGTATGTGACTGGCGTCCTATATATACTTCATCAAATATTCAAATAAACTAGAGATTGGAAAGAATTCTTGACTCTGTGTCTTTATTCCTCTGATTTCTCCTTGGGCCTAAGGATTCTTTGGGCATTGATCTACTTTCCTGGTGATACTTAGACAATTGCCATAACATTCTTCAAATATGATGTTGATGGTTTTTTCCCTTCACCATCAATGAGAACCCTAGCTACTTCTGTGCAACCCAGGGCTCCCTGAGCGAGTTGATTTCCAGCGTCCCATAGCGAAGACTTCAGATTTTTAAGGTTATTTTTAAGGTGGAAATCCAAATAATGTTGTTGTTTTTAACGTCTTAATAAATGTGGGTTTCTTAAGGTGGAATATTTTTAATGGTGGCAATCAAAATGTATTGTTTGACCAAGTGAGCACACCTTTTTTTTAAATGTTTCTGTGTTTTTACCCTGCCATAACACAAACAGTTCTTGCTCAATCTATACAGTTCTTGCACCAATTGTTTGCTAAAGGGTTCTTTCTCATAAAATGTGATTAGTTTTTCAGTGTGGGGCATGGTTTTCAGTACAACACTCATTCAAACAGGATATGATCCTCTCATAGGACATTTATGGCAGAACTTTCCGGTACACTGACATTTAACTGTAACTTAACTGCCACTCTCACACAGACACACATAGACAATTCACACAATTCACTCATACACATAGAGTCTAATGCATAGAATAACAGCATATCCCACCAACTTTTGTGAAAAATTGTGGCTGGATTCTTAAGGTGGAATGTAAAATTCCAGCAGCAGTTTATTGAACAGAGTAGTCTAAATCTAATTGGGGTCTTTTTAAGGTGGTAGGGGTTTTTAAGGTGTCTGTTTATTTGGCATAGTCAGTTACTTAAGGTGGAAGCCTAAAGAAAATAGCTGATTTTTTTATGTGGATTGTTTTAAGATGGCCTGCAAAATATATTTAATGATTTTTAAACAGAAAAAAATGTCATATGCTTATTTTAATTTTAAATACATTATAACATTTTTCAAAGTTCAATCTCAAGATTTGAACTTTCAGTTTCAGGGTTTTCCTTCAAATTAGAATAGAATAGCTTTTTATTGTCGCTGAGAAAACAATGTTAAGAACAGTGTTAAACAGCGAAATGCAGTTTTAGCATCCTCTCTCAGGCAGCAGTTAAAATATAAAATCTATACATGTGCAAAATAGCAGATTGTTCAGAGGCATTAACACAGAAGATATATACAGGCTTAATTTAAAAGTGCAGTGTGCAATTGCTTATCCGTTAGGATGAGTGGTTGTCCATTGATTCTACTGATTATCAATCAGGATGGGTTGGTTAAAGTAGTTGGGGGGTGGGGTTGATGGCTTGGGGGCGTTGATAGCTTTCACAGCCTGGGGAAAGAAGCTGTGTTTCAACCTGTTTGTCTTTGTCTTTGTCTTTGTCTCTGAATCTCTTTTTGGAGGGGAGGGGAGAAAAACAGAGTGCGTCCAGGGTGAGTATGAAATGGCTGTTGTAAATGTCGCTGAGGGGGGTAGTGAAGTTCCTATGATTTTTTCCACCCCTCTCACCACTCGCTGCAGGTCTCTCCTGTCCTGTGCTGTGCAACTGGTGAACCAGACCATGCAGCACTATGTCAGGATGCTCTCTATGGTGGCTCTGTAAAAGTTTACCAGCAAGTGTTGAGGGAGATGGGAGTGCTTCAGGTAACATAACTTTTGTCTCTAAATGAGGTCAGTACACAAACCCAGAACCCTCAGAGCCTGCTAAACAAGTCAGATTATGATATTTCACACCTTGGGGCACGAGACCATTTCTGCTGTTCTCCAAAATAGCCATCAATTTGTAAAAAGGTTTTAAGCTACACTTTATCTAGTTTTTGAATACCAATAGTGATTTAAAGAAAAATATTTGAACAGCTTTTCTATTATTTGTCTATATCTGACTTAATTTTATGTTTATTTTTTAATGCATAAAATAAGTGTCTTGAAAAATAATCAATTGCACAAATATGTTTTTACCTAATCTTATTAAATAAAAGCAATGTCACTTTAGGGGCTCCGTATTTTCTCGTGCCCTACAGCGCCGCCCTCCGTACAGTTCTCCGCTAACCCTCCTACTGCTCATTTTACCTGTTAGCTCTTAGCTGTCAACACAGAGAGAGAGAGAGACAGGGAAAACAGCTCTGAGGCGTTTACCTTGTGCGCAAGTAGTAGAGTCTGTTAAACTCCGAGCAGGAACACTGGCTGAGCTCAGTCTGTGAGGAGAGTCTCTTTCATTTGAGCCGAGGAGCGGAGCGGAGAGGAGACAGAGGAAATGGCCACAGTGAGCGTGGTAGAAGTGGACCCAACGAACAACGACGGAGCCAGCGCCTTCCCCAGTGTTCACAGTTCGGGCTGGACCGAGTCCCAGCTTCGAAAATACCCTTTTCAGATCAGACAGATCCCTCGACTCTCCCATACCGACCCCCGAGCAGAAATCCTCATCGATAATGAGGTAACGTTAACAATTACTACCCACTCTGTGCTGAATCATGACTAACGATAACTGAACCGGGAGGCAACTGTGTTTCTGACGCCGTTATGGTAATGCTTACTTAGGTCTAGAAACGCAGGCAGTCTATACTAATTGTATTTCATTTCTAGAATCTGTAAATTATGCTTCCATTTACGAAGCTATAGGAACTTGGTTTCTCTTTTGAATTCTCCGTTCCACCTTAAATGGTCCCGCTCCCTGCGACTATCTGGGACTAACTTAGTGTAAATTGTATCATTAGCATCAACTCCGAGGCTGTCTCTCAAATGTTTCTACCTAAAATGTAATGTCAGTACACTGTGACATAGCGGCTCAGAGGCATAACTCGCCGTTTCCACTTTATATGTTGAAAAGAAAGCCATTAAACTGAGCCATAGGCTGCAACACTCCCTCTCTAACAGTCAAGGTTCTCCTGTGTTTTGGGAGCAGTAGCCTCCGCTGACCTATGCACGGCATAGGAAGTAGAGAGCTGCTAGAGACTCAGTCTCAGTCTAGTTTAAATTCACTTAACAACTAATCTAGCCATAAGGAATTGATGTTTTGATTTGTAGTGTGCACTTGTAAGTGTTTTCCTTTGGGAGGGACCCTCGTGGAGCTGCACCCTCCGTTGTGGATAAATATAGCGTTCATTTTTGAATGTAAACAGAGGCGCTGCAATAGTAAGCTATGCAAAAATTTTAGGCACAGCTAGTCAGATAGACGTGTTTCTGTTTATTTCTAAGCTATATGAATTGGCACAGCGTAATGGACTAGAGCAGAAATAAACAAGACCCTAAATATACCCCGTGGCACAACTTTTAAAGGAAAAACAACATTTGGTGGTTCTTGTTCTCTCAATAGATGTAATTCTGATAATAACTGTAACAGTTTAGACTGTGCACATGCGTGTGCACTTATTTCCATTTGGAAAATAATGAAACATTTGAGCATGATGTACAAACGTTTACACAAGCCCTTTCTTCTGCATTTACAGAGCGATTAATCGTTAACTCAGATACCTCCCACAACACAACACACGTCGTCGGGCTAAACTTGGCTCCACACCTCCTAATGCAAACACAAACATTTACAGCGTTATTCTCTTACTTCAAATTCATAGCCAAGGTTTCATGCTTGTAACACACACACACACACACACACACGTATATAACATGCGCGCAATTATTCTTTATGCATTAAGTCAGCAACATTTTTGACGATTTAATCAACATTATATAATAAGCCTTAAAGTCGAAGTCCTGCAGGTTTCCCTGTTTATTTCCGTGTATAAAGTGCTTTATCGCTGACTCCGGGCAGAAGCAGCAGTGGGAGCGCTGCCCGCCGCCTACGTGCGGCACTGTGTACGTTCCTTCAGTCACGTAGCACTTCTCACTTTCTTTCTCTTCTCTGTCTCTCTCTCTCTCTCTCGCTCGTTCTGAAACAGACACACACACACACACACACACACACACACACACACACACACACAGAGAGAGGGGGACAGGCGCTTTTATGCTAAATAATGCTATTGTTCACATAGGTTGGATGTATACAGTGGCATACCATTACTGTTTAGACACAACGCGGAAAGCTTTTTATAAAATGGAATGAAGATAAAAGTGATTGTACAGAAATCACTATAGTCTGTACTCATAAAGGTTTAGATATCTCCTGATTTTGGTATAACAGGGTGTGATTACATCACCTGTTTATGTTTTCAACATTTCCCTATATTCTACATTCAGCATTCTTCCTTCTCTCATGTCCCAGCTTTTATGAAACGTGTAGATATCACCTGTTTAACAATTATCCTTTACAAAAAACAACTTGGTTGATAAAGTAAAACCTTAAGTATACTGTCTTTGAACTGTGCTTCTTTAAATACAGATCACATTGTGTTTACAGATCATGACTTTTATGTAAAATCTCTGGCTGTCTGAATTGCACCCTACTTTCTGCTTAAAGTGTGAGCCATGTCTTAAATATTACACTATTCGTCACACATAATGCACTGTATAACCAGTAGCACACACTAACCAGATGCACAATAGTTATGGGCAGACGTTCCATAATTCATAGCAGCCTCAAATATCAAATAATTTTCCTGAATTGATACTTTTGAACTGTTGGTTGAACTTAATCAGAAACCCGTTTCAGCTCATTCAGTACTTCGGCAGAACTCACCTCTGTCTTTCTCTTAGGGCTAAAATCTCCAACACAAGTAAGCTTGCCAATATACCGGACATATTGGCAAATCAATGACTGACAAGTAATTAAAATAGTTTGCGAAATGTACTGTATGTGGTTTTGCTGTCATACTGCTCCAGGGTCTTAAGGTCCTGGATTTCAGGGTTCAATTCTTGCTTGAGTCACTGTCCATAAGTAGCTTGTTGAATGAATGAATGTAAGTAAATGGGAATAAGGAAATAGCAGTAAGCATGACAATACCCTTGAAGCTAGAGAACTTTTTTTAATCAGACATTTATGCCTCGTGATCTTATTATGTTTAGATATTTATAGTAACCTTTGGTAATGTTGATGTTTTAAGGTGTTTGAAGCGAAATGTCAAAAAGCACAAGAGAAACACAGTGCTTTAATCACTCATCACCCCATACTCCTTATGTAGTGCATTACACAAGTAATGAAATGACTGAATCTAGATCTTAATAGTCCTTTATATATTTCAAATACAACATCATTATATATGTACATACACATACATACATAAACACAGACCAAGGGCGTCATGGTGCCGCAGCAGGTAGTGTCGCAGTCACACAGTTCCAGGGACCTGGAGGTTGTGGGTTCGAGTCCCGCTCCGGGTGACTGTCTGAGGAGTGTGGTGTATTCTCCCTGTGTCCGCGTGGGTGTGTTTCTTCCGGGTGCTCCGGTTTCCTCCTACAGTCCAAAAACACATGTTGTTAGGTGGATTGGTGACTCAAAAGTGTCCGTAGGGGTGTGTGTGTGTTGCCCTGTGAAGGACTGGCGCCCCCTCCAGGGTGTACTCCCGCCTTGTGCCCAATGATTCCAGGTAGGCTCTGGACCCACCACAACCCTGAACTGGATAAGAAATATATTCTAAAAAATTTGAATATGGAAAAGATGATTAATTTTCATAATCCCTTTCAAAAGGTTTAACTTTCAGAGATTATAGATTTAATTTAAATGATTTCAAGTATTTATTTGTTTATTTTCACATAATTTGGGCTTCCAGCTCATAAAACCCATGAAAACAGGATTTCAAAAAAATTAGAATACTGTGGAGAAATCAGCCCAAACTACTTCTCAGTTTTTGCAGAAAAAAAAGAAATTAGGATCAAATCAATCAAATATATAGACTGTGCATACAGACTAATGTCCTCTGCCACTGATGTAGTAATTCTGACTCTGTTGGGTTAAGGACAGGTTTAATTTAACGTGTTCCTTTTATTAAAACTAGTTTTATTAATGGATCCTAGAGGCTAGGTATTGATTCTGCAGTGTTACTTTTAATATAATAAAGATTTTTTTAATGACTGTATATCTGCCCCTTTTTATTTATTTAAAACAGGAACCTGTGGTGTTAACAGATACCAACTTGGTGTATCCAGCGCTCAAGTGGGACATAAATTATTTGCAAGAAAACATCGGGAATGGGGACTTCTCAGTGTACATCTCTGAAAACCACAAATTTTTGTATTATGATGAAAAGAAAATGTCGAACTTTGAGGACTTTGTGCCAAAATCACAGAGATTAGAAATGAAGTTTTCAGGATTTGTAGAGAAGATGCATCAAACAGAGCAGAAAGATGGAAAAGAAAGGTAAGTCTAGCTATGTAATAATTTTATATGTAAAGAATTAGTGGGAATTTTCCCCTGTTGTTGTTTAAAACAGCATATTGTGTACATATCCATATCCCCACATTTTTAAGGTCACTTGTGCAGTTTACGGGTTTAACTGCAGACTGTTTAGCCTTGACTGAAATGCTATGTACAGCAGGTGGATAACATTGTGGAAGCTGTTGAGGTACAAGAAATCCTATCCAGGAAATTAAACTGCTGCAATGTATGACTAAGCAGATACTTAGATGTGCAGATCACTGACCTGATTTGTCTACTGTGCCCCTGTCTCATTTAGACTCCTTGTTTGTTTACAACCTGCATTACTGTGGAAGTAGCAATTACTATATAAATATAATAATACTACTTGAAAGGTTTAGTAAATATAAGTGATTAAGACTACCATTCTTTGGATCTTCCATATACAGGTGCATCTCAGTAAATTAGGATATCATCAATAAGATAATTTATTTCTGTAATTCAGTTCAAGAAGTGAAACTCATATAGAATCTTTACAGTGTTGTGTTTCAAGTATTTATTTCTTTTAATGTTGACGATTATGGCTTGCAGCCAACGAAAACCCAAAAGTCATTATCTCTGAAAATTAGAATAATCAACACAAAAGACCTGCAAATTTTTCCTAACACTTTATAACGATCACTTAGTTTGATTCAGTAGGCTACACAATCATGGGGAAGACTGCTGACTTGACAGATTTCCAGAAGGCAGTCATTGACACTCTCCTGCTATATCCAAGTTTATTAATGGAAAGTTGAGTGGAAGGGAAATCTGTGGTACAAAAAGGTGCACAAGCAACAGGGATAAGTGCAGCCTTGAAAGGATTGTCGAGAAAAGGCCATTCAAAAATTTGTGGACAGCAGCTGGAGTCCGTGCTTTAAGAGCCACCACACACAGACGCACCCAGGCCATGGGCTTCAACTGTTGCATTTTTGTGTCAAGTCATTCATGACCCAGAGACAATGCCAGAAGCATCTTACCTGGGCCAAGGTAAGCCAAAAGGACTAGACTGTTGCTCAGTGGCTTAAAGTTTTGTTCAGATGAGAGTAAATCTTGCATTTCATTTGGAAATCAAGGCCCCAGAGTCTGGAGGAAGAGTGGAGAGGCACACAATCCAAGCTGCTTGAGTCTAGTGTGAAGTTTTCACAATAGGTGATGGTTTGGGGAGCCATGTCATCTGCTGTTGTTGGTCCACTGTGTTATATCAAGTCCAAATTCAGTGCAGCTGTCTATCAGGAAATTTTAGAGCACTTCATATTTCCCTCTGCTGAGAAGCTTTATGGAGATGTGGATTTCATTTTCCAGCAGGTCTTGGTACTAGTCCACACTGCCAAAATACCAATACCTGGTTTAATAAACATAGTATCACTGTGCTTGATTGGCTAGCAAACCCAGACCTAAACCCCATAGAGAATCTGTGGGATGTTGTCAAGAGGAAGATGAGAGACACCAGACACAACAGTGTAGACGAGCTGAAGGTCACTTTCGAAGCAGCCTGGGCTTCCATAACACCTCAGCAGTGCCACATTGATGCAGTAATTCATGCAAAAGTAGCCCTGACCAAGTATTGAGTCCATATACTGTACGTATGTTTCAGTAGGCCAACATTTCTATATTTATATTATATTATATTTTTATATTAAACATTTCTATATTTAAAATATATTTTTTTACTTGGTCATATGTAAACTCTACATTTCTGAGATAATGACTTTTGGGTTTTGATTGACTGTAAGCCATCATCAACAACATTTAAAATAGATAAACGCTTGAAATAGATCACTCTATTTGAAATGAATCTATGAGTTTCACTTTATGAACTTAATAACGGAAATAAATTAATCTTTGATATTCTGATTTATTGAGATGCACCTGTACATCAACATTATTAGGTTTAACATTTAACACTCTATCACTCTGTTCATTTAATAATAATGTTTCCTGAATCATTGTCCATTTTATTATCTCCATGGATCATATAGGTAAAATTTAGACTGTTGCGCCTTTTGCTATGCATACACTCTCTTACAGTCTGCTTCTATATTCAGGACCCCTACAGAACCAAAACAGAGAAGATATTATTTATGAGGTGGATAATTAGGTGGTAGTGTGTGTTGTTGTGTTACTAGTGGATAAGACACAGCTCACTCTCCACTCTGTTAGACACACCTACCTTGTTGGTCCGCCAACAAATAGCTCATCTGTTTTTTGTTGGTTTATTATTCTATAACAGTGCAACACAAATTAACAGGGCATCAACACATCAGTGTCTACACAAATATTTAGTAAGCGAAGATGATACTAGTTACAGTGAGTGTAGACCCAAGGAGGTCATTTCACTATTTTGCCTGATCTGGGTACATTAGCAAGTGTTAGCCAAATACTTTAAACTCTTTTATAAAAATTTGTTTTCTGTTTTATTCTTTAAATTAATGCCCATCATTCATTTTGAGAATTGACCTCTTATAAACTCACATAGAAACATATGAGAGCAACCTTCTTTAAATTTAAATTTTTCTTCACTTATGCGGAACATAAATAAGCAGCACAATTGGGTAATAATGTTTATTTTTTTAAATAGCTCATTATCATGTGATTATTAAGCACACTTGTACACTGCTCAGCAGACTGGTTAGAGATAGATTTTTCACTGAACCCACCACAGCCCCTTAACTTATTTCATGTTTCACATCCTTCGTTATCTCAAAAACATATATTTTAAAAATCATTAATTCTTTCATTAGTTTTATACACATGGATGTAAAAGGAGGCTTGCATGTCTTTGGTTTATTTCAAGTGCAATGTAAACATTTTGACTAGAAGAAAATTAAGGGCAAGTTTGATTGATTTTAGTATTAAGTGTAATATTATTTTAATATGAGCCTTGATTTGATACTTTAAAATACCCTGGCACAAAAACATTAGATATTAAGAAGCTTATCACACTTTGATGTCGATACATAACTCCACAAATTCTTGTATGTTCTCAATTCATATTAGCGCTGACAAAATGGTGGATCATGATTCAAGTCATTGGAATGCTTGCTATTTTTTTTATAATGCATCACGTGCCTCTAGTGTTCTTTGCACAGCTGAATTTCAGGCCAGCTATCTAACGTTAGTCCTGGATATAATCTCTTGCTTATTATTGCCTTATATAATTTTCTGAGACTTATGATTTTGAACCACACCCTTATTGTAAATGTGCCAGCATGCAAAATGTGGATTGTTCAGTGTGTATTCATGAATCTCAAGTGGCAATGAAAGATTGACTATGTATTTAATGAGTGAAAATATGTCTACATCTTTGCTAGATTTTAAAATATTTCTTCACTGCATGAAACAGATATGTGTTGGATATTTTATAAATCTGAACTCACACAATCGATTCATAATTCCCATCCAGAGAGCAGCATGCCAGTAATGCTCTGGTCGTAGGATTCTGATTATTGATTTTCTTTATTTCTTAAAAAAGTGTTTTCTGGTTTCAGCATTTAAAAAATAAGATTCTGCCTGTTGTCAGGGAAAATGAGCCTGCATATATCCAGAGTTTCTCTCAGTACATAACAAATTTTTATACTATATCCATGATTTTACATTTTAAATATGTGACATTTTATGTAGTACTTTCATATATCACAAAGTCATTGCCTTGAGATGTTGTTTCTTAAAAGCTAAATTATTTTTAAATGGTTGATTTCTAGTAAGTTCAAACTGTAATGACAATTTGTAACATATAGGTAATTATAATGTCAGCTGATTCTATGGAGTAATCTGATTCAGTGTAGTAGTATTACATTCTTTAAAAAAATTAAAACGAACATTTGCATAGTTTTAATTATGTATAAAATAATCATGTTGATCAAAATTAGGCGCAGATGAAACATGCAGATAAAAAAAGAAATAAGCAAATGAACAGGTTAATTTGATTTGTTGATATATACCATTATGAGAATTTGGTTACAATGGAAACATTGCACAGTTATTGTATCATGTACACTAGATGTTTACGTGTAGTGGTAATGTTTAGCACCCATTTTTATTGGTTAATCCACAGTGCTTGGCTGCATGAATTGGTCCATGAAAACAAATTTGCCAACTGTTTAACAGCTCTCAGATTCTTAAGACACTTATTTCATCAAACAAATTTTACCACAACAATATAAGTAAGATCATTATTATTAAATATTGTGCATTACAGTCTTGAAAAACATGTCAATGTGAAACTTGTAATTCTAAATGTACTAACATAAGAAGTTAACAATTGTTAGTTATTAGTTACAGTTGTTTGTTATAGTTATTGCTGGTTACAAAGTGTTCCATGTAATTATAAAAGTATATTGAAAAATGTGCTTGCGAAGATGTAGGGCTTGACAATGAATCATTTTAGCACAATTTCAAAGGGTGACAATTGTAAATCTGAAATTTTAAGTGGAAAAATGGAAGTGTGTGTTCACAGTAAATTTCAGAGCTGGAGTGTCTACTAACACACAGTGCAAAATAAGAACACAAAGTCCTTTTTTTTGGGGGGGGGGGTCAGAAAATGTGGGTCAAAATGAACTTTTCTGATTTTGCTTCCCTTCTGATGTCAAGTGCAGAGAGTCTAATCGTGGCATTGGATCTGCATTTATGGGAATAGAGCAAAGCAGGGTTAAACTGCATAATCAAATTAAAACACCAAAAATAAAAACGGACAAGGACGAGAACAAAACTAAACAAATAAAACAGGAGCTTCTGTGTGCCTCACTAGTGAGCTGTGAGCTGTGTGTGGCTTGTCATTTAAAAGCACAGGCACTGAAACTGATCCTAATGGACAGGGATGTTATATTCTGTATTCCAACTTCTAGTTTGAAAACAATATTTATAAAAAAAAATAAAACAAGACCCTGGATTTTGTGTAAACAAAATAATCTCAGTTAAAGACGTCTGTGTATTGTAGATTGGTAAGCTGGAATGGTGCATATATATATATATATATATATACACACACCATTTGTCAACATCATTGCCATGATTGGTTTGGATTGTTTGTTTATGCTTTCACCAAGACAGTACTTGAATTAATTAGATCAGTGTAAAATAAAATTCACCTGGACAGGTATAGTGCTGTTGTAGGGTTGCATTGCTTTGTAATTATTTGTTTTACTAGATTGTTTACTGTAGAAGCGAGGGGGAAATTGTTCATTGAATTCAGATTTTTTTTGGCATGTTTTATTTATTTATTTATTTGTTTGTTTATTTATTTTAAAAACTTACATGTTTAAATGTAAATCATACATTTTCTAAACCCAGTAAACATTATATTTGACAAATACCTGATTTTATTTTTTTTGTAGAGTATACTTGCAGCAAACGCTCAATGACACAGTTGGGCGAAAAATTGTTGTAGATTTCCTGGGATTCAACTGGAACTGGATCAACAAACAGCAAACCAAAAGAAACTGGGGACAGCTAACCTCTAATCTGCTGCTCATAGGCATGGAAGGTAAATGTGTGTGTGTGTGTGTGTGTAATTTTCCTTTTAAAAGGTGCCACAATAGTGGGATGAGTAGTAGAGCTAAGTATGTGGTTTGTGCCCATGAAAAATTAGCCAGATTCAATGGCAAACAGCTTATTCTGCCTTTGACGCATTTGGTGTTTGGTGACTGGATGATTGAAGTTTGAAGAAACAAGACATATTGGCAATTTAACAGTTTATTAATTTAACAAACAGGAGCCTCAGTAGCGTGTGGAATTTACAGCCACAACAGCCTGGCACCTCCTCCTCATGCTGGTCACCAGCCTAGTCACACACTGCTGTGGGATGGCATCCCATTCTTCAAACAGCGTTTGTCGCAAGTCAGCCAACGTGGCTGTGTTGGTCACTCTGGCACGAACAGCATGCCCAAGCTGACCCCACAAGTGTTCAATGAGGTTAAGGTCAGGACTGCTGGCTGGCCATTCCATCTTCTCCACTCCAAAATTCCGGAGGTAGTCTCTGATAAACCCTGCCCTGTGGGGGTGAGTGTTGTCATCTTGGAGGATAGAGTTCAGTCCCAGACTGTGGTGATGATCCGTTTTCCAGCGAGGGAGATGCCACCCCACACCATCACACTGCCTCCACCAAAAGATGTTACTCTATCGGTGCAGCAATCAGCATAGCATTCTCCGCATCTTTAGTCCCTATGATCCAAGTGCCGTAGGCAGAATCTGGACTCATCACTGAACATAACGTTCCTCCTCCACATGTTCAGGTTCCAGTGCACTTGTTGCTGACACCAGCCCAAAGGGGCCTGATCGTGAAAGGAAGTCATGGCAGGCCTCCTGGCAGCCCGATAAGACCGGAGATTGGCTGCGTGCAGTTAGTTCCGGATTGTCTGGGCAGAGAGTCGTCGGCCATATCATCCTACAAACCTTGAATGCAAATCTATATAAGACTGCTTACGGTACCCAAGTGCTGTCAGGGTGTCCCTGTTATATGGAAATTGGCCTTCAGTTTGGAGATGGCACTAGGGTTCACTCCAAATAGTGCCAAAAATTGGTTTTAGTGGAACACCAGCTTGAAGTTGCCCTATCGCACGGGCCCTGTTACAACAAAGAATCTACTAAACACAAATTTCCTTACTTTTTGTGCTAAGTAAGGAAGAGAGCGAAACATTTTTATTTTTAGCTCTGAAAGGCAACAATAACTTGTATCATGCATGTATTCATTCCCATAATTTTGTTGTGAACAGGGAATGTGACACCAGCACATTATGATGAACAGCAGAACTTCTTTGCACAAATCAAAGGTCACAAGAGGTGTATACTCTTCCCTCCAGACCAGTTTGAATGTCTCTACCCGTTTCCTGTACACCATCCGTGTGACCGGCAGAGCCAGGTATTACTGGGATGTTGAACTTAATTTTAAATTTGTAATCAGATATATATGAAGCAGTTTATTTAGTGGTTAGGTACACAGTAGTAGTACAATACTTTTTTGGTAGATATACAAGTGAGTCGAGTCAAATCAAATTTCTAAAGCACATTTAAAGACAATAAATTTCACAATTAAGGAAGTATAACCAAACAAATCAGACTCAACAAGACAGGACAGATAAACAGACCTCACAATTCTGTACATCCCAAGATGACTGCAGTGTCTGGGAAATTAAGACTTAACAGAATATTAAAATGCAACAATTTTGAAGAAATATTATTCTATAAGTGGAATTACCCACTTATAAAAAGCCCAGAGACTATTGCAATAATTACAAGTTCTAGTTAAATTTGATTGACTCCCTTCACTCAAAGAGCCATACAGCATTTTCCAACTATATTCAACAATTCTTTCCTTTTAAAATACTTCACAATACCTTTCAGTTTTTGAAAACAACTTTTATTTTTTAAAATAACCTTTTTTAAGCAAATGCAATATTTACAACTTTCAGATTTCTTATTTCTTTCAATTATAGGTTGATTTTGAAAATCCTGATTATGAGAGATTTCCAAAATTTAAAAATGTTGTGGGATATGAGGCTGTTGTTGGACCAGGTGATGTGCTGTACATCCCAATGTACTGGTAAGATATGTAAATAATTCGTAGATATAAAGTAGGAGATAGAAAATGGCATATTTTCTAGCTCTGTACTGTATCACATGGAACTTGTGTTAAGATGCCTAAAATACAAAAGGAAATGATTTAATTTTTCCGATTTAAGTAAACAAATATCAGATTTAATGTGTTTTTAAATATATTAATGTATGTTTATTTTTCACTCTAGGTGGCATCATATTGAGTCCCTGTTAAATGGAGGAGTAACAATCACTGTCAACTTCTGGTACAAGGTATTACTGTGCAGGGTTATTGCAGAAATTAGAATCTTAGATCATTTTTTCTACTGCGGAATCGGAATCAAGCTTTATTGGCCATTTATGCTCGCACATGCGAGGAACAAACATACAAGGAGCAAGCAAAGAAATAAAAAGAAACTGCCGTTCACAGTCAATCATTAATTAATTAATTCATTGTAATCGCTTATGCGGTTCAGGGTGGCGGTGGGTCCGGAGCCGACACAAAATCAGTAGGCTCAAGACGAGAACACAACCTGGAGAGGGTGCCAGTACTTCGCAGGGTGACACACACTCATACATAACTGACGATGTCACAAAGCGGCTTTACATAATTAGTGTCAGAACAGATCATTTGAATCAAAGCCCAATGCGAGCAAGCCAAAGGCCACAGTGGCAAAGAAAAACTCCCTCAAGGCTGGAAAAGAAACCTGTCATCTGTCTGTGATCATACTACTGATAGAAATTTACATTATCACCAGTTAAGGCTGTCATTATACAGTGTGTTAATAATAATAATAGTGACAGTGGTATCAATATGGGGCCACAATAGTGCTGGAAGCATCAGTCAGGGTGTTGCTAAATCAAGTCCATTTCTACTTCTGATGGTGTGGAGTAATAGTGAGGGGTCTGAGGCTGTCAGCAATAGATGGAGGTGAGCAGCTGGTCTGGTGTGGACCACAGGAGAACCCAGCAGACAATCTTCCATTAATGGCTTGCCATTTTCTCAAAAAAGAGTAAAGAGAAACAATTCATTTGGTTGAGTGCAGTAGAAAAGCGTATGTAAATATTTTCATTATTGTAGTGACTCCAGCAGATCTGACTGTAACATACTTACTGGAAGGAGGGAAACCAGAAAGAACACAGACATTAGAGCATCCTCAGACAACAACATCCATCCGCTCCACCATCCTCAAACCAGAGAGATTTTGAGCACATCATCCGAGTTTACCATGATTCCCCATGTCCATGAGTTCCTGAATCAACTACCTTAACATAATAGAAGAAGAACAATGGGTTTTGAGGCTAGATTTAAAAATAGTGACTGTGTCTGTGTCCAAAACACTAGCTGGAAGATTGTTCCACAGCTGAGGGGCTTTGTAGGAGAAAGCTTCAATGTTGTATTAAGTTTGATACCTTATTTATAGCAGGTTTTGGACCTAGAGGGAGAACCTCTGTTTTGTCGCTGTTTAGTAGAAGGAAGTTGTGAGACATCCAATACTTCACATCTTTTACAGCTGTAAGATCTGTATGGTAAGACTTAAACCATGATAGGGCCGTTCCTATGATTACGACCATGTTCTTTAGTCTTTCTTGTAGAATAGTATGGTCAATTGTATCAAACGCTGTATCAAAAGGTCAAATCAGAAGTCAAAGACATTAAATGTCCAAAGGTTGTAGCATCTGGTCTTTCATATTTTTTCCCATAAATTATTAAAAGGGAGTTTTCCACTTCTTTTGCTGCAGTTACATACTCTACTATTGTGTGAAGGTTTAATGCTAGATGTTGCAATGTTTTGTGAGAATTTGTTGGCATTTTGACCATAACAGTATTTGTGAGTTTTGGTACTGCTGTTAGCTGATGTTCTGGAAAAGAAACACTACTCAAACTCATCCCTGATGGGCCACAGCCTCGTGTTGTGGGTTCTTATACTCCTCTAATCGGTGCTTGGCTTTAGGCATGGTCTATCTCCTTCAGGGCAAAAATGTGCTTTTTTTTTTTTGGGCAAGACTGGACACATCCTTTCTAATAAAACATTTCAAAATATTTTCGAATCGCCCTGTGCCAACTGTTGGAATATGTTGCAGGCATCCATTTCAAAATGTGTGCATATTTAACAACAACAACAAAACGTTTAATAGGTTTAAGTACAACAATAAATATATTACTGTTATTTCATTTTAATAAACAACCAAGTGGATTTCTAAACCACTGCTTTTATGTTTTAATTTGTATTTAATATACTGTCAAAACATTTCTGTTTTTATCACAAGAATACTTTATGATTGCTGTCTTTTCAGGGAGCTCCCACACCAAAGAGGATAGAGTACCCACTGAAAGCACATCAGAAGGTGGCCATAATGAGGAACATAGAAAAGATGTTAGGAGAGGCCCTGGGGGACCCACATGAGGTAGGAAAAAAGTAGAGCAGTTAATCATAAGGTTTTTCTATTTTTAAACTTTTCAGCGGATTAGTGCTTTGTAGAAAGTCCCTCTATATTTTGACCCTGACAATAGCCTACATACAGGTGTATTTGTAGCTAACCTGGTTTAAAGCTGAATGGAATTCAGCATGTTAGTTATATTTTAATAGGTTTAAAATATAAAGATTTATTAGTTATGAATAGAGGATTAAAGACGCTCTTCTATAAAGGAAATGGGCTATACAATGAAAATAAAATCCAGTGTAACATACAGTGTTTATATGTTTCCTTATTCTGCAGGTTGGCCCATTACTGAACACGATGATAAAGGGGCGATATGAGCAAAGTCCTAGTTAATTGTGAGTAATTAGTGTGCTGTTGGGGCAATGCTGTTTGTAAAAGGGGTAGGGATGTGAATGTATGCTTCTCTGTACATTCAGACTGTTGAATTGACAGTATCTGGCAGTGTTTTTGCTGCCTGTATTTAAGTCTGCTTTGATTGTCTCAAGCTATGTTCTTGTTAGTTCTAAATCTGTTCAAGGAAGGTACCACTAGACATCCATCTGTTGAATCCTTATAAGCATAATGCATACTACTGAGTGATATTTCAGTGGAAAGGGAGAATAGCATTTAAAGCAGAGAAATAATTACCCTTAGCACCTCTTTAAATTGTTTCATTATCTTAGGACTAGTAAGGTGCCATAAGCAAAGACTGAATTCCTGCAATCCTGAGTCCTCATTCATAAGCAAAGCACATTTAGAAAATATGACAGATACAAGAGTGCTTCTGTGAAACAGAATTAGAGCTACTCTTGTAAATCTGGTAAATTTTACAGTATTCTGTAATATGACGTTTGAAATTAGTGCCGACTTCCCTCATGCCTATAAAAATACCCTTTTAAATCCTACAATGTTTTTGCCAGTAATTTTAACAGGAACAGTCAGCAAGAAGTATTGTTTTAAAACACTGAAGGACTGTTTGACCCTGTCATACTTGGCATGTTGAATGAAGTTTGAGTATTTCTACGTTTTTGTTTTTCATTATTGTGTAAATTCAGGCATATTTTATTTACTTTTACATTGACTTGTATATTTTTTGAATGTAACCCTGTTTTACATGTGGTACAATTGCAGGACTGTAATTGCAAATGAGGTCAAATATGTAATTTAATGTACTGTTATTTACAAGGCATTAAGAATAATTCTGTTGCTGTCTCAATACAATAAAGACTATTTTATGGGTAGAAATTAATTTGTCCTTCACAGGATTGTAAAACAAATTTATCAGACCGAAGAATGATGTATAATCTGAAATGAGTACCATGCTTGTTTATTTTAACATGTGTAAAAATTTATATAACCCAAAATCACACCCCACCACCATCATCATTGGCCATGCTACTGTAGATGAATATATCTTGATCTGAAACAAATCAGCAGCCATGATGCAAAAAAAACTAATTGAATCAGTCCACATTCTACCATTTTTCAATGCTCCAAGCATAAAATCAAAGGTATAAAAGTAATCACAGTTGTAATATAACTACCTGCATTTGTGCCATTTAATTTTCCTAACATGGATTTAGTTGAACAAGTAATAGGTAATATTGACTTAAATATTCTGTGGCAATATTTGCATAGTTTATAATGCCATTTGAAAGAAACAGATGGTTAGTATAGCACTTAACATGATTCTGAGTCCTTGGCAACTTAAAATGGAACAAAAATTCAAATAAGAGAAAGTTTAAAGGACTTTTGGACAAATTGCTTGTGATTTCTTACTGATGGAAAATAATATTATATTTTTCAGACAGTAATGGCTGAAACTTCTGTCTGAATTCTTTTAATACTAATTTGAAACATTTTAGCCCACTCATCATAGTCACAGGCTTGGTGACTGAGATGTCTTAGACTTGGTGACTGAAATGAGAAAAATAACTTCTAATTATGAGGGATACTTAAAACAACACCAAAAAAAGTTTTTCAAACCTGAACATTTTATGAATCTTTGATGTATACAGCTCATGTTTGTCTATTTGTTGGGCAGCATTTCATTCTTTATATTTGTAAATTCTCTGCAAGCTTTAATAAGTGCCTGCAAAATAATGACTCCAAACTTTATTCAGGGACAGAAATCACACCTTACTTTTTCATTTAAAGTTTAATACGAGTAATGTGTAATGACACAGTACACAATCTGCTTTTCTTTACAACTCCTCAATAAAGAAAGAGGAGCTCTTCTCCATTTTGGTAGGGAATATCACCAAGATGTCTGCTCTTAGATATTTTTGGCAGTCTTTGAAAGTGAAAACTTCCTTAGCTGTTATTCTGAAATTGAGCAAATACTGGGGTTTTACCACAAGCAAGTTGCAATGTATAAACACAAATATCATTGTCCTGCCTCAGTTCTTTGTAATATATTATACAAAACATGTTAATTCATTGATTTCCTGTGTGCTTGAATTATTTGCTCTGCTGTATAGCTATTTGGATTTGGAGTTGAATGGCTACTGAAAACGATGTTCCAACATGTTGTGCATGTAATTAATAAAAGACCATTTTTAGACACAACAAATGTGTCTCGTTCATTTTACATTTAAAAGCTGTATTTATTTGGGTGTAATTTATGCAACTGTATGTAAAAGGCCAGGCTCATAACTGAAAGCTGAGCATCCAAAATACTCATACCTGTGGTTTTTGTTGAAAGGTGAGTGTTGTGGTTCCTCTTCAAAAAACGCCATATGGAGCCTTACAACAACTCCCAATCATATTGCAAACTAGGGTTGGGCGGTATAACGATAAAACCGTATACCACGATATTTAAAAATGTGGACTGTATCTTAAAATGAGAGCGGTATTTATGACTTGTGTGTGATGTGTCAAATTTCGGTTCTGTGTCTTTAAAACTCGGCTAAAATGTTCATGTGCATTTAAGAGAGCCACAGGGAGGGGGCGCTGTGGGAGCTCAATGACTGCTGAGGTCACGGCCTGAAAATAGGTGGAGAAAAACACAAGCCCAGTACCCCATCACACTTATATAAATGTAGCGCTGAGTTTGGGTAAAAAGATAGGAATTTAGCTGTAATCAGACATAATTCTCAGAAAATCCTTCACTTGACTTTGTGCTCACAGGTAGCTATATGGCTTTATCCTCTAAATATGTGTGTTTTGAGCCTCAAATCGCGAAAAAATCAGCTGTGATGTGCTAAACCACAAGTGCCCGTTAGCGCCAGCGGTGTCTTAGTTCGCTTATTTTCGAATTATTCTGTTCCTTCAGCACCAGTTGCTGATCAGAAACGGGTTTTTATCGTCAATACGTGTGTCGGTGTGCACTGGCACTGTCTGGCTGTGTTTAGCTAAATTCACTCGACTTTGTGCTCTAAGATATAAGGTGCAGCCTGACAGCACCCCCTCCCCACGGTAATACCGTATACCGAGATAATATTTTGAGACGGTATTACGGTATGAAAAATGTGGATACCGCCCATCCCTATGGCAAACAGTGACCAGTCACCTAATTAATAACTTCTCTGTATGAAGACAAAATCCTGTACTTATTCACTGGAGGTGCACACAGTGCCCAAACTTTTATCTTCACAGATTCCTAAACGGCCACTACCTCACAAGCTTTTAACATTTCATTACGTAGCCACATTTTTTTGGGTGTTTTATTAATTTAAGCTCGTTTAAAAGCTCCAGAAGGCTCAACATTTACATCTGGCATCTCAGACCCACCCCCTCCAAGCTCGCATTACAGACCTATAAATGAATCAAGCTCTAGATCCACACTGGCACCATGAATGCATTCTCAGTGCCACCCTTTCTATGTGGACTTTACAAACTACATCAACAGCTTGACCAATATCAATCATCTTAACTCCAAATAGGCATCCCTAAGGCCTTACCTGTTATTTCATGCATGATGCCATGTGAACTTTATATGGTACATCACTAACTACGTCTTCACATATGCTAAAGATTCCCTTTTACCACCCATAGTGGTACACTTGCACAATCAATTAATTAATTAATGAGACTTGTTATCCACAACAATTGACTTGCTTTTTCAGCTACCCCTGACAATTACTTCATTGTTGCCTTTAGCACATGGCTTCATCATATCATTCTACAAGCACAAAATCGATGTCTTTTATTCACTTCTTAAAGGAGTCTTTTTTTTTTTGACAAATGCATTTACAAGGAAGGGAGAACTAATAAAGTGACCAACAAGTGAATTTAGAAATTTGCAGTAACAAGTTGTCTGTAGCGTGGCACGGTGGCGCAGCAGGTAGTGTCGCAGTCAGACAGGTGACTGTCTGTGAGGAGTTGGTGTGTTCTCCCTGTGTCCGCGTGGGTTTCCTCCGGGTGCTCCGGTTTCCTCCCACAGTCCAAAAACACACGTTGGTAGGTGGATTGATGACTCAAAAGTGTCCGTAGGTGTGAGTGAATGTGTGTGTGTGTTGCCCAGTGAAGGACGGTGCCCCCTCCAGGGTGTATTCCCGCCTTGCGCCCAATGATTCCAGGTAGGCTCTGGACCCACCGCAACCCTGAACTGGATAAGTGGTTACAGATAATGAATGAAAGTTGTCTGTAGAATGCATTTAAGTTAGGCAATGTGAAAAATGACTGGGGAGTTTAATCTTATTTTTTTTTGATTAGTTTATATTTTTCTTACATAGTACAATGTAATAAATGATAAAAAAAACTGGTCAAACATATGCAGAAGAATAGATATTTAACTCAGTCTTTAATTCAAATAAGTATACAGAACATTTTTTAAAATCAAAAATCATTGTCCATATCCATGAATATGTGAATGTATATTTTAATGTACAGTTTCCTGGATGGCAATAGTGGCCATCACCTCTTTAAAACACTTTGAGAAAAATTGAGAATAACAAGCACAAATGATACCCCAACATAGTTACGGATGTAAAACACTGAGATAACACATAACGTCATGAATAGTGAGCACAGGTTACATTAAACAATCCCATCATCAAAAACCATGCAGACCTGTAAGCACCAAAGTACACAATATTTGTAATATAGAATAACCATGTGAATGCAATATATATATAACCAGTGTAAAAAAGAGACCATAAGAGATGAACTCCAGAGCCAAATACTTGAATAGGTAACAATTCTAAAATTGAAAGTGTAACTTTTTAAACATAACAAGTGAGAGTGGCATAAGTGTTTTCTCAATCAAGACTCTACTTGGAAAAAGCAATATTAAATATAAATGAATCATTGCCGCAAATGCTGCAAACATTTGAACTTTGGGCACAAGAGGCAAAACAACAGGTAATCCTAGGATTTACATGGATGAAACAATGTGAAATGTTTACACGACCCTTAAGATGTTTTTGAATTTTTAAATATTTTAATATTAATTAAGGACATATTTATCCAATTACAACTACTAGCATACAGCTAACATCCAGTACAGCCCTCCAACCCCTGGCAAAATATATGGAATCACCATATATGAAGGATATTCATGTAAATTTGTTGATGAAAGGAAAAAAAGTATGAGACTCTTGTGGCAAGATGCATTATCATCCTGAAAAATGACTTCACCACCAAACACATTTTCTACTAAAGGAAAATGAGAGAAGTGACCAAAATCCCAATGCATGCCTAGATATCCCAACCACTTTCAGTAAATATTTAATATAATTTCTCATTGCCAATCCCAGTCTGTTAAAATAAATCTGAGATATTCATATGTGGTCAGTTTACACCTCTGATATTAATATCAATATTTATTTCATCTGAGTGCAGAGTGCCCATGGAGCTGTTGTCTAATATGTGGGTTAAGACAGATTTAATGTGTTTCCTCCACAGATGTCTTTCCTCAACCTCCTCAAAAATAATTCCAGTTATAATCAACAAAATGAATGGTATTTTGTTCCTATCACAAAATCAGAAAGCGTTTATGCTTATATTGTCACATGATGCCAAGATAAATGTGTAACAAAACACATGATTACTCAAAACAAACAAATAGAAAGCTACTGTGCTAAAACACCTTTCATACAATAGTTCCAGCAATATTCCCATGGTCAATGCAGGATTGAGACACCACTGCATATCACTTCCATCCAAACATCCACACTCTTATTGCTTCTCTTTAGCTCAATGTAAACATTTCTTCTGTTTAAGTATAACCAGTAGTTTTCTTTCGGCTTTTCTCTCTGTAAGTCCAATTTCCATCAGCTCTGTCCCAAATATTGGCTCCTTATTCTGCTCATTTGATTTTATTTTATTGAGCCTTTTCTGTTTTCTTTCCTGATGAATTGATGCCATCCTTGGTCTACTTCTATGTTTTCCATTCATAGACAAAGACAAAGCTGAGAACTAACATTCAGGGTTAAAGTTCCTACATTTCGAGTGACAGCTCTCGTTTGGGCCATGCTTTATGTAAATTAACCGAATCCAAATGCTAGTTAAGCTCTTTCAGTACCCACATTTATCTGCAGACTAATGCGCATTTTAGACTTGTGCCAGTTTTTGTTTGTAGAAATGCAAATTAAAGGCTCAGTACTCAATATTAATTACATTTTCTTCCATTAATAAAGTTATTAAATTCATTTAATTTGTGGTATAGTTCATGAATTCTGAATGTCCAGGTATTGGACTGTAATGTAGGAACAAAACTTTATCATATGCTTTGCTACAAAGTAAACATTTTGAGTGAATATTTTCCAATATATTCCATTGTTTGTGCCAAGTTACTATAAGCTTTTGCAATGATAGACTAGAACCAGTTTAGTTGAGCTGCCCATTTCAAAATGTAACACACATACAAGTTTTACTTATATGATGTACTATTTGTGACTCTCCTATTAAAGCATGAACCTGAAGCATGCCTCTGGATATCAACTCTCTGCTGTCCTTAAAATCATTATTTTTTTTAAATGTAAAAACTACATGTTAATGATTACTGGTGATATCTAGCTGCCATGTTCATTATGAGGTTTAGTTTTAAAGGCAAGGGTTAAGTAAAATTTGGCCTTTTTTTGTAATGTACTGTAGTGTTATTGGGTGATTGGGTCCATTAAAGTTTGGTAAAATAAAAAGGACTATAAGGAAAGGGTGTTACAACAGAATTTGTCTCATGTAAACACCAATCAAAACAGTATTTTTACATTACAGCAATTTAAAATAATAAAGTTAGTTTAACAAAATGTCATTACAATGAATAAATGAAATTTGACACTGGAGTTCAACTTTAAAATTAAAATGTATATTCACATTGGATTGTGTTCTGACTCGAGCCCAGCTTGAGCGAACGTGCCTATGTAGTAATAACAATGTCTGCAAAATCATTTGGTAATTTATACATCTGCATAAAAAAATAAAGGGTGACTATTTTAACCTTGAGTGCATTTGGGCAGTAGAGTTCAATCATAAATTCTGAATCGGTTGTTACTGTAACAGAAGTATAACATCTGGCCATTTTTGACACACTTGCCATGTGAAGTTTTTAGTTACTTAAGTTATGCTTACTGTTAAAAAAAAAGTAGCACGAATAGATTAAAAATAATTGGTCAGTGAGTACAGCTGAGATCAGATGTAGTAAGTTAAACTGCCCAAAGTGTACACAGGGGGTAGGGGGAAGAAAAAAAAAAAAAAAAAATTTCACAGCAGCTGACACACTTCCACACAATTTACCATCTGTAAAAATAAATAAACTGTAAAAACCACTGAAGCTGTACAGATGCACTGGATGCTCATCATCAATGAAAACGATACTTGCGCGCTGGCTTGAGGCTAACATAAGTTTTTTTCATTTCCTCTGTTTCATCCTTCTTCACTAGATGATAGCGCTCTCCCTTGGTAGTCACCACCTGGCTGCCATGGTAACGCACCAACTTCTTTGGGGCCTACACGATAAAAAGTTACAATTACACATTTGTAACAGTGTTAATTTCTACACACTTCCTTAAACTTTCATCAAAAACTTTAATCTAACTTGTAAAAAAAAGTTTAATTTTTAAATTACGTTTTATCTTAATCAGCAACAAAAATACTCACATCTTTTGGTATTACTGGTCTGTGAATTTTCTTATCTTCCTCACTATCCACTAGCATATATCTGAAGAAAAAAATAACACAATGGCAACACTGCATTTTGAAAATATTTTGATATTCCCTAACAAGTCAGGCACGTCTATAGAGAATGGCTTACAATTTGTGCACAAACATATGCTATCATCAGTAACTGTAAACAAACAGTCATTTTCTTTATGCAACTGCATGTGAGAGAACTGCATTAAACCACAACAAAATTATTAAACCATAACAAAATGAAATGGTGGAGTCAATGATGTTCCAGGCTTGGTCTGTTTACAGGTTCCATTCTAATACATTGTATTTAAACCTTTATGTATATATATATATATATATATATATATATATATATATATATATATATATATATATATATATATATATATATATATATATATAAATGTATAATGAACAGCTAAAGAAGATTAAAATATAACAAGGTTTTATTAATTCAGGGAAGACTCACTTTTCCAAAATGCTTGCTTTAAGCTTCTCATCTGCTTGGGGGGATACATTTTTCCCTTGGTTTACCTGAAAACAAATGTTTGCATAAACTCAATGCGTTTCTTCAAAGCAAAGAGTAAGAGTGTTTTCACACTGGCTTGTTTGTTCTGAACCTTAGGAAACTGTCCTGATCAAGGGACCAGAATTTGGTCCGACCAAAAGAGGTGGTCTTGGTCTGGATCAAACTGAATTAAGGTCTATTTTGTGTGCAGTGTGAGAACACATTTCTTGTTTGGACTTTCTGACCAATTACAGGACGTTTGGCAGTATAAATTAGAGACAGACATGACCAGATAATTTATTCACTGCTTACACATAGAAAACATGACAAACCTTTAAAGTCTAAATTCATTACTAGAACCACACCAGGCTCCTTCGGTGAAAATTCCATCAGTGAACATCGCTTAATATAATACTTTTATCAGTGGTTCTGTATGTTTTAACGTTCAGAATTGAACATGAGGGAGAAAAACGTATAATGCCTCTCTCCAGTCGCACACAGTGATGGTCCTGGTTTTATGCATTTCCCACTTCGTTACCCTTCTCTATCCCAAACGGCACACTAGCGCACTACAAAACGTATAAATAATACTGCCTCATTATCAGAAGGGCACTCATTAGTGTAGAAGGTAAAGCGAAGGTGGTGTGGTTAGGGACAGAGCAGTAATCAGCCAGTGCATGGAGACATTTTAGATGGGACCAAAATATGTATCTATGTATACTTGATCTGAGCCACAAATAAGTAAGTCTATTCAATGTGAAAGAAAAACTGATTGGGGTGGGGGTATTATTAAGATATGATAAAGTAACTAACTAGTGTAACACTACCTAGCAGTGTAATTATATATTTGCCAGCCACTGGAACTTATATAAGTCACTATTTTTTAAATTATCGTTTAACTCTATATCTGCTTTAGGGTGCCACACAGAAACATCACCATGAGCAGATTACTTACACTGGGAGGAAGGGTGTGATTGAGCTGTACATCACCCTCAATGATGAGTCGAACAGCTTCCTCGATGTCTCCTTTAGCAATAGATAATGCACTTCTGGCTTCTGTCACGCTGCACTTAGGAAACATTTCCAGAAGGTGCTGTTCCTGTTTATCCCACTCAGAAATGTTCATCTAACACACACATACACACACACACAAATCAAATCCTTCCAGTACATTTTCTATTTGAAAATATAAAATTATTGAATAACCTCATTAACAACATGTCTCCCTATCTTTATTTAATAGCAAATAAACAAAATCACAGACATGACAAAAAAATATCTGTTTAACAGCTGAAGTTTAGCTTTATTAAACACACCTGAAACCGATGAAGCTAAATCACTTGAATTAATGGCAAATTTCTTTCAAATCAAAAAGAGAAAATTAAGGAATAATGAGTGAATATATATTATAAATGAATAAGTAAGCAATTATGTACTAGTTCTTTGTTTCTGATTATGTGTATTTGCTACCAAGTAAACAAAAGGCATAATGATTCTATAGATTTTTGCCAGGTCCTCTAATTGTGGAAATATGACAGTAAATAAAATGTTTGACTCAGTACTCATGCTATATTCAGGTAGAGTTCCTGTCATTTGGAACACACAATCTACCCTCTACTTAATAACTGGTTTAACATACATATTGTAAAGAATTATAAAAGAACTTTTGAAAAAATAGTTTTTTTGTTTTTAATAAATAACTCTTGCTTGGTTTATGTATGTTTTTCTTTGTTGGGACTGCAGAAACCCAGACTCAATACCTTGGCTGTGGCTCCCTCTGTTTGTGATGAGTGGCTGTGCATCTTCTTTACTGAGGCTTCATGGGTTGAACCAGTAGACAAGGGCCCATTATTCTTTTCCATTTTCATCTCTAATGATTCTTAAACAACAAAATTCACAAATATTATAACAGAGATCTTTGGACTGTGATGGTAGTTTTAAAGCAAATAAATAATAGTGAAGTCTGAGAAATTACCTGTGTTGCGTGCCAAGGCTAATTTTGAGGCCAAATTAAACATCATTTCACAGACTTGAACACTGAGGGAAAAGTGGAAAATGAAGAATGCATTACTAATGTGTTGAATAATGACTGTCTACATTAAATCACAAAACATATGGAGCTGATGAATGACTGATGACTATAAAAGTTTAGTAAAATATCGAAACATGATTCAAATATGGGATTTTGTTTCCACATTTTACTAATTGTGGCCATGGCTTAAAGGGAACATCTACCATTGTGGGGAAATGCAATTCTCTGGTTTGTTTAAATTCAGATGCTCAGTGTTTTTAAGGTAGAGATACACAGAAACGCATGTGTAACTCGTGTTGTTTAGTACACTCTGTAATGCAGTTAGCTGTCTCCAGAATTTGGAGACATTCCACCTTATGTAATAAGAAAAGTAAAAAAATAAATTAGTATTACACATCCTCATCTTGGTTCAGACTTTTCAACCTTTTGCATTCTCTTAACTATGTAAAATGTAATGCCTTCGCTCTTCAATGAGCAGAGAGAGAGCGAGAAATCCAAGAATGCCTTACTGAAACTTTTTTTTTAAACCATTTACTGACACCTGGGCTTCATAAACACATTAAACTGATTTCAAGCACACAAGCGAACTGGAGAGCTTGTGAATGGCAAGAAAACACTGAGAATTTAACTTAATTTTTTTAATGGTGAGTGTCACATTAAAGTACCAAAACCGAAGTCACCTCAGACTAAAACGTGAATTATTTTAGTTTAAAATAAGAAGACAATCCTCCAGCAGAAGATCATAAACAAGTAACAATTTCTGTTTAAAACAATAATGTTTACCTGTCAATATCAGAAAAGCCTGGAATGTATGCCTCCAGCATCTCAACAAACACCTCTACGTCAAAGTTTTCCTCGACACTTGCTTGTGATCCCAGATCTTCCAGCACACCCGTGATATATGAAAGAAGCACATCATCTAGAGTACTACGAAAGAAAAGTTGAGAAATGGGAAATTTCAGTAAAAACATTACTGAAAAACAGTAGTTAGCAGCAGTTCTCATTCTCATTGTACTTTGGATGCTGAAATTACCCTGCACCAGACAAGCAGAAAACGGCATAGACCAATATGGTGTATGTGACAGTGGATGTTGTTCTAATTCAGCAGGGTTTTCTTGTGAGAGCGGAGAGAAGAATGAAGATGAAATGTAGCTTACCTCAGATCTGCTTGTGGTATGTGTGACTTAACGAAGTCGTACAAAGCATCATGGATGATTTTCTGAAGCTCCATTCTAAGTAAACAAACCGAAAACGACAAACATTTGGTTAGACCATAAACTAAAATCTTGGGTTTAATATATGAGGGGAAATATCAACTACAGAAATAACTAACATTGGTAACTTGAAGCTGCAAATCCCCGTGTTAATTTACAGGTGCAGACGTTATAAACGTTGACAAGGGCAATGTTGGCAGAGTAAAGAGAGGTCAGTTCTCAGTAAAGATGTATGACGGGAGAGTCTAAACCGCTTAGCGATAACAAAAAATAACATTTTACGTTCGGGTTAGCTAGCTACTTGTGTATTGTTTAAACAATACAGAGCACTTGTGATCATTAGCTAGTAATTAAGAAATGTTTGGTGTTCCTTGGTCGTTGTTTTAGTACATTACGTCACATTAAGATGTTTCTTTATATCACTAATGGGTTTAAATTGAAGGAAAAAAGGCATAACGTATTTTGTTTTACTTTCCGTCTGAGATACAGGTTAGCTAATTGTTTCCGCAGCAGAGAGCACTTATTACCAGTATAACTGAGAAAGACTTGGTGCTCCTAGGTTTTTTAGTACATTTTCAGGTTAAGCTTTTTTTCCACGTTAAGCGTTTAAACTCTCCCTGTAAGACCAGTGTTGGACACGGTCAAAAGCACAGCAGATAAGACACTTTAGTTTTGGTCTCCTTTAAAATCAACCATCTATCTCTATGCCAAAACTATGTATCGCTAGCTATTTTAATCCGTTTATCTGTTTGCCCGCTACTGACAAGCAGATCATATAGTGTATATATACATATTTGTTGTTTACTGTGGACTCATTCCGCTTTTGTTTGGAGCTAGATTAGCCCGGCAGCTAACGTTAGTTGAGGAATTGGTGTATAAAGACGATGCTGAAGTTAGCTTTTTATTTTAACTGTCCCTTCCACCTTAAATTGTGAATGTGCTTCTAACATTTAAGGTGGAAGGGACCATTCGAACAAGAAGCACATAGCAGCTTCAAATCATTATAAGCATCAGCGTATTTGGAAAATCAAATCGCTTTTCCATTTGCACTTAATAGCACTGTTTCTTAATGTTTTGGAAATGATGAAAGCGCCAACGTCTTATTGGAAATGTTACCCCGTTAATGTAGCAAGCTTGTGTGTTATTGTTAGCTGCAGGCTCACACGGCTTTAGCCACGACACAGGCGCCCCTTACCTTTGAGCAAAACAATTCTAATGAATCTAACAGAAAATAAAATCTAAAACTGTCGCAGATGAGGCTGTCGAGGATAAAAAAAATAAACCTAACACAAGCTGAAAAGCCCGAGGTTAACCCTCCGCGCCGGCCAGTGTTCAAAATGTCTTACATCATTTCCTCTTGAATGTAAACACGCACTCGTGCTAGAGGCAAGACTCCTCACAGCGGCTCCTCCACCTCAGTTTAAACAGCAACCTCACAGCGGCTCCATCAACTTAGACAAAAACTCACTTCACAGTTGTTCCTGTATCTCAGTTCAAACACTACCTCATAACCGCTCCTCCACCCCAGATTTAACAGCATCTCCCTAACCTCGCAGCTAATTTTAAAGACTGTCATTTATGAATGGTTCGATTAAAATGTATTTACACAAATCCCTTACATTTTTAGTGTAAACCATGTGTTCTTTAGAGGAAGAAATATGGATGCAGTTTTAGCAAATGACTTAAACCTGAGGAGACATGCTTTTATTTTTGAAAGAAAATGCACATAAACATTCATTCATTGTCTGTAAATGCGTATTCAATTCAGGTTTGCAGTGGATCCGGAAACGCTAGGCAGGAACACAGCCTGGAGGGGGCACCAGTCCCTTGCAGGACACTTTTTGAGTTCTCAATCCACCTACCAATGTGTGTTCTTTGACCGTGGGAGGAAACCGGAGTACCTGGAGGAAACCCATGCGGACACGGGGAGAACGCACCAAACTCCTAACAGACATTCACCTGGAGCGGGGCTCGAACCCACAGCCCCAGGGCCCTGGAGCTGAGTGACAGCAACACTACCTATTGCACCACTGTGCTGCTGCACTTAAAATGACTGACATTTTTTTCATTTCTCATTCATGGGTGGCATGGTGGCGCAGCAGATAATGTCGCAGTCACACAGCTCTAGGCTCCTGGGGTTGTGGGTTCAAGTCCCACTCCGGGTGACTGTCTGTGTTGTCCTTGTGTGGGTTTCCTCCCATGGTAACACTGTTAGGTGGATTGGCGACTCAAAGAGTCAACAAGTGTGAGTGTGTGTAGCACTGTGAAGGACTGGTGCCCCCTCCAGGCTGTGTTCTTGCCTTGCGCCTAGTGATTCCAGGTTCCAGGTAGGCTTTGGACTACAACCCTGAACTGGATAAGCAATTACAGAAGATGAATTAATTAAGTTCTCATCCATGGTAGTAATATATTTAGGGAACAGACTATTTACAAGATGCACATTTGTGCTTGTACAACTGATTGGCAAGTAGGCCCCTCTAAATTTTGGGGTTGCCCCAGTACAAGTAGTAAGAGAAACCACATACATCTAACAATTATAAGTGTGAGTTACAGCTGTTTATTCCAAGGCTTTAAATAATCTATACCTGGGAATCTAGCCTATAATACCAAGAGCAGGCCAGTCTTTGGGACATGCACATTTAACTTTGCTGTATCTAATGTGTTCCAGGAGAAGCAGGATAATTGGATATGAGATGAATCAGATGTGCTAGTCAAAAGGTGTATAATGTTGGGTCTTCAGGATTAGGATTTTGTAGTCCTAGTCTATAGGACCCACTGGTCCTGTCTCAGTTCTTGTCCAAAGCTGTAAGACCCTTTTTGAAGTGCACACTTTTGAGATTTTATTTAAAGATTAACAACATAGTGAGACTTCAACAATTGAAAAGCTTGAAAATAGAGCTTTGACAAAATTCATGTTCTTTTTAACTGTATATTTTCACATTATTATTGTAAGCAATAAAGGTGTGAGAGGCTGCAGGTTTAAACAGTCAGACAGGGCTGTTAATTGATATCCTAGTTCAGGAGTGCCCAGTCTTACACACAGAGCACATCTGATCAGTTGTTTGAAGACGAAGACCACTTGATTAAACAAGTAGAATCATATTTCCTTGGTTAGAATCCAAAACTTGCAGCCACACTGACCGATTGGACAACTGGAAACCCCTACTCGAATAATTGACAACTCCCTTCTGCCCCCTTCTCATACACACATACATGCACATCTGTTTATCCAACTCAAACAGTCTACAAATATTCCCATTTCAAATATTCATCATGGGCTGAGTGAGGCTTATTAGCTAATTAGTCTCAGTATCACTTACAAGCTGGGCAAAATATCGCTGCCGCAGCCGATTGCACGATTGAATGCAAGACTTGGGTTTCGTTGTTTTGACATGTGGAACTTGTATCATGTGTTTTGTATCTTATTGCTCACATTGGTAGTATTAAATAAGAGGATAAGCCATTTTACCATTTGGTCTGCAAAGAAATATTTGGTACATTATTATTAATTATAACCCCAGTTTAATAAATGAAATGCATACTTGTACTCATTTCAGAATGTTTTATTTCTGCTCTAAGAATGAGAATAAAGCCTTGTAGATTCAAAATGATAATTTCACAAGAAGCGAGATACATACATTTCAGTGCTAGTTAATGGAAAGGAATGAAATTCCAAGTAGTTTTGGACTATTTCTTTTGGCTCATTCATTATGTAAATTTCCCACAAAAAGGGAATTGTTTTAAAAAAAAATCAATATCAAACCAAAAGTGTCACAAAGTGACAATATCCTTCACAAATTTGTCTTACTTGTATAAATGTGTTTTTACAAATTCATTTATTTTCTGACTTATATATTGATTTGTTGATGTGCTTAATTATTTGGGTTCCTTTATTACATAATAAGAGACAAAGAACTGTCAGTATATGAATCACACCTTGTAAACTGGTATTATAAAAGAGTGAACAAGACGTGAATGGTCTCGAATGGCTGGTTAAGTGTTGTTATATTAGTTCACACTGTCTTGCCTCCTGAGCACATACTGGCACCATAAATGTGTTCTTCTACATAATTAATGTAACTTCAGTTATGTGTCCGTGTGTGTGTTTCCACTTTCAGCTCTAGAGTCTTGTCTTGCCAGCTGCATGCTTCTCTCTGCCCAGAGCAGGAAACACAGTACATGTAGCTGATAATGAGTCTCGGAGAAGACGTTGCAACTTGGCTGGACTCTGTTTAAACCCTCTCAGGTCAGAGACACATGGAATTGTCTTACGAAATGAATGTGTAAATGTAACCTATCCTGATTCTGTGGAGAACAACAGAGTAGACTGTGTTAAAATATATCAAAATAATTAATAACACAAAGTGAAGATTAATAGAAAAGATTACAAAATGTGCATCACATTAAAACAACTTTAAATGATGCTAAACAACAAGCAAAAACATGCACACAAAGACGCACAAGAATTATTTATATGGATTTATATTAAAATTTCCCTGCCCTTTTCTTTCAGGAGGGATCAAAAGACAAAAGCTCAGGTTAGATCTTCTTCTATTTTTGACCTGAGTGATGGGTGTCATAAGAATGATTATTTCATAGATATTGAACAAAGCATTTTGAAATTCTATTCTGTTTCACATTTTCAACCAAAATGGCTTCGTTTTCATTTCATGCTGTCTTTGCTAAACCTTATGAAATACATTATTTCAGGAGCACAAATACACAGCCCAGCTTGACACTAGATGGCTGCATTGAGTCACATTCTACTTCAGAAAGTACACTACTGTTCAAACCTATAATAATTGTAACGTTTTGCTTACCACATAAATAATAGGTTGTTAAATTCATAACATAATTATTTTCCGTGAAATATACCCTCCCAAATAACTCCAAGTCCAATAAGTCCAAATAATTAATTTACTAAACATTTACATAATTTAGTCTACAATATGTTCTAGCTTTAATGTTTTTAAAAGAAAGTTGTCTTTAGTTAGTAACAAATTACACAATTATTACATAAACTTTGATTATCCTTAAAATGGCTGTAGGAAAACAGAAAAATTAAAAGCCTTAGAACACTTTAATTGTTATTAAAAAGAAAACTGTGTAATCTTGAAACACTCTTTTTCAACCAACTTTTCTTTGGTTTCTTTTGAAGAAACAGTTGTGGTGGGGTCCCTTGTTCAGTTTTTCTTGGCATCTACTCGTTTTCCACTTGATGGCATGATGTGCCCCATCTGCCAGTGTGCCAAAACCCAGGAGCACGAGGTGGGCCACAGAGACCACCATCAATGAACCTGCAGGGACCAGAGTCCCATCAAGCACATCACATTATTGTGAACAGCTTTACTGAGTACATACTCTCATTTCAAACACAAAGTTTGTCTATCACAGTGGCACCTTTATCACCTTAACTACACTGAAGTTTAATGAGAAGGAAAAAATCCATACATAAAACATAGTAAGTATGTTTGCATAGTAAATTAGGCTCTGCTATGCAAATAGTTAAATGTGCTTTACTCTAAAAGAACTTTCTTACTCATTTTTTACATTTTCTTCTACCGTTCTCTCATAGGTACATTTGTATTCAGCAGAGATTAATAAATAGGTCTGAAACATTATTTTATTAAAAAGTAACATTCAAATTTTTACCGCAGCAAGTGGCACACTCAAGCATGCCATGATCACAAAGGACGGTCAGGATACACAATGCGTATATTGTGCTTAGTGTAAAAGATTTCCATCTTATTAGAGACAATAGTAGGAAGACTTCAGGTCTGATTTGCAATTTCCTCTCCTTCGTTAGATGAACCAAACAGAGTGCAAATAATTTACTGCCAAATTAATTACCTTTTACTCAACTTTAGACAATAATACCAGGAGCTGTCGTTTGGAACACTTTTCTAATTATTTTATTAATGCATGATTTGCGGTTCAGGCACAGTGATTTCAAATTTAAATGTTATTATATTTTCTTGAATGTATATTATTGCATTACAAAATGTATTAGCTCAAATGTATATATTACCTTGAATTAAACTACCTAAGTGTCAAAATCAAATCAATGGATTTTGTTTGCTCTGCACAGAATTGGATAGAACCTAAGCAAATCTGTCCTGTAATTGAATCGCTTGAATATATAATTTTATTGCATTTTTCAAACTTTGTGTGTTTGAAAAAAAGAAAACCCCAGCTGATTCTGTAACAGTGAATTTCCTGAGAAATAAGGCACAGGAATATAAACACGTAAAGCACAGTATCCTCTGTTACTTTCTATTGAAACAATCATAGATTTTTCACCTCTTATTTAAAGAAGTTTACCTCATGCATGTCACTGTACATGTACAATGTACATTGTATTTTTTTATTTTAATTAATTGTATTAATGAAATTTTAAAAGTATTTTTTTGACCAGTTCAATTAAAATAATTTGCTTTTAAACTCGATAGCCTTAATATTTATAAAAAAAATATTCTATTTTAGATGAATTGTTGTGGACAGCATGATCATTCACTTGCTGTAAAGGTAGAATTTGATGAGCATAGCCATATTCATAATTTATAATTAAATGTAAGAGCAGTTGTAAAGTATACTAGCAATTACTAGAAGTATACTAACACACTGAGGAAACTTTTGCTGCTTTTGTGGCCAGCGTATCAGGCTTGGGGGTCTGGAGCTGTATCAAGCCATCAGAGCTGGCTTATCCGGACTCCTGCGAGCCATGCTTGCCTTCCCGTCTGGCTCCTGCTTAGATCCTGTCTCAAGGAAATGGGCACCAGACTGGCCACTGCTCCCCAAGACCCACCATGAACAGGAGGCATAATGCCGTCTCATGAGGTGGACATGGCTTTAGCCTAGTTTAGAGGAGAAATGAGCCCCGTCTGTGTCTCACTGCACTGCTAAGAATGATAAACTTGGAGGTATTAGTATTTTTCATTCAGTATACTTACTTATCTCCTACTATTTCCATCAGTTTATCTACAGAGGTTAAAGGGGCAACTCTCTGAAAATGATTTTTCTTTCATTTCTGTATATATTTTTAATATTATTGCTCATTATATTTTTATTTTTATTTTTGTTCTCTGAGCATCAACTTGCATTACTTTGCAGCTAGATTGGCCCCAGACTTCGGCACTGCGGAAAGAGAGCTACTCATTTTACTGTTAGTTTTAGAAACATTTTAAAGGTCAGCTTGTCCACACAGAAACTCAGCATTAAAGCTGTGAAATTGAGATCGTTATCCAGCACATTAGCATTGTAGGTTATCTTTGTGTGACACAGACATTGAAAACTACAGCATGTAATTCAGGCTGTACAGAGCAGTAAGTGGTTTCTAGATTAGTCTGTGTATAATTCAGTAGTGCAATGGTTAAAACTGTGTCTCACATCTGTCTTCAGGACCCCCTACATATTAATATTGATCTGCTGAAACTGAAGAACAAGCGTGTTATCACTTCCAGTGGGAAAATTTCACTTTCCATGATAGAGTAAGGGCACAACATTTTTGACAAATGACCTCGTCGACGTCTTTTGTCTTCCTGTCAATAGTCTGGCTTTCGTCCAGATTATGGATCGATAGAAGCTTATCTTTTTATGATAAGGTGCAACACAGCCTGCTTTCGTTGTTTTTGTGCTAATAGAGATGTCAGTCCCATCAGCTTCATAAATAGATGTTTATATTTTCACAAGAATCTGAATGCTCCCCTGTAAATCTGCACATGGCAGGAATGTTTTTGCCTAAGCGCTAGTCAGTATGGGAGATGGCGTACTTACCAGTGAACATACATTTTCAGGACTGTTTCCAAAGCTTTGGGTGTCTCTCATGTGTGAGACTGCTCAGTGGAGAGTAGACTCCCCTCGGTAGAAACATCTGTTGTAGAAGGGCCTGTCACTTTCCCTTTTGTAAGCTCTGTTTCTTTCTCAGACTTAGACTGTCATCAGGTTTGATCATTTGGTGGCTGAGTGAATGTAGGAAATTGTGCATGCATACATGCAGTTCAGAACCTTTGTGCATTTGTGGATTTATAGTATCTGTTTTATTTTTCTTTTAGAATTCTGGCTTGAGTTCATTAAATGCAAATACTAAGCTTAATGGAACTTTTATTTCCAAAGAAATTGTAAGATGCTGTTAGATGTAAGATGTAAGCTGCGTATTGTTTGACAGTTCAATTATAATCAAAAGTTTGGGCCTGCCTCATTAAATTAGGTATTAACTAATTTTTAAAAGTTTTACTGCACATGTTCTTCTTTATTTTATTTGTTTTCTTTATCACATGATATATATTTGTTCTATATTAAATAATAAATATATATATCATCATCATCATCAACATCTTTGCCTCTTAATCCATTTCAGCATCACCTTAAAAAGTATATATATGTCCTATGCAAAAGTTATTGTATTTTATATAAACCAAAAAAATGTATTATTTGAGGAGGTTTGTTTGAAATATTGAATATTACTTAATTTTATACAATTTCCTTTGATAAAGACACATGATTATTGTCTTTATGAAACAGAGTTCTATCATTAAGTTATATTCCATTGCCTTCACTCTCCAAATGGGAATATAATTTAGCATTGTGTTGAAGGGGCTTAAATGTGTGGTGCCACTCAAGCAACACAGGAAATGTTTTCAAAGCAGCACCACAACAGTGCCACAAGGCTCCTCACCTCTCAGTGTCTTCAGGTCAAATGCCATTTATCTTGTGTCAGAAAGCACCTTAAAGTGATTCCTCATCTGAGCTCAACATTAGTGTCCCGTCAAAACACTGGGCTGGACTGATGTCTATGCCACTGCTAGGAATCCATAAATAAGGGCGGACCATGCTGTCTGAGCCAACAGCTCAACCTTCATCTGCAGTTAGACGCAGTAGCACCATATACTGCAGCTCTAACCCATCTACAGTCTGCTTAAAGTTATTATTAGCCAGGCATGTTTAATCAGGATCATATTGCTAAAAAATAAATGCCATCTGATGAATCGGTTTAACCAGTGTTAGAAGCAAATATTTGATGATGGGTTATTGTATACTATCTACTGTGCTAAAATGTCTGCATTCAACATTACTTGTTGTTATTATTATTATTATTATATAATTTTTCATTAATATTTTCATAATTTTATATTAATGTGGAAAAGGCTTATTATTAAACAATGTGCAGTGGGACATGTGTATATTTTTGAAATATTGTCGCTGTCCAATGAAAAACAAGTTTCTCCAAAATAGCAACTTTACAAGCGAAGGAAAAAAACCTTTCATTTCAATGGACGACAAATTGTAAAGATTTTGGAGTATTTCTATTGGTCTACTCATCATGAAACAATCTGAAGGACAGTTATGTTAAAAAAGCAGTAAACTATAAATCCACATAAAGGAACAACGCTGTTTTTAATGGAAATGTGATTTCTCTACAAACTTCAACTACTACCTTGTTTTATATTTAAGAAATTGCTTTAGCCCTTGTTAGATTTTATCAGATTTTTCAGCCTTGTTTTGCCTTGTTGGCATTTCTAAACTGTGCATGATAAAATGGAAAGAATTGTTTGCTGTAACATAGCAAACATAGTTGTATTAGTGCAGACTAAGCACAGGCAGATGCTTGCAGCTAGGTAGTTACACTGATGGATGTATTCCATGGCTATAGTCTTGCGTATGAAAATGGAAATTATTCTTGGCTGAAAACATGCGTAGCTTAGGAGTAAAGGCACCATCCTACTTTTTCCTGTCACCATTTTGCTCATCTTGCACAGAGTGGAATTCCAGCCATAGTCTCTCCACTGGCACTGTGGCATGTGTGTTTTGTTCTGTGACTGTATTCCATTCTTCTAACTTTGTTCCATTGACTGAGCTGCCCTGAGTGAGGTATGAGGCACTGGTTTTCTGTGCCAAAGGTACGCTAGCATTACTGTCTGAGGAAAATAAAGCTTGCCGTTTCGCTTTGCTGCTAGCAGATGCAATTGCGCAGCATGAAAAAGTGGCAGCAGTCTTTGTCCTAAGTTTGAGTTAGACTAGAAAGCGTGGTGATTTCTAAGAGTATACAAACTGTATCTTCATTTAATATCACTGTATTCATTTGATTTATCTGTACATTTTTAATTCTTATATTTATATCTTGATAAAAATTAATTGGTGAATGCATGTACAGCCATTTTGATACTTTAAAGGTGATTAGAGTTCACTTTGTCTTAATACCGAAGATAATTTTTAGTTATGATGTTATGTTTGTGAGAGTACAATGTTGAGTCAAACTGACACTTCATAAAATACACGATTACAGGTTCCTGTCCCTTATCTTCAACAGACAATCCCTTGACACACTGTTGTTACCCCTGAGACCAATTATCAGATCACCTTTCCAGGCTCCAAGCCAATACGATTACACACGTGTGCCATAAAACTAAGAAATGTTGTCTTTCTTTGCAAACAAGGTAACAATTGTTGCTTTCAGTCTTGGATTTAAAATTTCTGTTTCACAAGGAGCACCAATGACTTTTGTCAATCAATGACTTGCTACATATTAATTAGTAAAAATTATTTTATCCCTAAATCTTGAATGATTATTTATTCTAGTTAATAGATTTTATTTTACAATAAAAGGTATAGTCAGATTTTTACATTAGATTATAAACTCTCAGTTTGTGTATTAGTTAAAATTATTGAATATAAACTCTTTTTAAAGGTGTGCATATCTGATATGACATCCGAACAGATGAAATATAGCTTATATTTTCATTGTTATATATTTTAAAAAATGTTGTGTGACATTTACCTATTTTTTTTAAGTACCTATCTTTTATTTTAAACAGTGGAGCATCATCTGAGGGAAAGTAAAAGAAAGGCTTTTATGAGCTGTAGATTTAACAGCGGAGGCCATGTCATTTTCATATTGATTAATTATCTTCCACGTTGATGTTCCAGCAATGAACTGGCCTCTTCTCTATCTTGGTGATGTATTTTATCTCCCTCCACCATTCATGTACACATTTATTGGATGCGAGGACCTCAGGATTCATCTTTTGGCCACCAGAGAAGCATAACTAATGGCAACATTAGAGTGGCTTTGTGAACGAGGAGACCGGATGCGAGTTAACCAAGCAAGAAATAATCTAGGATTTTATATTCTGCATGAACGAGCATAGGATATGCCAGGAATAAATTTATCCTCCAAAATAATTTGGGAGTGAGTTTTTTCAATGGGACGGGATTTTTGGAGGAGGATTGCTGAGGCTGATATGAAAGGAGGGGACTTGTATGTGTCTGTGTGGCATTTTAAGCAGATAATTGCTGTCAGTTTAATGTTCTGTCGAGGTCAAATGATCTAGTTTGTCTCTGACCACAGGTCTAGATTGTCTCCATTTAGGACTTCAGGGTTCTTTGTGTGTATTGAGGGCCTGGCCTGTTCTTACTCTTGTGCCCAAACAAGGATTTTTTTTTTCCTGAACGGGTGACATTGCCACACAAGCTGTCTGCAGAATCCCCTTTAATTAAAGTGACATTTGAAGCTTTTCTTGGACACTAATAAACCTGGAAACCCATTAAGATCTTCCTAATTACTCCATGTGGGAGAAAGGAGAAACACATGGGCAGCCAGCACTAGGGTAAGCCTGCTGGCATTTGGCCCCAGAAGCTTAACGCGGCACAAAAGAAAATGTCCCCTCCGTTACCCATCCCCTCCCAGCTGAGCTCTGCCCCAACACCCCCCACCTCCTCCCCCCACCCTTGTTTTTGCTTGCTATGAATGGAGCTATATGACATGTCAGTCTGAGAGTGGCCATTCATGGAGTGGAGGGAATGTGTGAATGAAGTCTCTTAATTAGAGAGGCCTCTTTGAGTCACCTGACTCATCATTAAGGTGGCTTTATGCAGGCCCTCTGTTTTGATTTGAGGATGGGAAGGAGCGTCTCTTTGTGTGCCAGCTCATCGTGACAGCTACCACACAGACATCAAGGAGAATTTAATAAATGAAGGAATTTTCCGGAAATGTGTTACAACAGAGAAGCAAAAGGAAGGCGACCCACAAGATGTGCCAGTTTATGAAGCACGAGGAGTGGTTTTAGAGCAAACGTTATTATGGATATGTATTGTATAGGGTTTAGTCTAATTTGTCTCTCGTTTTTTTTCTGGTGCTATATCTCTGATGGATGATGGAGGACAAGTGGACCGTTTGTCAGCATATATTGGTAATATTAGTGGTTATATTAGTAGTGGTACTAATTTGAACATTCCATTTATCATTTCTGAAGCAAGTGGTGACACTCATGTTTGCGCAGGCTCTGCATGCATTATTCGAACAGTGATAACTCCTCATGTTGTTCTCATCAAACTGTCACTTCCGGTTTATAACACTGGGAACATTGGCATGCAAGTGAAATTTGGAGAAGGCGACGTGTGTACATTTTGGTTAGAAATTGTGACTCGAGTTCCACAAAGAACACACACTGCCAAAGCCTACCACTGCTCAGATAGGTACAGATGAGGAAATCTCGTTATTGGTGCGTCTTTATGTGGTGCTCAAGTCTAAACAGCCCCTGGCATTTTCCCCCTAAAGCTGGTACAAACAGGCTGATGTGTGTTTAGTGCATGTCCTAGTCGGCAGATTAATGACATTAACGAAGTTTCCATTAGGCCAACGATGTGGGGAGACAGGGGCGTCCATGCGGAAAGCCACATGACTGAAGCACTGATAAGAGAAAATGAAACACATCTCTGTGGGCCAAGAGGGGCCAGGAAATGCCACTCCAAATTAGCCGCCGGCCCAGTTTGTTGTTACTTCATTAGCCCAACAGCCTTGGGAAAAATAAAGAGGGAGGTTGCGACCTCTCTTGTGTCCAAATGGGAGGCCCAAAGGAGAGTCTCCAAAGTTTGTGTTCATTCTCTCTCTCTCTCTCTCTCTCTCTCTCTGCCTTTCTTTCTCCCATTTCTCTCTCTGCCTTTCTTCCCCTTCCCCTCATGTTCTCTATGTAAGGAGGATGGGCCAGACAGAAAATGACAAAAACTTGAGCCAACAACATTTCACTTAGGTAAACTGTAAACTTTGGGTAGCCTTCAGGCAGCTTTTTAACAGAATTGAGTACATGTCTTTTGTCCATGCACAGTAAGGGTATACAGTAATGTAATTACATTTAAATAAAATAGTAAAATATTACACTTTAAATTCATGTCGTCTTATTACATTTACTGAATTAATTAAAACATGCCACTACTTGAAATACTCTGCAAGCTCAATAGAACAATATAATTGTATGCATGATGTATTTAAAACATACATTTTATATTCACCCTGCCAATACATTGTACTTTTGCCTCTGTGTGGTCAGCTTTGATTGTGAACGTGACTCTGTGAGTGGGAGTGGCATGTAGCAATCTCTCAAAACATTTATTCATTCTAAAGTTAAACTTAGGGGAAAAAGATTCCTGTGCTCAAGTGCCTGTAGTGCCTAGTTTCTGGTCTAGGAAATGGATAATATTAATCATGTATATCTACCAGTGTATAAAGGCAGGAATACGTACAACTGCAGTTGGGTTTTTATAAATACAAAGAATATAAGAAGTAAAATAATTGTGAGTGAGTTTAGTAATTACATTTCATATAACAGCTGAGCTGCGTTTCAGTGTGCTTATATATATATATATATATATATATATATATAGTGTGTGTGTGTGTACCTTAGAACCTTAGTGTGTACCTTAGTGTTGGTGGTTGATTCAAATGAAGGGGAGGGGGGACTCTGCACTAGCTAAAACCTGACCAACCCAAGTTGTGATCAAGTTTCTGTGTTTTTGGGTCTGCATTAGCTTAGCATATTTGTGGAAAACAAAACCCCTTGTGGCATAGTGCGGCCCTTGTTGTTGGTAATGTGAGTGCGATCGCAGCTCCTCATTTAGCCATTGGTGACTTTATTAAAGTGTATAGTTTCAGACCCCTGGTGCCTGAGCCATTGTATTCTCACCCCTGGATAGCAGGGTTAAGTCCTTCTCTGCCTGTGAATACACAAAACACCTCTCAGCCACACTGACTGCACTCTAATGCACCTTCAGCACAATGAAAAACAAGATTATAATACAGGTTGGTTGTTAATATGAATTAAAAAAAGTTTTATATTACTTAGAAATTTAAGACTTGAAAAAAGGAATCAGCAGTGCTATGGTCCCCCTGTGGAGCTGGCCTATCTATTGCAGTGGTAATGGAACTATTATTTCACAGAGTGATATTAGTGATGGAAAAGCATCTATGAGTGTAGCTGGACCTGCTGGACAGTAGCACCATCACAATCCCCACATTGTCTAGTTAGCTATTATGTTGGTTACAGCACACAGCTGCTACTAAATTTGATTTGTCTGATTATTTCTGTCTCATAGATTTGTTTAAAAAGACACATAATACAAAAATGAATCACTAAGGCAAATGGCCACTCCAGTCTGCATTTTCAGTGGCCAAAAAGTGTAATGTCTTAGCCAGTAGAATTGAGCCGGAAGCCGTGTCGATCCCTGGCTTTGTTTATTTACACACACACAAACAGGTTCTTAGCAGAATATCTCATTCACTAGAGGCTGTCTGTGGTAGATGTTGCATGGTGTGCGTCGAGTTCACAGAGTCTTGCTTTTCCAAGTAGCCACTGGAGGTGAAGGCTCAGCATTCTGCTTGATCTCAGGTGCTAAGTGAGCATGTAATACTCACTTGGGCTGAAATGCAATCATTGGCCAATAGTTGGAAAATTATAGGCATGAGTAAATTTGTTCTACTTATTTACACTATCAAGCACTGCTATGAATGTTATGTGTGATGTCTTTGTATCATGTACTGCATCAATTTAACTGTCGCTGAATGGTGTAAATAAGTAGAATATAAGTAGATTTATGGTTGAAAAGCAAATGACAAAATAATGCATATCCTTTAGTTGATTAAGGAAAAAATATAATTTGCATATGTACAGCACTAACAGTGGTGTAACTATATTACTATTGATTCACTTACAGTATGTTGTTTGTCACAAGAGATATAAAGTAGGATTGTCACAAGAGGTGTAAAGCACTGGCTGTGTGTTAATTTACTGTGTGAAAATTGCCCCCACTTACATAGCACATTGCCAGGATTTGATGAGGATAAATTGACATTAATATTAAGTGAAGATGGTAATCTCAGATGATTGTTTAGTTTCAGATTTGAATATGGCTGGAGCAGACATTTCAGGATTTTTATAAACTTTCTGTCTTGTTATGCAAACATCATCTTTATGATTATTATTAATATTTTAACATGGATTAAATTTGTTTAAGTAAAGCCATACATATAAAACAGATGAATTCTACATTGTTCTATATACTATATACCATTGTAATCTAAAATTGTTTGACACCCCTAATATATTGTCACTCTCCAATTAAAACATTCATTCATTCATTGTCTGAAACTGCTTATCCAGTTCTGGGTCGTGGTGGATCCAGAGCCTACCTGGAATCACTGGGCGCAAGGCGGGAAACGCTAGTCCTTCGTAGGGCGACACACATTCACATCTACGGACACTTTTGAGTCGCCAATCCACCTATCATTGTGTATTTTTGGACCGTGAGAGGAAACCCACGCAGACACAGGGAGAACACACCAACTCCTCACAGACAGTCACCTGGAGCGGGATTCGAACCCACAACCTCCAGGTCCCTGGACACTACCTGCTGCACCACCGTGCCACCCAATTAAAACATTCATTCATTCATTATCTGTAACCGCTTATCCAGTTCAGGGTCGCGGTGTGTCCAGAGCCTACCTGGAATCATTGGGCACAAGGCAGGGAATACACCATGGATGGGGTGCCAGTCCTTCACAGGGCAACACAGACATATATTCACTCACACACTCACACCTACGGACACTTTTAGAATCGCCAATCCCCCTACCAACGTGTGTTTTTGGACAGTGGGAGGAAACCCATGCGGACACGGGGAGAACACACCAACTCCTCACAGACAGTCACCCGGAGCGGGAAGTGAACCCACAACCTCCAGGCCCCTGGAGCTGTGTTACTGTGACACTACCTGCTGCACCACCATGCCACCCAATTAAAACATGTATCTTCCAAATAGTATCTTTACAGGAGAAGGAAAAAGCATTTTGACATTTTAATGGAAGTGAACGGAAAAAGATTTTATTCTTTTTCTTGAGCATTTGTACTTTTGGAGCATTTCTATTGGTTCATTCGTCCAGAAATGTGAAGCTGTAAAGGTGCTGTGTTTTAATCATGTAGTAAACACAGAAATGAGCATACATGTTTTCAATTGGACAGCGACTATATATTATTTCATAACATCACATAGTACATGTCTGAGATATACTGGAGAGTAAATTGTCGGGTCTTGTATTTAATATATTGGATGTAGGAGAAATGGGCAGGTCTGAAAACCTGACCTAATTTGTCAAGGACCAAATCGTTATGGTCAAATGATTTGGCCCCAAAGAGCAAAATTTGGGATGTTCTCTGTCTGCAGTGGTGAGTATCTAGGGACACAGGTTTGAGCTGGTGACAGGTCGTTGTGTGCCCAAGTCTCACTGATGCACAAGGGCAGTCTTGTCTGCTCTGAACCCACAGGAAAGCTACTGTAGCACAAGAATCTCACAGAAAAGGCACAGAATTTTCTGACTGATGGTTATGGGAGGAATGTGTTACAACACAGACTGAAATGTATGAGGCTGGTCAGAGTGTCCAAGCTGACCACTGTCCACTGTCAAAATCACCTACAGTGGACATACAAAGATCTTCAGTGTAAAACAATGGAAGAAGGTCACTTGGTCTAATGAGATGAATTTTCTTTTATAGCACATGGATTACTGGATGCAAGTTTGTCAATTATTTGAGGTACCAGGATGCTCTGAGAAAGAAGATTAGTGGGTGTGGTATGATGTTTCTGCTCAGAAACTCAAGGTCTAGGCATTCATGTGGAAATCAGTTTGAATGGTACCATCTTGTTTACCAGCATATTAGGCATATTTTCTTAAAGTATCATGAACCTCATCTGGCCTGTCCTCATTATCCTGAAAAACAATTATTTCACATTATATCATACACCTATGACTTGTTTACATCTTAGTAACTAAATTATGCAGATATTTAAGAAGCTGTTGTAATTCAGTTTTGATTGAATGTCAGTTTTAGATATCTTTCGCTATTTACTGAGATTCTATTGCTGTTCATACTGTGTTTGGTAAGTTTCATGGGCCCCTGCTGGAGCTAGAAAACTCTTTAGTGATGGTGGCTATTGTTAGTCTCTTGGTAAAAGCTCCACTGAGCTTGCAATAACATGTGAAGTGCTTGAGACAAAAGTCACTTCTCTGAGTACTGCAGGAGCCAGTGGAGAGGACCTCATACCACTTCACCAAGCTGAGACTTACTTGGGAGATTTGAGCTGTTCTTTTAACTGCCCTTGGAGATTAACAGTTCAAACTAGAGAAAATAGAGCAGGACATTTGCATGTTTATCTTACAATTTCTAACATTTGGAGGAGTATAGTATAAAGGGAAACAGATTTAGAACTTTTCTTATAAAGATAATCATTAACAAAGTACATGTTTTATATCCTGCAGTATTTTCTAGTGTCTTATGTAGATAAAGGTAAAGTGTAACCCCTTATACACAAAGGGCAGGAATGTGGCTTATATTTCACAACTCTGAAAACTACGTAACTCACGATGTAGTATCATAGTAGACTTGACATTAAAATGAAATTAATATTAAGTCTTTTCTTAGACTCAAGGTATTAACTAATTCGGATGCATTAGTAATGAGTATCACCAAAGGGTTGCAATTATCTTTTAAGAATGCCCATTCTCTGTTTAAATAGTCATAGAGGCTGGCTTTCTCCCATACCTGCTCCATAAAACAGAAGGTTATTGATTTGCTGTAGGCTTGGCTATCATTGCACTTCTCTTTTCAGAGACAAGTAATGAAGACTCACTCCCTCAAGGGGGCTCGCAGACGGCCAGGTATCAGAGCAAATGGCCCCTGTTGCATTCACAGCCATGTGTTATTTACCTTTGTTTGTAATGTGCAGGGCTGTTAAGGGGCTGAGAACCGGACTCTATAGGCCATGTTTATGGGCTCTTGCCACACTGTGGCTAAGTGTGGGATCAAGGTCATCTCTGGGCAGTGGTAGAATGATGGGCCATCAAACGGAGCACTGAAAGAACCCTGACAGACACAAGAGGGCTTTTATTGACTCAGGCAGCGTTCCTCAGGTAACAGTGAGGCTGGGCTGAGATGGGACGGTCTTATCTTGCTCTTTCTCTCAGGCTGGAGTTACCTCCGCTGTGTCCCCCGCCCCCCCTCCCCCCCAACCCCACTATCCTGCTTGGCCCCACATCAAATACACTCACTACCTGGAGTATTTAGGAATAGATAGCGCATTGCTGTCTTGACTGCAGTATGTTACCTGAGCTTGTGATGTACTTTCAAAGGTGTCAGTCCACGTTACATTTATTTATAGAAAACATTAACAGAAGACAGGGGTGAGTGATATGTAAAATATATCTTGTTTAACAATTTACTCATATTATTGTGACAATAATATTCTTTATTTCCTAATAATCTTTAGACAAAATAAATGTAAACCAGTGTTCAACACATTTTCAGAGTAATTCGATTTATTTGGGAAAAACTGGTAAACTATGAAAATTACAGTGTGGCAATCAGAGACCTTTCTTAATTAAGAATTAATTATTAAATAAAAGTTATGTTTATTTGTGTCAGGAAAAAAGTGGATAATATAAGTTTAACATAAAATTACACATATGCTTCAACAGCTTACTCCTTTTTCAGTTTTTAGTGTGTAAGTTTGTTATTACAGTCTCCATTTTGATTTAAATAACATGCGTTTAACTTTTCAAGTAAATCTTCTGTTTGCAGACAGCAGGGATCATTTCCACACCTCCAAAGTTCAGAAGCATGTTGCATTTTTGGCTTCTCGCAATCCAAATAATGCCAAACGCATTCAATGATGTTGAGATCTGGACTCCGAGGTGGTCTTTTCATTGTTCTCCGAACACCAGCAGCTTCTTTGTTTAATTCTTTGTTTAGCTTCTTTTATGTCTATTTCCTTTTCTTAGTAAAAGCTTTTAGACAACACCACATCCTTTCAGACCCAGACCGTTACGCACTCTTCTCACAGGGGAAAGATGGACAGATGCACCTGTGGATTTTTTTCTCATCTGAATAAAGTGTGTATAAATTATATATTTGAAAATGTATTGAACTTCTGTTTAGGAAACACTTATTCTTTCCCATTTTTATTTTATCTTTGACCTTCCTCCTCATGCAGCCTGTGGATTGACTTGTATCTTATTTCAGATATATATCTAGAAAAATAAATAATTTAACCTAATGTCTCTTTAGACATAAAATTGGTGAAGGGTGGTCTCTGATTGTGCACAGTCAGTTATAATAAAAAGTTTCCTTTGTGAGCAGGCTTCATGTCTGATTAATCTTGTTTATGCTGTGGATAGTAGCCTGAAACCATAATACCTTCAGGGAATATTTTACTAGTGCATATTTTCAGAATTGGCCACCTCTAAGAAAACAATAAAAAAATCATGCAAAGCATGATTTTTCACACATCTGAGAAAAAAACCCCTGAAAAAGTCTGAAGGAGCCTTATTAAATCTGACCAGCAGTTGGCTGTGTTGCAGTGCAGGTCCGGTGTGCTGTGGGTGAGGTTGGTGTGGAAGCTGATTTGAGCGGCAGCGACAGATGCCGTATGGCCGGCTGTATTCCCTGCTGAAAGGGAAGTCCCTAGGGCTTGCTGACATCTGACAGTACACCAGGGATCAGCACTGACACTCATGTCTCCTGATGCACTTGCGTACTGTATGCGCATAGACACTGGCCCGTGCTGCAAGAAGCTCTTAAAGCTGGTGTCATCTGTCAAGTGATGTGCATGGCTATTCTCTATTTAGTGCAAATCCTTGTTTTTTGTTTTTTTTTTCTTCAGAATTTATGAATAGTGATAACTGTGCTAATAGTTGGGTTTGGCTGGCTTCCACAAATATGGTGATTTAATAATTTAATTGTAAGCAACTGTTTGGACTATAGGAAAAACATGAATATGAGATGTTCATTGGGAGATGCAAGTCACTGACCGTGGTGGAGAGGAATTAATTAAATTTAATGCTGCCATCAGACATTTTTTATTTCAAAATTTCTTGAATATGAGCTGTTGATGTAAGTGTGTTAATTGTTTTAACGGTACATTTCCAGATTTTCTTTAATTAATATGTGTCTATTTTTCAGTCGATTACTTCACACAGCTCCTTTTATTGCATTTGAATTTGAATTTTTTTTAAACGTGATATTTTTAAATTTTGCTTCACTTGGCATCTTATTGTGCAATGTATTGTGCTTTACCGCTATAAGTTGGCTTCAGTCCTGCTACAAGGCCTTTGGTGACCATCTCTTTAAAATAAATAAATAAATAAATAAATAAATAAATAAATAAATAAATAAATAAATAAATGTTGTAGTCAGTAAGTCACTATTAGTTGTTTTATATATATGTAATTTCCTTAATTCTGTATTATTGTATCTGGTTGAGTCTGGAAAGAGAATTTCAGAAACAAGTTGCATTGCCTGTATTTGGCCAGCTGAGGCCATGCTTTCCCCAGACTGAATGAAGGGAAAAAGCAAGCAAAGGAGCAGAGTGCCATCCCATATTCCCCAGCATTTGTGTGGTGTATCCTACTGACACTGCCTTTGTTGAAGCACTACAACATGTTTAGCTGTTGGTGTATGATATTTCTGCACAAAAATTGTTTAAAATTGCAAATCCATATTCTTCGATTCTACAGAGATGGAAAAGGCCTGAAATCAAACTTTGTTCTGTGAGCAAACTACGGCTTGAAATGTACAGTGAATTGTCAGAGCCAGTTATGTTTTCCTGCCTATTCTGATGATTTTGTAGGGCAAGATAAGCTTGTGAGGCCAGAGCAGAGGACCCCCATGCAGAATGGAGGATTGGAGACAATTTCCCTGCTGAAAGGTGGTCTACCTGCGCGGGCTTTGCCGGGGCAGCTGCATGTCATTTCTGTCCCAGCCGGCCAGGGTCTGTCAATTAAGGGAACACAGGGCAATCTGTGGCCACTGAAAGAGATCCCCTCACCCTGCTTGCTGGCGGAGAGACGGCCCTTTGTTCATCGGCATGTCTCACATACTTTCAGAGGCCAGATAAGCCCGGGCTCCATGAAACCCGGCTTTATATTTGGCCACTGTAATGTCCCTGTGAGGGCAGAACGTAGTTAAGAAAGCACAGGCAGTGAAAAGGTAATATTCCCCCCCTCATTACGGGGTCGGCAATAAAAGCCACAGGTTAGGTGGTCCCGAAGTCTGGCTTTGAATATTTGCTGAATGATGCACTCTGCACCCCCCACCCTCTCCGTCCCTCACCTCCTTCGAACAGTGGTGTAGAAATAAGCTGGGAAGCTAGAGGGCGGCTTGGCTGTTTCCTGAAATCGGATTAGCAGCTACTCTACACTTAGATCTGCAGGGAAAGGGGCTTTATTTGAGCTCGGCTCAAGACCACCCATCAGGTAAACAGGTACATTAATGTGGCCCTAGAGAGAGTCAAGAGTCAAGGCTCGAGAGAGGAAGAGAATGACAGGCAGAAAGTGAGGGAGACTTGGTGAGTGAGACAGGAGTGGCTGAGGAAAGTATAAGTCCCTCAGCCTTACTCCCAGTTGATTTCCATATTTTAAACAGATGTAATTTAACCCTCAAGAGCAGGTGCATCACATTTGATACGGTTCGTGGTTATTTTCTGTTTCTGTATATATACAGAAAATATTGCTACTGCTAAATTCTGCAGTTTGATTTGGTTTAGTCAACAAAGAATTTAAAAGTGATTTGAACAAAAACTACTATAATAATAATAATAATAATAATAATAATAAAAAGAAATATAATTGTACATTGACTCTTATAGTGACTTCAATGTTCAGTAGTTAAATTATCTTTGGGAAAATCGTTTCTACCGGTTTATTTTCTTTTGGTAAATATCTGTAAATATCTTCAAGCCGTTTATTTTGGTACTTTACACTTTACGCTGCATCCTCAAATCCCCTCTGTGCCATGATATCTAAAGCCGGACATGTCATGGCGCTACCAAAGCATCCTGCAGAAATCCCTGAGTGCTCCTGAAAATGAGTTTTTGGCAAGTTGCTTGAAGACATGCTCTTCCCTGCAAGCCACCGAGGCTTTGTTAGCATTGCTGGCCTGAGCCTGGAGCCTTCAAGACACCCATTATGCCTGACTCAGTGGGGCAGAAAGTGCGAGAGCCTTTGCTGCAGTCATGTGGCCACACTGGCATTATACACAGTTGAGTATTAGATATTTTGTGAGTCATATAAACAGAGCAGAGGGCTGTGAGGCTGCCTGGAGAAGTTTTGATAATTGGGAGTTATATAAGTGCCCAAATCCTCAGTGGAGGATTGGAGGACTTTTTTTTCCTTTCTTTCCTCCTATTGTGTATTTTTGAAAAGCCAAGAAGGCTTCACAGTGGAGGTGACAAATCCTTTGACATAAACCGTTGTGTAAAGGTTAGGGGCAAAGCAAAGTCCTCAGGAGGAAGGCTACTAATTGCTTCGTTCGATTAAGGTTTTTTTTTCCTTGTGGTTGGTGTTTTACAAATGAAATGAGCGCTGATGCTCACCGCGGAGCCTCATTCAGCTTGCAGTGCTATTGTAGCCACGCTGAATGGTTTGCTTGCTGATGTTGTTGTCAACACCCAAAGACAACGTGTGTGTGTGCTGGTTGGGTGCCGGCTGGGAGAATGGAGATTTTATTAATCAGTGATGGGCAAACTGCACTACGGTCAGCTGTCAGGAGGGAGGGATGTTGGTGGGGGGGCTTCCTCCAGGAAGGAGACAAAGCGGCTCTGATTTGCAAGATTCTGTTGATACAACATGGCACTTGGGAGCGTTTGGTGTTTGAAATGCAGGGATGCACGGTCCTCCCTTGAGTGTTAATGCATGAACTGTTATCAAACCTCGCTCTTGCAGTACTTTATATGTTAATGGGATTCAGACAGGAAAAGAACACAGATGTAATTCAGGGCCAACATCAGTATTTTCATAATGCACCATTGGAGAGGGAAGCAGCTGGCAGACCTTATAAAAACTTTGCATGAAATGGTGAATAAACAGCACGTCAGTATTTAGTCATAATGCAAGGGAAATGATTATGTGGCTTTTTTTTTTCTGCAGGCTCACATCAAATGAATTTCAAGCAGCCTAGTGTAGGTACTGGATTTACATCGTTTACCTCATAACGTAGATGTCTCATTTGCAGAATATGAAAGAAAAGTGTATCATTGTTTTAGAATGTTATCAGTAATTTAAAAATCTAGTAACTTCATTTTTTACATCATTTAAAATCATCTGCTTTCCGTTATATTTCATGAAAAATGGTTGTAAGGATATAGCCCAAATTATATAACTTGTAATAAAATAAAAATATACCATTGAATTTAGTTGTTTTTACTTATAATTTTAAATTTTCACAGACACAAGATTTTTTTTTTAAATGATACCTTATGTATTTTGGTTTTTTTTAAACATCCTGATTATTCTTGACCATTTTAACATCAAAAAAAAGTAAGTTACTGTAAATCTCTTACATTTCACACTTGATTCATAGAGGGGAAATGGACAAACAAAAGCACTCGTCTGTTCATGTCAAGAACCAAAACAAGCAGGGCTTAATGCATGCCTTCTTGTTGGCTTTCTGAAATGTTCTCCACATCCCCTCCAGTTCTGGCTCCAATTATAAACTACATGAATTTTTCCCAAAACGAATGCGTCCTCCTGGCCTGTGCAGCTGCCCAGTGTGGATCTATGCTTTCTGACTGTCTATCCCCCAGTTGCCCCAGAGAGAGAGAGAGAGAGAGAGAGAGAGAGAGAGAGAGAGAGAGAGAGGAGGGGAGAGCAGCTGTAAATGGGCGGCAGGCCGGGGCACTCAGGCATGACCCTGACCATGTCAGGCCGTGTGTGCTGGGGGCACAGAGCAGAGTGCCTCCAGCAGTGAGCTCCACCAAGCCCAAAAACAGCTGCCCATGGACACCCTTCCATCCTCTTTAATACACAATACACTCTGCCTGCTCATCTTTTACATAGCTCTGCAGCCCATCGGCTTTGTGGTTGTGGGGTCCAGGCTTTTAAATAAAGTTAATGCTGAAGTCTTAATTTTTTTGTATTTTGTATCTCTGTAAGGCTTGATATTATTCATAAATGATGTTATGCTAAAACTATACTTATACATTGTTTAAATTGAATGTGACAAATAATAATAAAAAAAGGGAATGAGGATTTGCTTGAATTCAAGCACAGCTGCATTAGTGAGGTTATGTAGTGTGTTTTTTTTTTTTTTTTTTTTTTATAAACCTGCATTCTGCATTGTGCCTTCATAGCCTTAGAAGAACCACTGTTGATTCCCTAAAAAATACTGAAAAATGTAGTTAATTAAATACCCAGGCTTTTAATTAACTTTTTAATTTTCATAATTTTATGGTCCTTTTGTTTTACTGACTAAAACAGTGAGATTAAACCAATACCATAGAGTGCCAATATGTATTTATGTGATTAGATACTACACTTTAATAACTTGATCTGATCAACATCCTGGATGGTTTGAATATATTTAATATTAATTAAGGTGTTGGTGTACACCAACAATCCACAACCCACTTCCAGCATCTCACATTATAGTTTTAAACCCCCATTCTTTCCCCGTAGATAATTTTACAGAAGGTATCTGGTTATTGGTATTAAGTATATATTATTTAACAAAACACAGCCTTATTAATTAGTAGTGTGCGCTATTTTGAGGAACACTGAAAATTTGAAAATGTTTTTAGGATGAAGTATGAACACTAATGTGGTGCATGTTAATTTGGACCTGGTTTAATCTGTGGCATGCGGCATTTGTACACGGTATAGTGCGGATAATGAAGGTCTGGGTTGTCTTGCAGTGCATGGCTTTGCTTTTTCTTGTGTGGGCAGCTCTCCGCGGGTTGTTGGCCTAGCCGCCTTTGCTTGGCATGGTGTTCAGAGTGCTGCAAAAGGCAGCCTGGGGCAAAGGCTACTGGTTAAGCATTTTCATGGTGGATTTGAAATCAGATTATATATGGCTTCCCTCAATTGACTTAATGGATTTTAAGGGACTAGATCCTATTAATAAAGGGGGGCTGCCCCTGAGGCTACAGTGCTACCAGTAGTAGGCTAATCTGGCATGCAAATTAAATCCTGTCTCAGTATGCTTGTCTGTTTAATGCGATCCATTACACCCCTTTTATTTGTTTAGATCTAATATTATTTCTGATAAAGGCCTTGAAACGTCCGTCCTGGTGTGGGAGCAGGCCTAACCATAATTACTTGAGAAGATGAGGTGGGTTTAGTGGCTTGTTTTGCCTTAGGAAAAACTCAATCACAGCAGAGGAGTGAGCCATATTCTGTCATTTCTCTCTTTTAGATCCACTCTCATTTCCCTTCTATTCACTGCTGTCTCTCGGTGGGGATTACCATGCCGCAGCCACTTAGGACTGTAATCCAAGAGAGTGCCACTGTTTGGTCTGTAACTGAGCTTATCCTGTTTTTCCCCTTCTCTCCCTTTCTCCCTCTTTAGCTAATGAGAGTTTGCTTTTCTTTCCTCCTGTGCATCCTGTTTCTGTGCATCTTTGTCAGAAGCTGAAGGTACACAGCCTCGCACGTGTCACATACACTAATCGGCTTTGGCCTTAATGATGACAGAGATTATACAGTGCACAAAGCTTCGACTCATATTCTCTGGGTGGTGTCTCAGACAAGGTTCACCCACCTGAATGAGGTTTCTACAGCAGCCGCATTACATTCTGATCAGGAATTAACGCTAAACTGGGTTCTTGGAGAAAATCCCCAGGAAGTGTTCTGGAAGCGACTGCACATTATGCTGCTCTTAGAGACAAGACTGCTTTATACATAACTTTTTGGTCTCCTCAGCTAGAAATGATTTGAGGCTGTTTTTCCTCTTTTTTTTTTAGAATCTAAAATGCTTGGTGATCAATGAATGATTGACTAAGTCAAGCAACAATCGGGATGTAAGAGGTTCTATGCCTGATTCTGAATTTTATCTGTGCTCTTTGTGCATGCTTATTTAAGAGAGTCATTTTGAGCAGCTGTTAAGAATGCTCTGTCTAAGCATCTTATAGACATCCCTAGAACAAAAACGGCACAATATTTAACCTATCAAGAGATTTGAATTGGCTAATCACTACATTTGTGAAGCGAAAAGAATGATTGGGATATGGAATATTTCCTGCTCTCAGAAATCAACATCCGGCCAAATAAAAATAAATAACCACCTTTCAAACAAAGGTATGCTCGGGAGTGTGCACCTCATTTCAAGCACAATTAACTTGAAATGGAGTGCTGCTGGATCAATAGTCCCCAGTTGATCCAAGGGGGCTGTCACTCTATGGAAATGGCACACATATGGTAATACCCTCAGCTTAACAACAACTTAGAGGATTTACTGTTGCCGTTTTCAGACCAACATGAATAACAAACAGTCGTCCACCCCCTGGGAGCCATTTTGTTTTATTCCAGCCTCGATTAATCTTTCTGGGGGAGGATACCATTTAAGATAAATGAAGGGGGAGCTTAGTTGGGCACACTGAAGATCTGAACAGTAAACTAGGCTAATTTTTAAAACTGAAACTCAATGATAAATTTGTATGCAAATGACATGCTATTTCTTTAAGCTGTATTGTTCATCCTGTTTCGAAAAAACGAATTTCTTTTTTTTTCTCCACATAATCCTGTCCTTAGTGCCAGCATTTAATATTTACTCTCAGGTTAATTTCAGTGTTCCAAGACATTAGTGTATTGCATTTCTGTTTTTAACCAGTACCTCAAATTGCCATATATTAAATGCATGGTATGAAATTTGTGTTTGGAGTAACTGAATTATACGTTTTAAAAGTACAAAAAAAAGTGAGATTTGGCAATTTGAGGAGTTGCTAATGTTTTCTCTGAAGACATTCTGCAGCCTGGACATCAGTAGAATTCACTGGAAAGGACAGGAAGACAAGTATAAAAAAGACTGCCATTCTAGTTGATGAGGGAGTTGAGGTCAGCTCCCAGTTGATTTATTTCAGGTGTAGAATTGATATCAATTTACATGAAACTTTTGCCATTGCAATTGATCGTTGGGGCATGGTCTGTAAAGTGTGCTGGGGTCAGGTGTGCAGTTGAGCCATGTGGTGGGTATGATTAGCTATCAGTAGTTATGGTCTTATTATGCTGTCAGCCTTAAGGGTCTTTATTTATGGCAAAGGTTAATCAAGTTTGGGAGGGTGATGTACATTTAAAACTGTAAATGAAATCATGTGTGCAATTGAGGCAGGTGTCATGGCTGATCAGCTATCAGCACAGGTTGTCAGCTCTGCTTTAAAGATGCAGTATTAGTGTCAAAGGCAAAGTTTGAGAGGGTAATATAGGTTTAAAGAAATAATGGGGCAGCATCTGTGTCGCAATGCTGACTGACAGGTCAGGCACTGCTCTGTGCTCTCCAGCCTATTCCCTCTCAGAGTCCTACTGAGCTGCCAGGTGTGAGTGGAGAGGGAGACAGTCTACACAGAGGCAATTCCCTGTCCCCTCTCGCTGGGAGTATGTAAAACTAAATCTAAATTGCTCCTATGATTTCCTCACTCGCCTCGGATGGAAGGCGAGTGATGTTGGTAAAGAAATGAATAAATGAGAAGCAGCAGCGCTCCAGGGCCAGTTTGCCGAGCCTCTGCCTTTATCATGTAAATCAGAGAATTGGGAGTGGGTTAGGAGGACAATTCCCAAGCCGCCACTTGGGCGAAATGCAACTTTCCTGTGCTTTGAGGGCCCACAATGAGGAATTTATTTGGAAGACTCAGTTTTAATTTAAAAGGAGTCAGCAGTGACTCCAGGGAGCAGGACTCAGTGTTCATCGTATGTATTTGTGTGTGTGTGTGTGTGTGTGCTCTCAAGAGGGAGGGCAAACCTCCACTGACTTCTCCCCTCTAACACACTACATCTCCAGCCCAAGCAGCGTGGATAAGTCTGCATGTGCTACTGATACGTGTCTGTAGTTTTCTTTACAGTAGGGAATTTGACGGGCTGTTTTTTTTTTTTCTTTTTGCTTCCCAAATGAAGCAGGCCGATTCAGTTTTGCTTATTATGTTTTAAAAATCTTCTCCCACTCCATGTGAGTAAAAAAAGGCTCCACTAGAGGCAGTACCTTGAAATTGACAGCTGTTACCGTGCTCCGATGTGCTGCACCATCTGGTGCTGATGCCAGACAACAAAAAGGGTTAATATTCTATGATGTTTTCTGTTGGCACTGCCTCTACAGCCAGTCAAACCAGGCTGATCTGTGCCAAGAGGATGCGGCATCCAATAGAAAATAAACCTCCATTAGCCTAGCGCTATAGACGGGGATGTAGTTCACCCAAAGGGTCAGACATGTTTGGGACAATGCCAAGAATAGCCCAAATTCATCTTGCAGCAGACTTCTTCTCAGCATCCTGCTGTTATATACCCTCTGGAAGTGTTAAAGAAGTAAAATAAATCATTGAGACACATTTCCTAATATTACTGACATAATGTTAATAGTTGTGATTGAGAAGTGGTGTTGATGCACTCAGTGCTTTGGGGATATTTGTGTGAAGCCTATAATGTGATCTTTGATTGTGTTTTTGTCTTCACGTGGTGAATTATTGGTGGAGGCTATTAGTCTATTATTCTTTGACTGCTGATGTAAATATATTGAAATAATGGGGCACCCGCTGTACATTGATAGCCTCTGGAGAGGACAGAACTCAGTGAAATTAATAGGCCTCCTGCGGTTAAATAAGCAATGGTAAAATAATACTAAATGTCCCTGAATTGTTTGACAGACAGGGCCAAAGACTCTGAACAGCGGGTAGTTATTACACGGTGCAAGAGTGCGGGGACATATTGCAGACCTACAGTGCCACATCAAAAATATCATACCACTGTGGACAGTGGGAATAGAGGCTCATTTGCCATTGACTTACTAGCTGCCATTCATTTGTAGTATTTATTTGCATAAGAAATACAAAACAGAAACACGGTAGTGTTAATAATAAGGATATGTTTAGTCCTGGCAAGTACTGATCAAATACCATATCCTTATTTTCCATATCACAGCATCTTGAAGTTTGTAGTAACCCATTCTTCATGAGCACAGCTTCTTTATGCTAAAGCCTTGATAGGATTTTTTTACTGTTTGGTGCTGTTAAATTCCCTTAGATTTAATCCATAATAATCTTTACATAGTGCGTAATCTAGTAGTGTGGTTGCTTTTCAATGCTGCTGAACATGAAGTAACACTAGGAAAGTACCTGAGATTCTGGAGAGGATGTCTCATGGACATCAGTATAGAAGTTCATAGAACTCTGCTCTGTTAACAGGAAATATCGCATACGGACACTCATTTGCCCAAAGGTTTAGTGTTGACAAAAAGCTAACAAATATGCCCATAAATATGTGCTTTAGCTGGAAGACAGGCTTTTTTTAACTGGTAGCTCATTTAGCATTCTGGGGAATGGTTCACAAAATGGTCCAACATATAAAGCAAGCAGTGGGGGGTAAATTAGAGCTCCGAGATGAATTATCATACAATTAAAAATTCCAGACTGTGCCAAAAACAAAACACAATATGGAGCAAATTGCTGCACTTTTTTCAGCTTCCTTAGTTTGAAATGTTTAGTTTATTCTGCTTCACACTGCTATGTTTTTGCGCACTACTTGGCGTTTGGTTTACTCTTTCAGCCAATGCCTGCTCAGCGTGCTTTTTTTCAGTCAGTCACCCATAGGACAGGCAGTTGGTTGTGTGAGATAAAGTGCAGTTACATGTGTCTCGTGATGCTAGAGAGAGCATTACCCATGCTGAAATGAAGAGCCGTGTTCCAGAAGTGTCCTCCCCTTTACCTTACACTCTGCATTATGTGTGTAATTCAGCATTTGGAGTGTGAAATGTGAATGAGGTGGTTCTTTCTCCATGGCTGGAGGCTTCCTCTGTAGTAATAAAGAAAGCAGCAGGGCTCAGACCACATGGTGAGATGAGACTTGTGTGTTGGTCAATAATCTATTACAGCACATCGGCCTCCACAGAGTGACAAATGCCCATCACTGAAATAGGCCTGCAAAGGTCAATACTGGTCTGGTGACCTCAGCCCTGACAACAAATACTGGAGCGGTTTTACACTGGCAGCTTCAGTCTCCAGGGGCAAACACACAGCACACACCCACACACAGATTGAGAAATTTAAAATATGCTGTCTTTTACAGTGCAAAGAAAGCATTAATACATTCAGCTGTAATATTTATCTGATACATAAACTTTTTGTTTGTTTGTTTTGTTTTTGCAACGGCTCAGTTCGTACTTGTTTGTCTTGACATTTGACTATGACAATAACATTTCTAAATTTTACTATTTTGTAAATCATTTAGTTAACTAGTCCGAGATCCTAGCTGTGGTGTCAAGCTAACCTTCATTCATTCTCCTCAAAATGTTTTCTCCCTATCACATATTTTAATTGCAGCTTGCAATGAGCTAATAAATCCATTGTATATTTATTACATAACCTATAAATATAAGCAAAAAATAATTTTTGTTTTAATCTTACAGACATAACAGTTTATGTACTTTAATATTTAGTACGTAAATAAAAGATTTGACCTATTTCAGAGGGTCACTGACAAATGCATTGTATACATCTTCATTTTCCTAATGTGACAAAATAATAGCACAGTATATTTATAAACTTTATATAATTTCTCTCTCTCTCTCTCTCTCTCTCTCTCTCTCTCTCACTCTCTCTCTCTCACTCTCTCTCACTCTCTCTCTCACTCTCTCTCTCTCACACACACACACACACACACACACACACAAACACACACACACACACACACGTTCCTTTTACAGCATTGTGGCACATTACATACAGATAAAACTGATAACTTACAGATTTAACCCTAACACTAACCTTAAAACATATCTTCAACTTATTTAAAAATATAATTTTGTTTTGACTGGATAAGCGGTTACAGATAATGAATGAATGATATTATTTCGTCATTTAGATTGTGGGCACAATGAACATACTTATGAACATGGAAAATGTATGAAAATGTCTATGGAATATTTCATTGTGTAAAAAATACTGTATTCATTTAGAGCTGAAACGGGTGTAACACTGTATTGTTAAAATGGGATATTACTGTGTTAAAATGTGACAGTGCAAAAAGGAAGTGGACTTTATTTTTAAATAAAGTGCACGATTTAAAAACACGAAAGTTTCCACCAATCAACACAAATCAGAAACTCACCTCAGCACCTCTCCTGTCTTTAAGCTGTCGTTTATTTAAGACGTTTATTTAAAATGTTCTTTACTAATTCTTTCATAAAATATTGCTAGAACACAGCATTGGGAACAGTCATGGATCAAATCAAATAGTAAGTGTAGCTACATTTATTAGACTTCAAATGTTGCAAGCAATATGTTTGTAAAACTGCATTTTAAAAATTTGCACAAGCAGTCATTAAAGCACTCTGGGTGACATAGACTTGAGGAGTGAGCCAGAGGTGATGCTGGATGAAGGGAAATCTTTAGGAATCAAGAGCAGGTAGAACATCCCGCCAGTCTGCCAGCCCGCTTATAGCAATCAATTTATGCCACTAATTCTAATTCACAGCCACTCAAGCATTACCCACTGCCTCGTCCCTTTCTTAAAACACTTCCCCTGTTCTCTCTCTCTTTCTCTCTCCCACTCTCCCTCTCCTTCTCTCTCTCTCTCTCTCTCTCTCTCTCTCTCTCTCACACACACACACACACACACACGCATCTCTAGTGCCTCCCAGCTGCTCAATAAACACCATTCAGCTCCTCAAAATATTCATCAGTTGCCTGTTATTGCTTGCTCAACAAATCATAAGCCTTTTTTGTCAGTGGTAGCATCCATTTTGTGGTTGAGAATTTTATATTCCACAAATGTCAGTAGAACAGAGCAGGGACAGGAGGCAAAAGGTACTTAACAAATCACAAAGCTAGTGAGCCTTATTGTCAAAGCACTTGTTTATGTGGCAGTTAAATATAGATGAAGCGTCTCTGAACTTAAATTGTAGGGTAGATATTTATGAACATAGTAAAGTCAAAATAAGAGCACTTTCTTGACTAAGTTGTGCCCCTTAATTCATTCAGTAGACTGACCCTAGCCTAGATGTGGTGAAGGACCACTATTTACTTGAGCTATTCCCACTTTAAAATGGACAGAAACAATGATGGACAATTTTGACCAATATACTGAGTTTCTTTTTTTAAAAACATATATAAAATTTCAGAAATAAACAACAGAATTTAGTTCATGTTTAGTTTATCCAGAACACATTTGAGAACATAAAATGAGCTGAAAGTCAAGTCACATTTATGTATATAGCACATTTGAGGCAGGTAGGTTAACAAACATACATGGACGTCTGAATTAAGAGTACAAGTTAAATCAAGACTAAGATTAAAATACATCAGACAAATATAAACACAAGGACAGCATTGAAAACCGATTAAAGCCAAGTAAGTGGATGTTAAAACTATATTAAAGGTAAGCTGGACTGAAAACCAAGAGAACACTTTAAGCTGTACCAAAGGCAAGAGTTAAAATATGTGTTTTTATATTAATTGATTTAAACTCATTCATACTGAGACAGGACTTGATATGTTATGGATGATCATTGCAGGACAGAACCGAGGCTAAAGCCTATTAATCTGTTGAGAAAAACCCACCAAAATGTAGAGTTCAAAAGAATTTAAGAGGGAGTAAGAGGGTAGCAGTATGATTATACGCATTTGTGATTTGGTTATGCGACAGCGGATTATGTTTTTAACAGGTTTAATTCTTAATGTGTACTTCTGCACTTTTTAATTCAGAGCACACACATTTGCTCTTGCATTCTTGGTTTAAAAGTAGATAAAACCTAACTAAACCCACTAAAGTCCTAAAATATCACCCATGCAATTTAAGAACTACCCTCCCACCAACACACACACACACACACACACAACATTTCCCAGGCCTAATTAAAGTTCCTGCGATGTAATTGTAGAATCAGTAGTTAGAGGCGTGGTTGGTTTGCCTGAGTTTGAAAGTGCACCATGTTTATTTTCCAGCATTAAAAATGTATCTCTGTACATTCCTGATTACATTTTTCCAGCCAGAAAAACTGATTTATCCTGTCTTTAACTAGTACCTCCAATTTAGACCCTAAGTGGCCCTATGTGTTGTTGAACACTACAGAAACCAGACATGATACATGACATGTCTCAAATTGGATTATGTGCTGTATTTGCTAGTGGCCCACTAGTTTCAGCTCCTCGACATCTATTGTGTGATGAGGATACTAATAACTCCCCACTTCCCACAGTCCATAGAGATTTCTTTTAAGTTCTTAATTGATAAAACAGGAGATGCTTTGAGGAAAAAAACCTTTAAAAGGGTTGGAGTGGGGGGTGGGGAGGGGCAGTACACACACACACCACACTGCCCTGAACTCTTGCCCAAAAATATATCTGAGTTCTCCCCATTTCAGCCTTCACAGGCATGATCTGGACTAGCAAATATTAATTTATTGTTAAAAAAAGATTCACACAGCAGAGAGGGCTGCTGATTATTAGCTTTAGTGTTGTAATATAACAAGATACTTTATGAACCAGAATGCAAACTGAAATACAGAATGATAAGGCAGGAAAAGAAGCTGACACAACTTATTAGAGCAGGAAAAATAAACCAGACTAATCATTTAATCTACCAAGTGAACAACAAATGCGGTAACAATGGTAGGAATTGTTAAAAGACCAAAAAACTGAGGACCAGTCTGTAAGCGGCCCAAAACCTCAGCCCTGCTGCCAAATTATCACTTTTTTAGCTTTGTTTCACTTGTTTTGACTTCACCAAATGTCTTGAACATTGATTCAGTGGAAATACATTTGTAGTTGGTGAGCTTGCTCTGTAAGTGCCCCCAATTGTGCACAAGAACACTTGACCCAGAACTGATTTGGAGACCAAGAGATTGCTAGAGAATTACCTTCTTGAAAAGCTAGGGTTCAGGGAATAAGCTGGAAGCAATCAGCAGACACCCAGTGCACAAACATAGTAAACAGTAGGTAATTCATGGATATGAAGATATGCCATAGTTCCCTAACAGCTAGTTAAATGTCACATTGTGATTTATTTGTAATTAATTACAATATTTAATGCAAAATACAACATATAATACGATTATAATTCATAAACATATTTATTTTGTTTTTTTATGTCTTTGTTCATCCTCACTGTTCAGCCTTTTTCACTGAAGAGAGGTATTTTTGTGAAGCATTCATTCATTCATTATCTGTAACCGCTTATCCAGTTCTGGGTCACGGTGGGCCCGGAGCCTACCCAGAATCACTGGGCGCAAAGGCAGGAACTCACCTTGGAGGGGGCGCCAGTACTTCACAGGGTGACACACACTCACACACTCACACCTACGGACACTTTTGAGTCGCCAATCCACCTACCAATGTGTGTTTTTGGATTGTGGGAGGAAACCAGAGCACCCGGAGGAAACCCACGCTATTTGTGAAGCAGACAAATCATAAAACAGAGACTTGCTTCTATAGTTACATTGAAGATCAAGAAAGCATTGAACTTAGCTGTTCTATTAGTCTGCCTGTTATATTAATATAAATATTAATGTTGTATAGTAATATATATTGAACAGCAAATCATTAATATTTTGAGCTCTATGTATCAATACTGTATTTTTTCATGTAAAATATTTTGATACTGTTTTATATTACACATTTTCTCAACACCCTTAATACATTGCACGTTGATACACCACTCATTCCCATCTTATTTACTCTGCACACTGTTTTTACATATCCTTTATTCAAATTAAGATTTGTCTTGTCACGTGTAATTTGGGAGATGCGTTCACTGAACCCAACGCTACATTTAAATGGAATTATGCTTTTTTTTTAACATTATTATATTCTTATTGATTCCTCCCACAGTCCAAAAACACACGTTGCAGGTGGATTGGCGACTCGAAAGTGTCCGTAGGTGTGAGTGTGTGAGTGAATGTGTGTGTGTCTGTGTTGCCCTGTGAAGGACTGGCGTCCCCTCCAGGGTGTATTCCCGCCTTGCGCCCGATGATTCCAGGTAGGCTCTGGACCCCCTGCGACCCTAAATTGGATAAGCGGTTACAGATAATGGATGGATGGATATTCTTATTGATGCTGGTGGAGTAGATGACTATAATTTTTTTAATATTCTGAGTTGCTCCACATAAGCATGCTCAGGCTCTCTTAGAGCACAATTAAATTAAATTTAGATGAATGTTAATCAGCTTGTTCTCTTGCCCCACATTGTACATGTAGCACTGCCATGCTGAGGTGTCAGATACTGAGGCCAGGTTGATAATAAGGATTAATACGATGTTCGTGCTGATTTTTGCTAAAGAAAGCACCTTGTGCCTGGACTGCTGCTTTGATGTGTCTGGTCTCTCTACATATTGGCAGTGTGGCTTCCATGTAATAATGATAAGAATGGACGTGAGGCATTTAAGTAGCAAATCAATAGCAAATTAAATTTTTCGGCTCTGAGGCGCACTTTCACAATCACGTGTAATTAGCCCTGACAGTCTGGCTCTGGGTGAATTAGATTGCTGCCTCTTGTCACGTTACTCCCCCCCCACCCTTTTTTTAAGTCCATTTTGGATCAAGGCGTGTCAGTGGCTTATGGTGAATTACAATGGCTTACTATAAAAACAAGGCCTGAGCTGTGCAAACACTGGAATCCATGAGGGCTTCAAGGGCAAAACAGTGTAGCGAGTTTTGAAATGAACCTGGAGGAAGTTAAAATGAACCTCTATAATATCACAGACCCTATATAAATGGGGGAATAAAATCTTAAGGCTGCAAAGCCACTTTGAGTGGGGAAGCTATTGACACTTCCTCGATACGTCTAAATGTTCCTAAATAATAATAACTTCACATTTGACCAACTTTAGAGCATTGCAGATATGTGCTGAAATTACAAAGTGCTTTTACATTTCACTTGACCAAGGATAACCACAACTACTGATATTTTTCTTTTTTTTTTTCAAGGAGATTGCATTGAAAGGGCGAGTCTTGAAGACTCATCCTGAAGTAGGTTAATCATAGAACACATGGCTCTTGCCTGGCGGTATGGGAGAAAATGGGCTAGCACCTGATTTAGATAAAGCATGATGACCCACAGGCACTCCTATATAATGAATTGTGTGACGACTATGTCCTCCAAAACGTGCTACTTGCTGCAGTTCATTTTTCATCTTGGGCCTCCATATGAATAAACAGGGTCTATTTAATTTGTCTTTCCTTCATCAGCTAGCAAAGCATATGGTCCCATACTGTATGTGCCTGTGTGCAACATCCGCACACACAGCCACACACATATGCACATGTACACGCATAAACATACGTAGTCAAGCATTCACGCATACAGTATACGGTCTGAAGTTCTCTTTCTCTTGCAAACACACTCACAAACACTCACAAGTACCCAAACATAATCTTACACTTCTATCTGCATTTATATTAATTCTATAAACATTTTATTAAATCATGTCATAAAATATATTAAAGCAAAATAGACATAGAGAAATGTCACTGATTTTTTTATTAATTCAGTCACTGTGGTTGAAAATAAAGTAATTCAGAATGGCCTGATATAACCTGTATTGTACATGTATGATTCTTCTTTACAATGGCTTTGTTACAGTTACATTGTAATATTTAGACAAACAATTCAGCTGTTTTATTAAGGTGTATTATTTTTATTAAGGTCCCAGGAGATCAGTGAACTTTACTATAAAAAAGTAATCTTTTTTTTTTAAAGGGGAGTTGTGCCTATTTAGAATAAAAGCACCCTGCTATTTTGTTCTGTTTCCTTTTCTGACATCTTGTTGTTACATAGGTGCACTGCATCTTTGAGTTGGTCATGTGATCCTAGTTGTGTTTTACTATATAAGGTCTGTCTTGTGCTCATGTGTTGCGGTTCGTTGTGTTTTATGGCCTCGACGTCGGCTGTGTATTCTTTAGGCTCTTTGCATTCATTAGGTTTAGTGTTGTCCCTCCCCCTATCTCCCCTTTGCTTAGTGTTGTGTTTTGCTTTTGTCATTATTAAAACTTTTGCATGTTTCACCTTAGTGTCAGCTTCCGCCTTCTTGCTGATCTGAGCCTCAGCGTGACATCTGTATATACTTCTATGCTAAGAGTCAGGTTTATTAAGGCCTAACTTGGTTATATGACCAAACACGTTTTAGACCAAAGCTGAATCACAGAACATCGTCCAGTGCATCAGGCTGTGAACTCGTAAACGTTTTGAGTAATAACTCTCTGTGAGGTTAGTAAATGCATGTCATAGTAAGTTTCTCTAGAATTGAACATTTAATTCAAAACTACAAAGATTTAATGTTTTTACCGCCTTGAAGGGAATATTTTATACCTCTTTTCCATGAGTTAATACTGTTCTCTGGAATCTTAATCAAAATTTTGTGACATGCTTTTGTTAAAATACCACAAGAATCAAAGAACACAGCACCATTCTCCCCCCCTTCTGAACAGCCCAGTTCAGGTCCGGTTTCAGCACTTGTTCTTTTAAATGAGAATGAGCCACAGCTCAGTTCACGGTAAGAGCACAGTTTTAGCAGTTTTGTTAGATTCTTTCATTTGGTTTTGTTTTCTACATTTTTACTCTTATTTCTCAGCACTTTTTGTGTTGGTTTTGCTCTGAATTACCACGGAAATTTATTTGTAACTTTATTTGTAAGTTGTTTCGTTTTGTAGTACTTTCGAGAATGCTGTTAGCCATCTCTGGAGACATTTCTTCCAAAGTGATCTAAAACAGCAAAACATTATTCAATATTACCCACCTATGGAGTAGGAATAGAGCAGTCCTCATTTTACTTTGTGTTTTTTAATGTTTGGAGGTCTCTCCATTGTCTATACAAACTCCAGATGCTTCTGCCATGAGCAGAGAGACAGAGAGAGAGAGAGAGAGAGAGAGAGAGAGAGAGAGAGAGAGAGAGAGAGAGAGAGAGAGAAAGTCTAGCATACCAGACTTAGACATTTTGTTTTTTTTACTCATTTATCAACACTGGGGCTTTTATAATTTAGACTTTCATTTCTTGAGTTACTGCTAAACATTATATAAATACCAACTGAAAATATATCCCTTTCCTCAGATAATAATCAGTTACAAAAATAAAATGTTTTCATATGCAGTAATCCATGGTACTTTGTGGTTCATCTTTCGTGGATTCGCTACTTCGAAGGTTTTTTCAAGGGGGCTTATGGCCACTATATGGCGGATATTGAGGGAAAATCTAGGAAAACCGTGAAAGATGAATAGCCAAAATATTTCATTATATCCAAATAAATATAGAATTTACAAGTATTTCTTACGTACAGTACATGTATTGTTCATGTCCACATCTGAGTGAAATTTACTTACGCTAAATCACAGCTTAAGAATTACTCTATTAAAGAAACTGGTAGAATATCAAATGTAGTTCCAGCTGAAAAACATTATAGAATGGCACAGGGAGGGGTTTAAAAGTCCAAATACTCGTTAAATACATAAAAAAATATCCTTCCACTACTTCGCTGAAATTCGTTTTTCGCGGGTGATCCTGGAACAAATCCCCTGCGAAAAATGAGGGATCACTGTATTCATATATTTATGTAGATTTAGCAATATTATTTATATTATGATTACATATATTTCAACTGGTAAGAAATAAGTCAGAGGAGCATGGTACACTCTCCTGACTTGAAGAAGAAAGCAAACTGACCAGTGCCCAATGCAGTGTTATAAAAGGCCCAGTATAAAGTGCCAAATCTAAGCAGCAAATTCTTAGCTTCAGTTCAAATGTATACCTCTAGTCTATGGTTTTCTAAGTCTGGGAGCTTCCCTTGTCAGCCCCTCTTCTCCCTAGCTCTGGCTGTAGTGTCTGTGCGTTGTTGATCAAACAGAAATTAACTGCACCTGAATGACATGGCAAAGGCCCCAGTGGGCTGGGAATCTGCACACAAACTCCCTTTTAATAGACTTGCACCTCATTTGGCCTCTAAAGCCCATTGAAAGGTCCCAGAGGATGAGTGGAGGCTGCAGGCTGGAGCTCCTCCACCATTGCCACAGTCGCACTGAGAGGAGAGGAGAAAGCCTGATTAGAGCACACTTCCTAGCCTCAGGAGCTGCAGGGGACAATGCACAGCTTTCCCTTTCAAAACAACAGGCCATTCCGTCTGACCTCTGTCACTGCCAATGTGTGTCACTGCAAGGATGACACACACACACACACACACACACACACAAAAAAAAAAAGTACACTCACAAACAGAAGCCCTTGTTGACAGATCTCATGTTGACTATAGCTCCTGTACACTGTCCATTTCACTTTGAATTTACTACCCAGGAACACAGATTTATCTTTTTTAGGCATCAACCGAATGCCCCCCACCACACACAACTAAACGTTAATAGAATATTTAATATTCTGTAATAGAAATTTAACTATTAGCCTATTACACATTTCACAAAGTTTATTCAGTTTGTTTATTCATTTTCTCTTTATTCTTTTCACTGTGTACAGCTGTGAAGAGGTTAGCTTTCCTATAGCTCTTATAAAGCTGCACAGATTGTTGCATCCAGGGATTTAGACACTCAGTCTGACTAGTAACAGAGAACTATAGGTACTAAAGGATGGTTCCAATTGAGTGTATTTTAGTATGTTAAAGTGTGTTAATGTCGAGATGGGTTATTCTGCCATATGTAGGATAATTTCTTTTGGTGCATTTGTCATGGAATTTTCAGGTATAGAGGGCAAACAAACACAAAGTATAGATATTGCAGTAATATTATACTTAAGCAACATTCCAGACCTCTGCTTAAACTTTGTCATATCAAAATGTTTCCATAGTACATATGAGAGATTTAGCAGATGGCTGAATTGATATCAGCACTGTCCCCACTGATGTGTGGCACTACAGCAAGCTTCCATGAGGCAAGCCTGGGTGAAGTGGTCATTAGAAACAAACACTGTCATTTGGAATGGATCGTTACTCATCTGAGTATTGCTCGCTCATGTTAATATGGAGATGACCTTCTCAGGAGGGGGCTGGCTTTCACTAAGCTCCAAATTGTGATGCATACCAATTGCTATTTATGATATGCCACAAAATGCTTATGCATCATATTGTCATATTCAAATTGGTGCCCATAACCTTGCGATCTCTAAAAAGTCATATGTTATGAATTTGGTTTGGTGGCATTGTTTACGCTGCATTAATCATTCAAACATGCATTTGGAAAACAAATGGCTTGTGTGCTTTTTGGAAATGATTCAGAAAGGTTGTCTTCCTCTAGCACCACACAATGCATGACACAATTTCAGAAAGCATGGGCATGAATCCGCTGTTATTGTAGGCTCCCCTGTTAAAAATCTCTTTTTTGAAATATCTGTAGTTGATTTCTGAGCAGTAGCTTAGATGTAAGCCTACGTTTCTCATGTTATTCTTATATAAATGCACTCTACAATATAGTCTAGGCACAAATGCTGGCAAAAGGGCAGTCGCTCAGCTGTAAGTGTACAATGAATAGCTTTGAACTTGTCTATTTCAGGGCTGTGCTCTAAATAGGTACATTTCCCCCATTCATTGTATTGTGAAATGCCTGTATACTTTCTGGCTGACACTTGGCCATTCTTTCTTGCTTAAATATGCAGTTGTCTGGTGTGGGTACTCTTTTGATTTGAAATTATTATTGCTGACATTATGCATGCTGTCAATTATGGGTGGGCTTGACCTTAGTTACCTAGTTACCCATGTTGAATGCAGGTCAGTAATTGAATACAGCGGCAGGCAAGCACCCATTTCTTGGTGTGCTCAGCAGTTGAAAGAGCTATATTGTCATTGCTGTCTGTTGAATAGGTTACAGCACATCTGAATGAAGGTTATTCTTGGCTGGGACAAATAAAAAGGGATGTTGGTGATTTTCATGAATCATAATGAATATGTGATGTGAACATTATTGAGAGCTTAACCAAGCACAGCCTCGGCTTCCCTCTTCTCTCATTTTGAAAGGTGACGTCCGAGGTTCTGATAAGGCAGCTAATGTACATGAAGAGCCCTTGCATAGCTCATTTATTCATTGCCTGTTTCAAAGGCATCCTTTGTCTACTCAGGGGGCCCATTGTCTCCATATTAAGTGGAGTTCTGTAGAGATTTGAACAGCATCTTGACTCCCCTAAGTTGAAGTGCGGCCGAGGTTAAGTGGTCTCCGTGCTCGCGGCACCCATCTCCACTCCGGCGTGACAGCTGGGGACTAGGCCGTTGCTATGGTTATTGCTCCCTCCGTTGCGTCGCCGTGCCCCAGACTGCTCATTTGAGACAGAAGCAGTCCATCCAGACATGAAACAACAATCTGCAGATCAGTAAACTTCCAGACAGTCTGCTGTGTTTCTCACTACACTATTTCTGACAGACAGACACACACACATACACTCTCTCTCTCTCTCTCTCTCTCTCTCTCTCTCTCCTTCTCTCTTATTTTGGCCTTTGGATTCATTGTGCTTGCATTGTTTTCATGCGTTTGCAACTTTTAATTGTGCACAAATGAAATGAGTCACATAAAAATGGAAAGTCATTTTTGGAACACTAAAAGTAAATTCCAATCATAAGAGATAAGCTCCATTCAGTTTGTACTGGTCTCTTACAGAGCACAGAAATGCAGATGGAAGCTTTCCAATTGATAGCGAGGCCACTGATCAGGAAAATTATTTCAAAAACTCTGCCAATATCACGGCCTGCAGCATTGGTCTTTATAATAGCTAAAGAACTGGGTTTATGTTTATTGATGTTCTGCACACAGGGTTTATTAAACTGTTTTTAAATGTAGACTTAATGCAATCACAGTTTGAATCAAACCCAAACACACCATATTGATATTAAACCTGGCCATTTGTTCTCAGGCTGACTTTTCCTGTATTTATCCAGGTATCTGGTCCTCACTCACAGTAAAGATAGTGTGTGTTTGTGTGTGTGTGTGTGTTTAGTTAAAAATCAACCTGTGCAATGTAAGTTTAAAGTTTCTTCTAATGGTGCTACAAGATGACAGTTCCTTTGTTATGGGCCCTTCAGTGTGGAATAAAAGTAGTCACAGTGGTGCACAGCGTACGCGAGTCAAGTCAAGCCCTGTTGTAAAACACAAGACCTTTGAGGAGGCAGACACAGAAAGAGCAAGTCATAAATGCAAATCTGAAACCATTGATAAACAATGTTGTTAATGCAATATGAAACATTGATTGGTGAATTTACAGTACTTCTAACACTCATATTTGGCTGCTTATGTCTTATGTCTGCTGTCTTATGTCTGCTGTAGTGGAAGGCACACAATCACAGAGGTTATATATAAGGACAGACACAGGTAATCTATACACAGACAAAATGACAAAAATTTCTTAACAATAGTAACTATAGTAACAATAGTAATTAATGTATAGTCCGTAATGGTGGTGTGATTACAATAATACTGTAAAATTGTAGAGATTTTTCATTGTTACAGATAGAGGACTTTCTTACCCCAGCACTGTATTTCTGTGTCTTGTGTTGGTCAGGAGGCACAATAGTCAGTTTAGACTTTTCTGTCTTCATTGAGTTCTCAAATGTTTGTCAAAGTTTTTTTTTAATCAGGTTTAAGCCACAACACCTCTGCAGGACTCATGGACAGAACCAGTCCTTAGTCTGCCCCCTCCATCTCAATGGTCAGTTCCCCGCTCACCCATGTCCTTCCTCTTTACTGCCAGCTTGGTGTAGGAGAAAATTATGAGATAATTTTTTGCCTTCATGCTGTACTAAATTAACTCATTTAGCTTCTAATTACCAACCACTCTGACAAAGACATTCTGTTATCTTGAAATCTCAGATCACAGAGCAACAAAAGCAACAGGCAAACAAAAACGTTTCCACCATCAAGGAGCATGTCTCTCACAGGACAAACATTAGCAGTCTTGTGTGGTGCCATTTCTCTAATTGCTGTTGTTCTACTGAGAGTCATAAAATGTAACTTCAAAGATCTGTTTTAGTGCTGTGCCGATAAGACCCTCTGTTCTTTTTACAAGGCTTGCAGCATTTCCATCCACAGCCTTTGGGTGGGTGCATATGTTTGAATATTTTAACGAAGAATAGCCAGTCCAAGCAAGTAATAATGCATATTAACACATTATAACACACTAGTGTTGTACATGTACTAGAACAAAATATACTAGTTTGTAAGTCATTTAAACATTTTTTTTTTAATATTTTTGATAATTCTAATGGAAATTTTAATGGAAATGACACAGTAAAAAAAAAAAGAAAAAAAAAAGAAACCCTGATGATAGAAGGTTTGGTTCAGACAGCAGTGATATATCTGTACCTGGATTGTTGCCTTGGGTCTGCCTCCATGTGCCCTTTAGCACACCCACCCTGCTGAAGCTCCGTGCTGGCCCGGGTTGTCAGCACCTGTTTGTTGCTGGGCTGCAGTATTAGGGCCATGGAGCATCTGGAAGTCCCCACAGCGTTAGCTTGCCTTTAACTGAGGCCTCATGGTGCCGGCGGCCGGGCTGCGTGAAGGGTAAACGGGGGCAGTGCGGCGGCAGGCCCCACTGGAGCCTCCGACCAGCAGGCTCACATTAGAGGACATTTGTTCCACAATATTGCTGCCTCCTGCTTTCCCTAGGCTGGGCTCAGCACAGAAGGTAGAGGCAGATATTTGGGCTGCAGCCAAAGCGTCTCCGTAGCCACCTTGCTAGCACTGCAGGTGCTGAGCTGGGCTCCCCACTGCTCTTGCTCAGGGTCCAGAGCCCATACTGCCTGACGGAACAAATGCCGGCCACGCGCAAAATAAACTTATCTCACTTGCATGACAACACATGCCTGCAGGTTAGAGCACTGCACTAGTTTGGTAAAAAAAAAAAGTGGGGTCACTAGCTCATCTTCAGCTTGAGGAAAGCTAAGAGGGAGGGGTGGCTTTTCTTTTCTCAAACTGGGGGCACATATCCTTTCATTAGTAGCTTGAGTTAGTGTTTTTCTGTGGAACATTGTTGGTTCAAAATAACAATGGTTTTGAAGGAACAGTAAGTAATATTTGCGATAGATATTTGCAGAAAAATGACAGTTTCAAATCAATGTGATGCTCCGCTGACCTGTTATAGGCAGAATAGAGCCTCATTCATTGCTATTCTGGGTTCAGCACTACAGATACTGCACTATGTTATTTGTGATACTGAATTTCTTCTTTAATTTCTGCTTGCTTTTAATTTTTTCTGTTTTACTTGTAGATTGTGGGTTTTAAATTAAACTGAGTGGGTTTTTTTACTGAGTCTTTAAACCATAGCTTATCATATCATCTTATCATTCATTCATTATCTGTAACCGCTTATCCAGTTCAGGGTCGCGGGGGTCCAGAGCCTACCTGGAATCATTGGGAGCAAGGCGGGAACACACCCTGGAGGGGGCTCATCTTATCATAGCAAACTATATTTTATATATAATGTAGTGCGTTTTAAAGAACCTTTATCAGAGGGAAAAACACAAATTTCCTGAATTTTTAAGCATTAAGCATTTAATATTAAGCATTAAGGAGAAACTGAGATGAATTTGAATGTATAATTTCAGCTATACCCAGATGTTAATATGTCCCCATTGTAGGCCATAGTGCTTTCCCGTGATTAAATGGGTTTTAATGTGAGTCCAATGGCTTTAGCTGAGATAGAGTGGTGTTGACATGTGTTGAGCAATCTCTCTGGAATGGTTCACTCCTCCCACTCCCCAAGAGCCCAATGGGGCTTCATCACAGGCTGATGTAAGGGTGCCACCCAGCATGATTGATCACCTCAACAGATTACCCCCAATCCTGACCACTGCCGTGTGTGGCCACAGCCGTGCTGAGGCGTAATGATTTGCGATGATCTGGGGTGAGGAGTTAGATGATGGATGAAGCTTTCCTAAAAGGTCAGGCGGTCAAAAGGAAAGAAGTGTTGACCATACAGGGTATTTAAACAGGCAGCAGAGACCCACTAGCTTTGTGCCGTATGTCTTTATCATAATTAAGTGGGGCTACTTAACCCTGGACAGAGATGGTTTCTTGGGTCCATAGGGAGGTAGAAGGAAAGCTCCTTTGGGAAGTTCTCCCACAATGGCTGACCATATTGCCAAATGATATGCTAATGCCAGTGACCTCTGCTTCTGCAGGGCTACTCCCACGTCTGAGAGGCTGCCCTGATGAACTGGGCTCACTTAATGAAGTTGGGGACAGGTCTTTTTCACTCTAAACTGGGTCATACAGTAAAACAGACCAGAGAAAAAGTCAACTCAAGTCTGATGGTTTTGTTTAGTTTTTCTTTTCTTTTTTATGTAATTAGATAAAGATGTGTACAACTGACATGAAAAAGCTCTCAATTTTTTAAAACTGCAATTAAAAATATAATTTTTTTAGCTTTTATACGGACTGATTAATTTTTTAAGGTAGTAAAATAAAACACTGTTCCCCAAGATCTTCTGTCATTTCTCTTCCCTGACAATACGAGTCACACTATTCATGATGAAACTCCCTATTTCGCATTTTCCTCCACTTCATACATCATTCATTTAGTATCAATTCTAGCTTTTGGTAGGAGAAAAATATATGTATAGCTGAAGAAATTGATACAGTCCGACTGTGTTTAATGCCGGCAATGCCTAAATCGGACCTTGGATTTGGAAGGGTCGTCACTGGCACACATGAGTGCATGCATCACAGAGCAGCAGTGCTCAGCCAACTCCCCCAAAAAGCCTGTCCCCCGGTATGGGGAATTACACGACCTCTCTCAGCTCACCGTAACCCCCTCATTATACACACACCAATGAGCTCGGATCATATTTTCCTGGGCAGTGGGAAAAAAATGGAAATGGGAGGCGGGGTGGTGCCATGCATTTGAACAATGCTTTGCTGTTTTTTAAAATGGCTTCATGGAGAAGTTTAGAACTGGTGTTACAGACCAGAGATCCTCATTTGTCTGCAACTTAGAGCACATAATGGAAGATCTTGATTCAAACAAAAACACCTTTGATTGTGCTGAGATTCCATGGACTTTCAAAGATCTGTAGTTCTAGCATCATTTGGTTGTGAATCTTTCCAAATAAATTTTTTTATATTTAACTCTAGGAAAGGCTCGTAGTGAACAGCTGTAGAGTGTTAAAACAGGAATGGAGTGGACATTGTGTGTCTCAGCCTCAATGTGCCTCATCTACCCATGGCCTTTCTCTTTTGGTCCTTCCATTCATTTTCAAATTAACCTCCTAATAGACCTCATCTGTCCATAGAGAGCCTATTAACTAAAGATCTGTTTTCATCTGCTGGACAACCTAGCAGAGGGGAGACCCCTGCCACACAGACCTGCAATCCCTCTGCCGTGAGTAGCACGAGGAAACAAAAATCGAATCAAAAAAGAGGCAACAAAAGGATTTCATTATATATAGTTAATTATCTCCTAGGCCTGGGCCGACCCTTTCCTGGCTAAAGAATTAGAGGCCCTTAATTGCTTTATCACCCAGCCCTGTGATTTCCAGCAATCAGGCTGACTCCATTTAATTTAACTGCCAGGAGAGGAAAGGGAGTGCACTGCTCTCTGGCTGATCTGGAGCACTGGAGCAGGCGCGCTTTCAAAGGGTGAGCCCCAAACTGGCAAATTTAGTGTCTGTAAATTAATGAAAATCAACAGCAATGGCGGGCGGTTGCCCCTGAGGTGTGCTGGTGAAGGAAGCTCCGCTGAAGAATGGTGTGGAAACAAAAAGCCTCTTTCAGCAGAAGCTTGAGTTGAAGGCAATCCTTGCAATGGCTCTCTCTGGATAATTGAAGGGTCCAAGGGATTTGGATGGCACTGCTGATATCTGAACAATTAACACAGCCTCTGTGAGGGGGGGGCTGGCAGTGTCTTCCTGAATGTCAGCATGTCTGATTAAAAGGCATATATTAATTAGCGACATGTTACTTCATTAGACTAAAAGGATTAACATTCCTTATCTGTGAATACATTTTACATTTAGGTCTAGGGGGAAATAAGGCCTTAGTTATGAGAGGGTCTGTCTTGTATGATTTTGTGATATAAGTTGTAGCATAAATTGTACTCTGAAGTTCATGAGTGAGTATGGTATATTGATATGGTTTAACACCCTAATGTTTTGATCTAGTGGGCAAACACCATATAACATATGATATTTTCCAGATTTAGATTTAGACCTGCAAATTTTGTATAAAATAATGTGTCACCTTTATAGTGGAGCGTTGCTGACTGGATGTAAGCCCAATGTGCCAGAGACTCTTTAAATAATTTATTTTATAGTAATGTTATTTTAATATTTGGCTTAATTTTTTAGTAAGTATTGCAATACTCATTGTATATTGTGAAAATGCCCTCAGGTTCGGTGGATTTCTTTTTTAATTCCAGATTCTCAGTGGTTCTAAAAGTTTGTGTAGTTCGTGTTTAGCGAAGGAAATGCATTACTCTACTGTCCCTTCCTTCTCCTACTCATCCCTGTGAGGCTAATAAGGTCAAATTTAAATCCAAAATCCCTGACAGTACATTTTCTGACGCCGCTGCTGCCAGGTTCTGCATGGCTGTTTGGATCAAAGAGTGGTTATCTCTTATATTGAGCTGTTCTAACCTCTGTCCACTCCGATTAAATGGAGAATGCTGTGAATTTCCTCGTTAATCAGGACCAGCTTTCAGGGTCACTTAGCGTTTAAGACACTTTAGCAAGCAAAAATGCAAAGAGAGATAAAAGGGTATACAGGCCAAAACAAATATCAGTCCTCACAATGTTTAAGATGAATTGATTCCCAAGGAACTGATGGATAAAGCCAAGAGAAAGTTCAGTTCCAAACTTTCTATAGACAACTTCTCTAGATAGCTGCTTTTCAGCTGCAATTATACCTATGACTTCATTTAGGCATGAATTAAATAAATGGTGCAATGTTTGTGACTGTTGTGTGTTAAATGGATTTCCATTCTCATGAGAAAAGGGGGCAGGCGGCTTTTGGGGAAAACTGGAAATCTCCAGCTGTGTTTATGAATTCATGGTGCACCTGCCTGGTTAACAAAACTGTTTCAAGGATTATCCTTGGGGCTCTGGAGCGACAAAACCATAGGAACAAAGAAAATAAACCATGCAAATGCTAAGGTTTAGCCTTCTTTGTGAACTTTTATGACTTGGCCATTAATTAGTGTGAAAAAAGCGAACACAAGCTTTTCCTCTTTATGCTATCGAGCAGTTTTGCCCATTTGTAAAGGAGTTTTAAGTACACCACAAAAACATAGTTCTTGGGCTGGAGCCCATTCAGCCGTTTATTACAAGATGGAAAATATGTATGTAATTTTTTGCTCCAAATTAATGCATCAACAGTTCATGTTTAACTTTTCTGATATGCCCACTGGGGAGAATATAAGCTCTGGGCTCCACTTCTACACTTCAGGAAGTTAGGTGGACTGTTTGTTTGCTTTGCGCAGCCTGTACCAGAATTCATCATGTGGTCTGACGATTTTTAGCCAAATCATTTTGATTCAGCCTAACTGGGTTAAAATCTCCAGTGGACCAAGATGGACTTCAGGTTTTTCCTAATCCCTGGTTGTAATTTACAGTGTATTTCTGAACGTAACGACAAAAGAAAAATACGTTCTAAGAAATGTATATATCATCAGATTTGTTTCCGCAGTAGCTCCAGCTATAAATTGTCAGTCCTTGATTAAAATGTTGACTTCTTAAGCCAGAATTAACTTGATTAATGTAATTGAATGTAAAAGCACATAGCTCAGCACAGGCCATGATCAGTGGAGATGGATTAAGAGAGAAGGCTTTCAAATTGAATACAGTTCTCCCCCCTCAGCCTGTTAATTGTGCCGTTTACCACTACCTGAGTCAGTGACCACTGCTACTTAGTTTCACTAATGATGATGCACAGTTGGCTTGGGCTGGAGATAATTAAAAAAACCCCGGACCTCTCTGTCTCGGCCTTTACTTTTGGCCCATTGACAGCTGAGCTCACACGAAATATTGAGCTGTCCTCTTGGCAGCATCCTGACTGCCAGCACCAAGCTCTTCAACCAGCCCCTTGTGTTCGTTTAGAGAGTGAGAAAGAAAAAAAAACTTTTATTGGTCTCTGGTCCTTTGCTCATGATTGACAAAGGACTTTTAAAGTTTCTTTTCTTTTACATCTTGCTGCTCACTGTGAGGTCAAGACAAGATTTTCCGATGCTGTGATTCGAATGTTCTATCATTCATTCATTCATTCATTCATTCATTCATTCATTATCTGTAACCGCTTATCCAGTTCAGGGTCACGGTTGTTGTTCTATTATTATTATTATTATCATTAGCATTATTATTATTATTATTTTAGCCTTTTTCATTGTTGTGAGACTTTGGTATACGTGCAGTAAGCAGGGCTCAGAAATCAGTTTCTATTTTTGAACTTCAGCCCTAATATAGTTTTCCGGGACCAGTTAAAAAAATGGTAAAACACAGGCTGTTCTTAGGTCTTATATTGTTCTAGCTGTGTTTGTATTAATAGAGGCCAATTCACGCACATGTTAATGTTATGAAACTCTACTGTTATTGAATCAGTAAGCTGCTTCAGAATATAGCACATGTAATTATTTCATAGATGGTGTTGTGATTGCATAGATCATTAGGCTATCTATTCCATCACAACAACCAACAACCAGAAACGGGGCTCGTTATCTGTCAAATGCATGCTGTAGCTTAATGAGATTTTCTTAATGTTAGCATTTACTGAGCTCAATTACCTTGTAAATGAGGTCAAATACCTTGTCTCATCCATGAACTGTGTAGTCTTAGAGGTCAAAAAGGCTGGAGATGCTATAACATATATTTCTTATCCACAGACATTTAGGAGTACAAGAGTGGAACTGATTCCAGATTAGTTCAAATTCTCATGAATTAAGGGGCTACGAAGAGCTCCGAATAATGCTTTTAGCTGATTTCAGAGTAAGGAATCTGTTCAGGAATTTATGTTAATGATGACGGTATTCACTTACATCTCTCTCTCTCTCTCTCTCTCTCTCTCTCTCTCTCCTCTCCTCTGTCAGTGTTGTCCCAGACCACAGACATAACCACAGGCTAAGTGACATCAAACCTCATTATATTCATCACATGCCACATTTGTAAGTAAATTGTGATAAGAGAGGCTGATTCCCTCTTGCTGGTCCTCGTTGGCTGTGCAGAGATGTTCCCTTGCATTGATAGGTGCAGGGGAGGGTTAATTGGCTGACTTTCACCCTGTTATTTTCTGCAGAGTTTCTGTCATACAATAGCTTCTACATTTCAGACCCTGACACTGCAGAATACATTGTGTCTGAAGGAAAACAGCAGCTTCCGGGTCATTGTGCCACCCAATGAGAGATATGACATTTTTATTTGCTGAGGCTGGTCAGAAGTGCTTAACCTAATCTGTAGTAAACAGATAACATCAGTGGAAGCGGCTGTTTAATGAACTCATTTGGTTTCTAGTAGAAATGACTCTTTGACCTGCTTTTTCTTGTGTTTTGTGTGTGTGTGTGTGTCTGGGTGTGTGTGTGTGTTTGGGTTGGGGGTTGGGGGGTGGGGGGTGTATGTGAGTAAGAGAGAGAGAGAGAGAGAGAGAGAGAGAGAGAGAGAGAGAGAGAGAGAGAGAGAGAGAGAGAGAGAGATACCTGATTAATATTAAGGCTGGGCAATATGTTTTTTTGTTTGTTCTCTTCTTTTTTTTTTAACCCTTACTTGCTTTGCACGTTAAGGATTTTTCACCTCTTTAGAAATGGAAATCTCAAGTCATAACGGTAACATAACGTAGTTGATAACACCACTTGTAATGTTTACAATAAACCAAACAAAACAAATAATTTTAATAATTCTTTGCAACTAATATAACAATAGTTTTTTCCAAATTCCACACAAGCCTCACATTGTAATGACTACTGCACTCTCAGAATTATTCAAATGCTTTAGTACTTTAATACTTAGTAGAGCACAATTTTGCTGTTATGATGTGCAGCCAACATGATGCAGACACCAGCTTCTGGCAGTGTTCCTGTCATAGCCCTCATAGGCAATGGCCTCCAAGTCACTAATATTTTTTGGTGTGTGCTGCAAAAACCTTCAAATCCCACCAAAGATTTTCTGTGTGGTACCAATCAGGCCTCTGGACCAATCAGGCCTCTGTAATGGCACTGCCAGAGTCTTCCATCACTTCTTCTGAAACCCAGCCTTCATAAACTTTGAGGTATGTTTGGGTTATTGTCCTGTTGAATTGTCCAATGATGTCCAAGCTTCACATTCCTCACAGAAGGCAGGATATTCTTCTAACTTTCCCTGATACTTGACTGAATCCATCTTGCCCACCACATGCTGCAGGTTTCCAGTGCCAGAAGAAATAAAGCAGCCCGAGATCATCTCCCAACTACCACCATGCTTCCACTGTAGACAGGCAGTTCTTTTTAATGTATGCTTCACTCTTTTTATTCCAGACATAACACTGATCCATAAGCCCACAACATTCTGTTTTGTTTGATCACTCAACAAGAAAATAATCCCAAACCTTCTGTGGCTCTTTTTAAATACAGTTTTGAGCATATTGGGGCAAACATTTCTTGTGTTCTTAGGTCAGTAGAAATGTATGTTTTGGAGTTGAGGCATGGAGACTTCAGTGTTTAGTATCTGTATTACTGTACACACTGTGTAGAGTCACTTGAGAATTTTTGGCCACCAGTATCCTCAGGAATCTTGTGACAGCTGGTGATATTTTCCTCTTTCTGCCACATGCAGATAGTGTAGCCAGTGTTCCTTTAAACTTATACTTGTGAACAGTTCTTCCAACTTTACACGCTACACTCTCAGAACAAAATGCACTGTAGAGGTACATTATTGTCACTAAAAGTACAAACTGTTTAAATGTTCCTTTAAAGGTACAACAGAGGCTTTAGAGTAGTTGTTTTCCCTAAAGCTACCTTACATTCTCTTCTACAGTAGGAGAGGTGAATATTTCTACACTTTCATTAGAGAACTGTGTCACATATAAGAACATAATATAAATCCTGGAGATTAAATGAGATGTATGAAATCCACAACATTTCTACAATCTACCATTAATACAGAATATGGTACAATTATGTATATGTACAATTATGTAGTGCCTCTGTCACACAGCGCCAGGGTCTTGGGGTTGTGGGTCCGTGAGGAGTTTGCTGTGTTCTCCCTGTGTCTGCATGGGTTTCTTCCAGGTGTTCAGGTTTCCTCCCACAGTCCAACAACAAATGTTTGTAGGTGGATTGGCGACTCAAAAATTGTCCATAGGTGTGAATGTGTGAGTGAATGTGTGAGTGTGTGTCACCCTGTGAAAAACAGGCGCCTCCTACAGGTTGCGCCTCAGGACTCACTGCAACACTGAACTGGATTAGCAGTTACAGACAGTGGATGAATGAATGACCTAAAGGTACTGAATATGTTTCATTGGGGTACCACTGCAGGGAAAGTTTTTCTGAGAGTGTATTAACACTAAGTCCTGGTTATTGATGTGTAGCATCTCAGGTGAACCTGATGCAAGTCCTGGAATAGTTGTATCAGATGTGCTGGAGACAAGACCTGATTTGTTAACGTGTGGTCTATGAGGGTTTCTATTCAGACAGCTGAATAATTCTGAGACTGTAGAAATATATAAATGAATTGTATAAAATAGTTTTATTTTGATGCCCTGAAAAATGTATTCACTTAAAGGAGGTAAACAATGTGGATAAAAATGTACTATATGGCATTATATATGTCATTGTTTAATAGAAAGATAATGATTTTCGACACATGAATAATGTTATGATATAATACCTTTAACTTTACCACTCATCACAGTGTTGCTGGTGTGTTTCGCCTGCGTGTGATCAGTGTTAAAAAAGACTGAAGTCAATTTGTCAGTGTTCTACACATTTCTGCTCACCAGTGTTTGTACTCGTGCGTGGTAACGTTTCCTATGTTTATGTTGTTCACCTGCCACCTTGTGTTGGCTACAGTCAGTGAGTAATAAACATGTACAGTACAATTTTCTCTGACCTTCTATTCGCACAAGTTGATTATTCCAGATTGGTTTGCTGTTACCAAAGAAAACAACTTTCACTTACGGAGTGCACATCACAGTGTAGTGGTAATGACTTTTGCCAAGGATTTTTAAATGAGCTCCATAGGAAATTGCCATGTAATGTGTGTATTTACACACATGGATCAAAATATGCTTTAGAAATATGAGGAGCATGTTTTCAAATATCATATTATGCTGCAATTACTCCAGAGACATTGTACATTTATTCAGCTAAACTAATTTTCCCTGTGCGCACTGGAAATACACCGTGTTTAATTCAGTTTACAGGTATACGAGGCAGTGAGTATTGTCATCTTGATTTTTAAATATGAAGTCTCACTTAAGCTCTCCGGAGGGGGGAACATGCTTGATTCTTTCTCTGAAACAGAAGCAGAGACGAAGAGGGGAAAAAAACCCTCAAATTATGCTGCCACCAGTGCTGAGCATATGCTGAAATAATTAGGGGGAAAAAATCTTGCGCTTATGCAAACTTCCAATTGCCAAAAAAATAATCTGTCTCAGACAAAGGAAAGACCCCCATGGTGCTAGGGTCCACAGTTTCTGTCATATGTATTCCTGTGGGGTTTCACATGACAAAATGCAGAAAGTTGTTTTGTCCCTCTTCCTGTCATGTTACACCCCTTAACCGTGGTGTTTTCTCTCCCCCCTTCTCTTTCCCTCTCTCTCTTTCTTTCTCTCTCGTTCTCTCTCCCTCTCTCCCCTTCTCTCTCCCTCTCATGTTGTCTCGCTGTCTGTGCTGTCAGCCCATAGCCTGGCACCTGCTCTCATGTTCCTAATTAGTCTCATTTAATTAATTATATTCTGCTGCACATCTTCTTATCTGCCTCTCTGCTCATTTTTTCCATTTACTGTAGGCTGAGAAATAAAGAGCTGCTCAGACTGGTGAAAAAGTCTGTGTGTGTGTGTGTGTGTGTGTGTGTGTGTGCGCGCTTAAAGAACTTACCCAGTTCCCTAGAGCACTAGTAAAAATAATAGGGGATCAAGAGGTTATATTCATTTCTCATCTTAGAGTAAGTCAGAGGAGCAGCTCCCATTTCTAATATTCTTTATATGCCGTATTACTGCATAAATTAAAGAGATGAAGCATTTGGGTTAATATAGACGCTGTTGTCTAGACGTGGCAAGTGAAATGTGCATATTATAATCAAAAGTGCTGTTGTGTATGTTCACTTCTGAATGTTATGCACTCATGAGTTGCATTCAGTTTTGAAATAGATCTGCAACAATGTTATAAATGATAAATGTTCTGAAGCAAGTGTGGAGCTTGCTTTAACTCTAAAGACAAAAGATTTAAGTACTGTTTATGTGACAGTGATGGCGATGGTCTTGTTTGGTTGCAGTCTTCCCTAGGAATGTGAGGGTTAACCCTTAGTTATTCCTACATTTTCTGAGATTGGTCCCTCAATCGATCTAGATTTATAAACTTTTTCACAACATTTTCTTCTCCATCACAAATGTGTTGACCGTCATTTTTGATGTTTTATCTGAAGCAGAATTCTAAATTGTATAATAAAATCAATAAAGACACCATGGCGTTAATTCTGAGATTCCCGATGGTTCGTAATAATTCCTGGTACATTTGTCGTGATGCTCCTGTTTAGTGATAGCACGATCACTCTTATTTGCTCCTCGATTTAGCTCTTCTTATGTACATGGCCTCAAGTGCAGCACATTTACTTACTGACACATCGGTGCTCCGCTTCTTTAGCTCGCCCACGAAAACAAGTCAACTTTAAACACAGCGTGTGAGCTGCAGTCAGGAGAGCACTTCAGCAAAGACAGTTTACCTAAGCACCTTTTTCTTCGCTGTTAGCTTCTCTATTTCATTTGTCAGATTCACTCAGCCTGGATGCCAGTGTTGTCTATCAGCTTTAAAGCTGGAGGAGGTAAACAGTGGGCTGCAGTGGAGTGTGGACTGAAGCAGGTTGATCAAGGGGCTAGAACACAGGCCAGAGTGGACCTAATGTACCCACTCCAAACTCAGACTGCACCGCCTGTAGGCAATCACTCATCATTTGATCCATGAGAGTGGGGTTAGTTAAGTTCCACTGTGTATGGAGAAAACTATGAGAAACTGGCCATCAGGCAAAAGAGTCATTACTATGAGAAAACATGCTGGAACTTAATGAAGTTAAATATGGAGAAAACTACACAAACAAATACAGACATCATGCACCATTATTGAACTTGGGTTAAATGACATCCATACCCCATTAGTGCTGATCATATCATTTGAACTTAACAAACTGTTTAAAAATTCACATCGTGGTATATTTCTAAGTTTCTGTAGATACAATATAATTCTGATATTGATTTGAACAGTAAAAATGACACAGAGAAGTTGCCAGGAAAAAACAAGAAACATGACATCACCGATAATCCTAAACCCCTTGGATTTGTGAGTGTTCATATTTTTGAAATAACTTCAAAATTAAGTGCAATGAACTGACGGCAGTGCCCCGTAATGAACCGCCAGTCAGTGACAGACGCTGTAAATAATGTATATTGAAATATTGAAAATGTGTTTCAAAATCATATCATTGTTATTGCAACAGTTTATTTTGGGATATATATTAATATAGAATTATTGTCCAGCCCTATTCTGCAGTTATTTGTACAGACCAAGTAAGTGCTATTGCAGAATAATGTCAATTCATACACAGCAAATTCACCAGTGTTAAATCAACACTATTAGTGTTAAATTAACACGGTTAGTGTAATACTTAAACACTCTCAGTGTTAAGTTAATACTAATAGTATTGATTTATCACTGAAGAATTGGCTGTGTAACATAAACAGTGTCTTTAAATGTCATTACTTATGCAGTTATGCAGTGTAAGTAGATAGAAATGATAATGAAAATACAGGCAAAACAACAGCATTTCTAAGGATTATATATAGTACATAGTCCCCTGAGGTGCTGAGTTAGTCTACTTCAAAAAATCCTAAACGACTCACAGCAGAAACTGCTATGGCGTCCTGTTGAGCAGCGTTCACGGATGGACGTGAGTCACGTTTGGCGTGTGTGCCGCAGCTCTTTTCATTGAAGTGACAACTATGGAAGGCCATCCAAGGTAGCAGCACCTTCACTCAGAACAGCACAGTGGAAAGAGCCTCAAGTTTCACTCACTGCTGATAGAGAGGACGGGGGGACGGGCCTGTGGTGAGGAGCTGCCCCCCAGCTGCCTCCCTCCTGCCTCCTCTTACAGCATGTCCAGTGCCCCGCTCAAGAAAGAGTCCCATCAATAATTCAGCCCACTGATCAAGGCTTCCACAATGGAGAAGATCAAACTTTTGGCTGAGCCACAGCAGAAGCAGCCCGATAGTATTTCCCCTGCTCAGATAGCTTTGCATTGACCATATGGACATCATAATTACCAATGGGATGAGGCGGCAGCCGCTTGATCGCCAGCCCAAAAATCACACGACACCTTAATTAGTTTGGGCTGCTCCAGATCCCTGCCTGGGCTAATTTGGTGTCGTGATGACTTGTTTTTTATGAGCGATACTTAAGATACGAATCTTTGATTCTGTTTTAAATAGGGGTCCCAATTTAGTAATGAATTTGCGGAGAAGCATACCAAAATTATAAAGAAGCTGTGTGAATAGGGATGGAGAACCATGCAAATCATTTTCTGC